>NW_006787415.1:1132957-1190036 GCF_000442215.2 Lipotes vexillifer
GAACCCGTGTCCCCTGCATCGGCAGGCAGACTCTCAACCACTGCGCCACCAGGGAAGCCTATAGAAAATGGTTTGAAAATATAAACGCCAAACTATAATTAGCAGTTGACTCTTGGGAGGGATGTGGAATTGATGGATGGAATAAAGCAATGGGAAGTGAGGGTGAATATAAATTTTCTCCTAACATTTCTGGATTGTTTGACATAAGCATATAGTCATATTACTTCTGTGATTTCTTTAATGAGAAAAAGAAAAATGTACAGCATGTACTCATATTCCTTCTGTGATTTCTTTAATGAGAAAAAGAAAAATGTACAAATTAAGTCCCAAATAATAAAAAAGGACTAGAAATATTTTATCACTAGATATAATCAGTAAGAAAATGGTTCCTTGAAAGAGACCTTCTGTGAATATCAGTCAGTTGTTTACAGACTGCCAAATGTGTCTTCTGTGAGCTTATATGGAGTGTCAGAATTTGGATTTGTTTTATTTTTAAATTATACACAAAAGTACAATAATGTATGTGTACTGGGCAAGCCTCATGGTATTATGCTGAGTAATTTATTGCTTGAGTCATAAAACTCTGCACCAGCAATAATTTCCATCATCCCTGAAACACAAAAGCAGTAATAAATAGAGATAACCAAATATTCAGCCACATGTCTTCAAACATCACACAACCCATTTGTCTTACTTAGTTCTTCATTAGCAATATAAAATCTGTTCATTTTTATAATCTGGTGTCCTAAATATTTTTCTACTATTTTTTTCTTCTGATATTTATGAGAATAAATTGCATTCATTAGTTCTCTAAAATAAACTTATTTTTTCAGCAATCAAAATTGTAATTACTCATTAAATGTAAATGTTTTATTTCCCTATAATTGTGCTAATGATATTCTCTTAGTGGTTCTGTAATGCTTTGTGTATTGAAATAACTAATGAACTTCTCAGTTCCTCAGGCCATATGGGCTTCTTCAACTATCCATCTGTTCCAGCTGTTGTAGGAGCCATCATGACAATAGCTTCCAACACTCTGCAGTTGAGGGCTGTAGGGATAAAATATTTGGATGCTTGCAACCTCGCGCTAAACACTGCTAGCTCAGTACATGGCAAACCAAGAAACAAAGCTGAGAATTTTGTAATGTGTTACACTCTAGTGATGTTAATTTAGGTGTATAACTAGTTCGTCTAAGAGTATATAATTAAGTCTGAGAAGGTGCTGACCAGAATTCTGTGATTCAAAATGATTTTTTTAAGAGATTTATTTTATTTATTTATTTATTTAATTTATTTTTGGCCGCGTCGGGTCTTTAGTTGCGGCGCACGGGCTCTTCACTGCGGCTCATGGGCTTCTGTCTAGTTGTGGCGTGCAGGTTTTCTCTATCTAGTTGTGGCACGTAGGCTCCAAAACGCATGGGCTCTGTAGTTTGTGGCACGCAGGCTCTCTCATTTAGGCACGTGAGTTCAGTAGTTGTGGCCCGTGGGCTTAGTTGCCTCATGGCATGTGGGATCTTAGTTCCCTGACCAGGAATCGAACCTGTGTCCCCTGCATTGTAAGGTGGATTCTTTACCACTGGACCACCAGGGAAGTCTCAATTCAAAATGATTTTGAGGATAGGGATTTATCTACTATTTATAGACAGCATTTTCCAAATTAAAAGCAGCCTGTGTTCTTTCTTCTCCTTTCCTCTACTATCATCTGTATTTACATTTATATTAACAGGGATCCAAGAGTTGATAAATGATTTGGTTTAAACCAAGAAATGTATGTTTTTTACTTAAAATATTTTCTAGGAATTGGAGGATGGGGAAGGAAAGCTAAATACAACTCACTAGAATTTTAGACTGTTTTGAAGGATGCTACATAATATATTTCAATTATTTACTTTCCTAAGTTCCTAAAGGATGAAATTACCACCATCATTCTTTATTGAAAAAATGAAAGATGTAATATCTTTACAGTCACAAATTTGCATATGGAGACAGTTTATTGCCTTCTTTCTTCCTCTTCTTTCATCTAACAATGTATGTAAAAGATTTGTTTAGAGAATAATGTTTCCTTTGTCATCTTCATGAACCTCTTCCAATTGGGTGTTTTCATCAACTTCCTAGGCATATTCCCATAGAAATTTGAGAGAATAGAAATATAGTCAAACTTTTTTAGGTCATGTACTGTCCCAGAAATAAACTATATTGTATATTTCCTTAGCATTTTCATAAATCAGACTGAATTATTCAATATGAGAAATTTTGAGTTTTTTAAATCATGCATAATGTAATTTTTTGAAGCTAAAAAATACAAATGAAACAAAACATCCTGCTAGAAAATTCATTAAAAGCAGCATTAGGATCATTTTATGTAAAACCCAATAGAATATTTTGTATAATAGTTTAAACAAAATATTTAACACTTTGCCCAGTGTTGAAACACAGCACCACCTAGAAGACAGAAAAGCAGGTTCTCCATAGTTTTGTCCAGAGATCTGGTTATCTGCAAGGGGATGAACTTTAACTATTATACTATGCTTTCTTTAAATTTCACTTATTTGTGTATGCAAATTTGGCTTGCGTATCTGTTTCCATTTCTCTTCATCTGCCAGATGTGTCTACTTTAAATGACTTGAAAGTTTAGATCTGGGTCTTTCCCAGAATATTTTTAGTCAGCTGTGAACTCTAGCCCAGCCTTTCAATGCCAGCTTACTGCTAAATGGGCGAGGAGCTGTGATATGCACTCAGGGGAAGAATAAACACCCTTTACCTAGGCCAAAGCAACTTGACCAATTGAAGTTTGACAGCTTTCACACTGGATTGTTTTTTTCCATGAATGGCATAACATCATTAAATCCTTAAAACCAGTAAGTTGTTTAAAAGTTTTCACAAGGTCTGTTTGTTTTCCTCCTTTTGCAATTTTCAGACTGAATCTTCATATAAAATCTCAATTTATTTAATGACAATCTTAGCATGTCAATACACTCTGAGTTGTTGAGGTTTTGTTTTGTTTTTTCCCAAGCCTGGATTTAAAACTCCTTGAATCCAAAAAAGGTTGAATTTAAAATCTGACATTATTAGAGAAAATCTGTAGGAACTGATTATTTTATTGCATAGAAAAGCATTAACTGGGCTCATACAAAACTACGTAGCATAGTTTTCTAAATTCTCTCTTCTAAAAACAGCATTTAAAAACATAATATCAAAATAAGTTTTAAAGAAACAGATCAGTTAAGATCAGAATGAATAGAATTTTGGTGAGATTTCTGGAAACTTATTAATAAAATTAATATAATGATATATAATTTGTTATTAGTATTTTTATTATAGTTAATCTTTATTAAATCTTTGCTAAGGACTATGCATTGTGCCTAGTTTCATTCAACTTCTGAAAATTCTGTTAGGTAAATATCAGTATGATTATCATTCACATTTTGAAATGGGAAAACTAAGAATCAGAGAGCTGCTAAAATTTCTTCAAAATCCCTTATAAATCATGTTGCCATTAGTGCAAAATATCGTTTAGGACTGGAAGGATCAGCTTGCTCAACCCTTGTGACTGTACAATCATTTATCTAAAATTTTTTAATCTTTACTTATTTCCAACATGGTTTTGTTTAATTTTTACCTTTAATATGTTTGCTACGATCATGATAGATCTGATTTTCCAGGAATAAAGAGAAATTATAATAATCTGTCCACAAAGTCCTGGCAACCATTCCTCGGTGGGCACAGAAACAGCCTCTTTGGCTGTTTTTGTTTAAAGTTAATGATAAAATAAATATAAAAAAGAGAATGAACACAGTCCTTTCTCTTCTTTCTTTGCTGTCTTTCTCGGTTAATAGATACCAAATAACCTATAGAATAATTGAAATGAAATGATAGAATTTCAAAAAGTCTAATTGTTCAAATCTTTCAAATAAACAGCTTTTGAAAGAAAATTTGCTATAATGTTAATGCTTGAATTTGACAGAAACTTTCAGAAAAAAAAACCAATATAAAGGAAAGTGCTAAAATTGAGTCATACTCTTTTTTTTTTTTTAAGTTACAAGGAGAGTACCCTGAATCACTGACAGTTTAAATCAAAATTGCCAAATTTGCTAAAATGTCTGCTTCATTCTAGTTAAAGACATTTATATCTTACGTACAATTCTTATATTTATACATGACCCTATGCCTTTTTGGTCCTCTCTTTTAAGCTGTTATGTTTCTTAAAATGTGTTAGTTTTTCTTCCTGGCTGTACAACCCCAGATTCCTTCTTCGCCCTATCTCCGTCACAAGTACTGAATTCTCAGGGCTATAGTACAAATATCTGTGTGCTGTTCTTATGACAAGACTGTATGATCTGACCTGAGAACTGGACCAGTGTATTACTGTGACAGTAAGCACGTGTCAACTTATTTTTGGTCTTTTTCAATTCCACACGTTTGGGGCTCTTAGCAGACCTGATTTAATCTCAATTCCAGTGACTCTATAGGCCAGTGAATGATTTTCCGTTGTGCCCTGATTTGTTCACCTAAGACATAACTTTTGGAATAGTGGTGTAAGGCTGGAGAGTGTACCAGCAGGACCTCAGCACCTGGACTCGTGGCTGGAGAGTGGAGCATGTGGAGTCCCTGTAGCCGAACCTGCAGTTCTGGGATCAGCAGTCGAGAGCGCAAATGTCCTGGGTAAACGCAAAGCTCCTGGATTGGGGGAGGGCATTGTTTTCTTCAAGTTTGAAATTAAAAGGTTTTACTGATAAACCATGTTGGGGGCCAAAGAAACTTCTCAAACCTCACTCCACTTTGGAAAACAGAAAAGTCCCTCAAATTATTTTATGTAAAATCTCCCTTCGAAGAAGAAAATAAGACCAAACTTTCTAAGAACAAATAATTAAACACTACACAGAGTGGTGTTTTGAGTACAAATCAAATTTAAAAATGTGTTGAAATAAGCAGGGAGAGATGTGTTAGAAAAAGTAAGTCAACATTAAAAGGAACTATGAGAGGAGCCAGAAGCTGATAGGACTTCAGAAAGAGAGGGAATGAGGGCAACATGAATGTCAGTAGAAGGTAAGAATGATGAGAAATGAAATCCTGCTGAGCACATGTATGGATAGGGAGCATCCAAGATCAGCTTGCTTGTCTCCATCGTTCCTAGAGTGATCCTAGGAAAATGTGTGAGAAAGTCATTTCAGCTTTATGCTTTAACTTTGGTGTGGATTCAGTGGCCCAGTTCCTCAACAAGAGATTTTAAAGAATGTATGTGAAAACCTTAGAAGCAACTCCTTAATAATTCTTCGCCCCACTCTTTCATGGGAAGTGCAGGCTTTCAATTTTGCCCCCAACCTCTGCCCTTTACCCTTCTATATCATTTTCATAGCAAATGGGCTTTTGTTTCTCATGTATTTTGGAAATTAAATGGCTCAAAGTTTGGAAAAAATATATATTTTTAAATAAACATATGGATTTCCTACCATTACCAATCATTTAATCTGTCCACTTTTTCAAAAGTAGATTTAATATAAAGGATTATACCTTATTAATATATTGCCTTTTGATTTTTTTAAATGAGTAGTTAACATAAAAAAAGATAAAATTGATTATTTGTACTGTCTTTTCTAGGCTAGGTTCTGAAGCAAGGGATTGTAATGGTCCCAGAAAACAGTACAGAATATGTGAGAATCCACCTTGTCCTGCAGGTTTGCCTGGATTCAGAGACTGGCAATGTCAGGCCTATAGTGTTAGAACTTCGTACCCAAAGCATGTACTTCAGTGGCACGCTGTCACGGATGAAGGTATGACCAACCAGATCACCACCATCTTAGTTATGTAGACTTCTAGGTTTGCAAGGTGCTTTACAATAGTGGTAAATATTGTTTAACAGTTTATATTCTAGGTATTTCAGAGCTCTGTTTTTTCTACCTTTACTGACATATAACAACCACAAGCACTGACTAAAAATATCTTTAAAAAATATAGAGATATTATACACCAATGAGATAAACTTAAATTTAAAAAGGGTGACCATACAAAATGCTGGTGAGGATGAAGAGAAACTAGATCTTTCATGCGTTGCTGGTAAGAAGGTAAAATGGAGCAGCCACTCTGAAAATTAGCTTGGCAGTTTCTTTAAATAACTAAGCATACACTTTAGAAAACACAGACTTGGTTATTTATCTCAGAGAAATGAAAATTTGCAACCACAAAAAAATGCTGAACACAAATGGGCACAGCAGTTTTATTTTCGATAGCCAAACACTGGAAATAATCAAAAAGGTTCTAAGTAGCTGCAGGGTTAGCAAACTGAGGTATATCTGTGCCATGGGATATTATGCAGCAGTACACAGAACACTCTGTTAACATATGCAATGACCTGGTGGATGTCACAGCATTATGCTGAGTTGGAAAACCCAATCTCAAAATGTCTCACACTGTATGATTCCTTTTATATAACATTCTTGAAGCCACAAAAGTATCGAGATGGAAAACAGATAGATGAGTGGTTACCAGGAGTTAGGAGTGGTGGTGGGAGAGGGATGGCTGTCCCTGTAAAGGGGTAGCATGAGGTAGAACTAGAGATCTTTATATAAAGTGCAAATTGGCTCATTCTGATCTCCCAGTTAAAGCATTTCAGAGACTTGCCATAACTCTTCAGGTAGAGGCTAAATTTCACAACATGACATGCTCAGCAAGACCTTCTTTAGCCTGATTCCTTCTCTTGTCTCCTGCCTCATATAAAACCTCACTCTCTTTTCCTCTGTGCTCCAGATATTGCCCTTGTTTCACTGCTCCCTACATGTCATGCTTTCTTCCCCCACACATGGCCTTCAAACATACTGTTTCTTTATAGAAAGAAGAATAGAATAGTCTTCTATTCACACCATCCTTTTAATAAAGGTTAATTCTATATTTCCAGATGCTTCAACCAACAAACTTTGGAGTCTTCATTTTCCGTTTAGTTCTCTTTTACTGTACATTCAAAATATCAGTAAAGTCACATGAGCCCTATCTTTAAAATACATCCAGAATCTGATTATTGCCCAGTATCTCCAGAGCTGCCACCCTGATATAAGCAACAGTGTCTTACCTGAATGACTGTAGTAGCTGTCTAACTGTTCTTTTTTTTTTTTTAATTTTTACGTTTTATTTTCTTTCTTTTTTTATACAGCAGGTTCTTATTAGTCATCCATTTTATATGCATCAGTGTATACATGTCAATCCCAATCTCCCAATTCATCACACCACCACCCCCACCTCCCGCTGCTTTCCCCCCTTGGTGTCCATACGTTTGTTCTCTATATCTGTGTCTCAATTTCTTCCCTGCGAACCAGTTCATCTGTACCATATTTCTACGTTCCACATATATGCGTTAATATATGATATTTGTTTTTCTCTTTCTAACTTACTTCACTCTGTATGACAGTCTCTGGATCCATCCATGTCTCTGCAAATGAACCAGTTTCGTTCCTTTTTATGGCTGAGTAATATTCCATTGTAAATATGTACCAATTCTTCTTTATCCATTTGTCTGTCGATGGGCATTTAGGTTGCTTTCATGACCTGCCTATTGTAAATAGTGCTGCAATGAACATTGGGGTTCATGTGTGTTTTTGAATTATGGTTTTCTCTGGGTATATGCCCAGTGGTAGGATTGCTGGATCATATGGTAATTCTATTTTTAGTTTTTTAAGGCTGTACTGTTCTCCATAGAGGCTGTATCAATTTACATTCCCACCAGCAGTGCAAGACGGTTCCCTTTTCTCCACACCCTCTCCAGCATTTGTTCTTTGTAGATTTTCTGATGATGCCCATTCTAACTGGTGTGAGGAGATACTTCATTGTAGTTTTGATTTGCATTTCTCTAATAATTAGTGATTTTGAGCAGCTTTTCATGTGCTACCTGGCCATCTGTATATCTTCTTTGGAGAAATGTCTGTTTAGGTCTTCTGCCCATTTTTGGATTGCGTTGTTTCTTTTTTTAATATTGAGCTGCATGAGCTGTTTATATATTTTGGAGATTAATCCTTAGTCCATTGATTCGTTTGCAAATATTTTTCTCCCATTTGAGGGTTGTCTTTTCATCTTGTTTATGGTTTCCTTTGCTGTGCGAAAGCTTTTAAGTTTCATTAGGTCCCATTTGTTTATTTTTGTCTATTTCCATTACTCTAGGAGGTGGATCAAAAAAAATCTTGCTGTGATTTATGTCAAAGAGTGTTCTTCCTAAGTTTTCCTCTAAGAGTTTTATAGTGTCCAGTCTTACATTTAGGTCTCAAATCCATTTTGAGTTTATTTTTGTGTATTGTATTAGGGAGTGTTCTAATTTCTTTGTATTACATGTAGCTGTCCAGTTTTCCCAGCACTACTTATTGAAGAGACTGTCTTTTCTCCATTGTATATCCTTGCCTCCTTTGTCATAGATTGGTTAACCATAGGTGCATGGGTTTATCTCTGGGCTTTCTCTCTTGTTCCATTGATCTATATTTCTGTTTTTGTGCCAGTACCATATTGTCTTGATTACTGTAGCTTTGTAGTATACTCTGAAGACAGGGAGTCTGATCCCTCCAGCTCCATTTTTTTCCCTCAAGACTGCTTTGGCTATTCAGGGTCTTTTGTGTCTCCATACAAATTTTAAGATTCTTTGTTCTAGTTCCATAAAAACTGCCATTGGTAATTTGATAGGGATTGCATTGAATCTGTATATTGCTTTGGGTAGTATAGTCATTTTCACAATATTGATTCTTTCAGTCCGAGAACATGGTATATCTCTCCATCTGTTGCTGTCATCTTTAATTTCTTTCATCAGTGTCTTATAGTTTTCTGCATACAGGTCTTTTGTCTCCCTAGGTAGGTTTATTCCTAGGTATTTTATTCTTTCTGTTGCAGTGGTAAATGGGAGTGTTTCCTTAATTTTTCTTTCAGATTTTTCATCATTAGCGTTTAGGAATGCAAGAGATTTCTGTGCATTAATTTTATATCCTGCAACTTTACCAAATTCATTGATTAGCTCTAGTAGTTTTCTGGTGGCACCTTTAGGATACTCTATGTATAGTATCATGTCACCTGCAAACAGTGACAGTTTTACTTCTTCTTTTCCAGTTTGTGTTCCTTTCATTTCCTTTTCTTCTCTGATTGCCATGGCTAGGACTTCCAAAACTATGTTGAATAATAGTGGTGAGAGTGGACATCCTTGTATTGTTCCTGATCTTAGAGGAAATGCTTTCAGTTTTTCACCATTGAGAATGATGTTTGCTGTGGGTTTGTCGTACATGGTCTTTATTATGTTGAGGTAGGTCCCCTCTATGCCCACTTTCTGGAGAGTTTTTTATCATAAATGTTTGTTGAATTTTGTCCAAAGCGTTTTCTGCATTGTTTGAGATGATCATATGGTTTTTATTCTTCAGTTTGTTAATATGGTGTATCACATTGATTGATTTGAGTATACTGAAGAATCCTTGCATCCCTGGGATAAATCCCACTTGATTGTGGTATATGATCCTTTTAATGTGTTGTTGGATTCTGTTTGCTAGTATTTTGTTGAGGATTTCTGCATATATATTTATCAGTGATATCAGTCTGTAACTTTCTTTTTTTGTAGTATCTTTGTCTGGTTTTGGTATCAGGGTGATGGTGGCCTCATAGAATGAGTTTGGGTGTGTTCCTTCCTCTGCAATTTTTTGGAAGAGTTTGAGAAGGATGGGTGTTAGCTCTTCTCTAAATATTTGATAGAAATCACCTGTGAAGCCACCTGCTCCCAGACTTTTGTTTGTTGGAAGATTTTTAATCACATTTAAAATTTTATTACTTGTGATTGGTCTGTTCATATTTTCTATTTCTTCCTGTTTCAGTCTTGGAAGTTTATACCTTTCTAAGAATTTGTCCATGTCTTCCAGGTTGTCCATTTTAATGGCATAGAGTTGTTTGTAGTAGTCTCTTAGGATGCTTTGTATTTCTGCGGTGTCTGTTGTAACTTCTCCTTTTTCATTTCTAATTTTATTGATTTGAGTCCTCTTCCTTTTTCTTGATGAGTCTGGCTAATGGTTTATCAATTTTGTTTATCTTCTCAAAGAACCAGATTTTGTTTTTATTGATTTTTGCTATTGTTTTCTTTGTTTCTCTTTCATTTATTTCTGCTCTGATCTTTATGATTTCTTTCCTTCTGCTAACGTTGGGTTTTGTTTGTTCTTCTTTCTTTAGTTCCTTTAGTGTAAGGTTAGATTTTTTATTTGAGATTTTTCTTGTTTCTTGAGGTAAGCTTGTATAGCTATAAACTTCCCTCTTAGAACTGCCTTTGCCACATCCCATAGGTTTTGGATTGTCGTGTTTTCTTTGTCATTTGTCTCTAGGTATTTTTTGATTTCCTCTTTGATTTCCTCAGTGATCTTTTGGTTATTTAGTAACATATTGTTTAGCCTCCATGTGGTTGTGTTTTTTACGATTTTTTCCCTGTAATTGATTTCTAATCTCATAGTGTTGTGGTCAGAAAAGATGCTTGATATGATTTCAGTTTTCTAAAATTTGCTGAGGCTTGATTTGTGACCCATGATGTGATCTATCCTGGAGAATGTTCCATGCGCACTTGAGGAGAAAGTGTAATCTGCTGTTTTTGGATGGAATGTCCTATAAATGTCAATTAAATCTATCTGGTCTATTGTGTCATTTAAAGTTTGTCTTTTCTTATTAATTTTCTTTTTCGATGATCTGTCCATTGGTGTAAGTGAGGTGTTAAAGTCCCCCACTATTATTGTGTTACTGTTGATTTCCTCTTTTATAGCTGTTAGCATTTGCCTTATGTATTGGGGTGCTCCTATGTTGGGTACATATATATTTATAATTGTTATATCTTCTTCTTGGATTGATCCCTTGATCATTATGTAGTGGCCTTCCTTGTCTCTTGTAACATTCTTTATTTTAAAGTTTATTTTATCTGATATGAGTATTGCTACTCCAGCTTTCTTTTGATTTCCATTTTCATGGAATATCTTTTTCCATCCCCTCACTTTCAGTCTGTATGTGTCTCTAGGTCTGAAGTGGGTGTCTTGTAGACAGCATATATATGGGTCTTGTTTTTGTATCCATTCAGGAAACCTGTGTCTTTTGTTGGAGCATTTAATCCATTCACATTTAAGGTAATTATCGATATGTATGTTCCTATTATCATTTTCTTAATTGTTTTGGGTTTGTTTTTATAGGTCCTTTTCTTCTCTTGTGTTTCCCACTTGGAGAAGTTCCTTTGGCATTTGTTGTAGAGTTGGTTTGGTGGTGCTGAATTCTCTTAGCTTTTGCTTGTCTGTAAACCTTTTGATTTCTCCATTGAATCTGAATGAGATCCTTGCTGGGTAGAGTAATCTTGGTTATAGGTTCTTCCCTTTCATCACTTTAAGTATATCCTGCCACTCCCTTCTGGCTTGTAGAGTTTCTGCTGAGAAATCAGCTGTTAACCTTATTGGAGTTCCCTTTTTTGTTATTTGTCGTTTTTCCCTTGCTGCTTCAATAATTTTTCTTTGCCTTTAATTTTTGCCAATTTTTTTCTTTTTTTTTTTGCAGTATACGGGCCTCTCACCATTGTGGCCTCTCCCGTTGCGGAGCACAGGCTCCGGACACACAGGCTCAGCAGCCATGCCCCACTGTCCCAGCCGCTCCACGGCATGTGGGATCTTCCCAGACCGGGGCACGAACCCGTGTCCCCTGCATTGGCAGGCGGACTCTCAACCACTGCACCACCAGGGAAGCCCACCAATTTCATTACTATGTGTCTCGGCGTGTTTCTCCTTGGTTTTATCCTATATGGGACTCTCTGTGCTTCCTGGACTTGGGTGGCTATTTCCTTTCCCATGTTAGGGAAGTTTTTGACTATAATCTCTTCATATATTTTCTAGGGTCTTTTCTCTCTCTTTTCTCCTTCTGGGACGCCTATAATGCGAATGTTGTTGCGTTTAATGTTGTCACAGAGGTCTCTTAGGCTGTCTTCATTTCTTTTCATTCTTTTTTCTTTATTCCGTTCCACAGCAATGAATTCCACCATTCTGTCTTCCAGGTCACTTTTCCGTTCTTCTGCCTCAGTTATTCTGCTATTGATTCCTTCTAGTGTATTTTTCATTTCAGTTATTGTATTGTTCATCTCTGTTTGTTTTTTTTTTTTTTTTTTTTTTTTTTTTGCGGTATGCAGGCCTCTCACTGCAGCGGCCCCTTCTGCTGCGGAGCACAGGCTCCGGACACGCAGGCTCAGCAGCCATGGCTCAGGGGCCCAGCTGCTCCGTGGCATGCGGGACCCTCCCGGACCGGGGCATGAACCCACGTCCCCTGCATCAGCAGGCGGACTCCCAACCACTGTGCCACCAGGAAAGCCCTGTTTGTTTGTTCTTTAATTGTTCTAGATCTTTGTTGAACATTTCTTGCATCTTCTCAATCTTTGCCGCCATTCTTTTTCCGAGGTCCTGGATCATCTTCACTATCCTTATTCTGAATTCTTTTTCTGGAAGGTTGCCTATCTCCACTTCATTTAGTGTTTTTCTGGGGTTTTATCTTGTTCCTTCATCTGGTACATAACCCTCTGCCTTTTCATCTTGTCTATCTTTCTATGAGTGTGGTTTTTCTTCCACAGGCTCAAGGATTGTAGTTCTTCTGCTGTCTCTAACTGTTCTTTATGCCTGTGTCCTCATACCTCCTTCAGTCTCAACATAGCCAGAGTGATGTATTTAAAATGTCAGTCATGTCATGTTATTCTTCCATTCAGAAGCCTTCAGTGTCTCCCCAGCTCAGTAAAAGTCCAAAGTTCTTCTAATGGTCTCTAAGGTCCTCAGCTCCCTGGCTTCCTGTTACCCTCTAACTTCAGCTGTACTGTGTCCGCATCACACCTTGCCACCCACACTGGCTCCCTTCAGTCTTAGTCTCTCGGAAGTTGTTGTTTTCTCTGGTGAATTACTTTTCCCAGATAGCAGTATGATTCATTCTCTCACCTCGTTCTCATCTTTTCATAAATATTGACTCAGTGCTTTTCCTTCCCCTGCTTTATTCTTTTTTCACAGACCTTATCATCATCTATCATAATATTTTTATTTTACTCTTTTATGCTCCCCCTCAAATAATAATTGTTAGAGCAAGAGTTGTATTTTATGCATTGCTATGTGTTTAGCACCGTAAGTAATATCTGAACAGAGTAGACACTTAATAAATATTTAGTGAAAGAATGATATGTCTTGTGGGAATTTTCTGTAGTGACCTATCCTGGCCCCTCTTCTCACTAAACATCCTTCTTGGCATAATCTTACTTATTCACTAGGTTTTATTTATCATCTGAATGCTAAAGGAACACAAACATTTATCTCCAACCTAGATCTCTCTGTCCTGAGCTCCTTACCTGCTTACCCCTATGTTGCATGAACTTGTCCACTCAGCATCCCATTCATCTCTAACTCAACATGGTTCAAGTTCAACATACCCCTTCCCCTTTTCCTTTCTCTCACTCCCACCATCTCTCCTCTTACTGTGCTCTCTCATGGAGAATAGCATCATGATCAGCCTCATTACCAAGCTAAGCCAGAATCCTTCTGCCTCAGTCTCCATCCCCCTGTAATCAATCAGCACACCCTATTTGTCCAAACCTTTCTTTGTTTGCCAGCATCTTTGTTTATGATTGCACCATCTCTGACCTAGATTCTTCAGATGGCTTCCTCACTGTCTCTCTGACCCTCCTTCAGCCCCTACTCCTCATTTCAGACAGGCTGGCCTTTTTGAAGGCCTAAACCATCAGTCACTGTGCCAAGGAATACCCTTCCACAAGTCCCGTTGCTGTCAGGACCAATCTCAAACTTTATTACCTGGTTTATAAGGCCATTATTGTGACCTGCCCCCTTTAACGTCTCTGCCCTCATCTCCATCATTCCCTTCTGTAATCTCCAGCACCGCCAGGCCGAATTTCATTTCATCCCTCAGATACATCATGTTTTCTTACTTCTGGGCCTATAAATATGCACATTTCTTGGCACAATATCCTTTATCTCTCAAGCTTTAATCTCTTTCCCCATGTATTTACCTTGAAAACTTCTACTGATTTTCTGGACTCAGTTTATGACAAGTTCTCTAGGAAAAAAGAATCCCCCTGATCTTCCATATAGGATACATACCCCTGCCAAGTACTCCACAAGACCCTGCTGAAGCAGATTTTAATGCATCTCTATTCCCTCTATTGTCTGTGCCTAGTGTACTGTCTGGCAGTTATTAAGCTTCTGATGGATATTTGTTGCATTAATTTAAGTATATAAGTAATATTTTTTGATGGTAAAAATAAAGTCAATATGACAGTTCCAATCCTGAAAATCATCATCTGATCCTGGGTTAATTCTACATCTGCCTCCAACTGGCTGTCTGATTTGATAATATTTACTTCATTTGAGACCTGTTTAATCACATGTGAAATAAGAGATAGGAAACAGGTTCCCTCCAGATTTTAAAAGAAAATCAGAGTTGTATGGGGGTCAACTTAAAATATTAAAACTGTTGGAAATCACAATTAAGGGAGCTCCTGACTCTTATAAAGTGTTGTTTATCATCAGAATGATCCATAATAGATATTTATATAATTAGCAGGGTACCATTTTTGATGATTCTGTGACATGTATCAATCAAACATGTCAGTCTGTATGATGAATAAAAGACACAACAATAGTTTTTATGTATTAGAACCATATGGAAGAAATTGAAATATACAAGTCTTTTAAAAACCCCAAGTTTTCGATACTTTAAAATGCAGTGGCTATTTCTGTTTTTTTATGTAACACATGAATCTCTGGCTAAGAGAATTAAATATAAGGTATCAATACAGTAGTGAACATTTATTTTTAGAGAAAAAAAGGTGCATGGCTTTAACATTCAGGTATTTTGCATACTCTGTGCTGAAATTTGGCTGAAGTCCATGTTTAATGCATACCTTGGAAAGGGGTGGTCTCTTAAATCAAGACAGAGCCTGCCTGCCAAGTACTGGCATGTTACATGGATCACTATAATGTCACAATCTCAAGGGTGTACTCCAGGAAGGAAGATTGGTATCAAATGTTGATGTCATCTATAAGGCTAAAGTAAGTACGGTAAATTGACAATATGTAAAAGGAGGAATACAACGTTTTTATCTGAGTTCTTGCTTAGAATGTAAATGGAATATTCTAGACTAACTTCTTTCAACATCATTCTTATATCTGGTTTGCTCCTCTCTTCAGTGAAAACTCCAGAAAGAGAATATTGAGGGCTCTGTGTGTGTGTGTGTGTGTTTGTATATATATGTTACTATTAAAGTGTTGCAATGACAGCAGCTGTTTTTAATTCCAAAGATATGACATAGTAAGTAGTCATTGAATAAACATAACCTACTTTGAGGTGTGAGAGCACACTGAACTGCTTTATTGCAGTGTATAATAGCATCTTAAAGGGAAATTTCAAAACCATTCACATTAAAGGCCATGGTACAACTCCCCAAAATTGTTCAGACCAGTATCCAGAAGCCACATGTGAAAACTGTTTGAAATGTTCAATTCTGAAGGCTCATTTAACTGTCTGTCTTCTCTTTGCCAAGTGATACCCTGTTCCATGCCTCTGGCTGTTATTTGGTATTTATAGAATCCCATCAGCATACGTGGAACTTTACTGAAGACGTAAGCGAAGATCAGTGTCAGAGACTGTAAACTATTTTCCATTCTATTTGTATGAGCTTAATAAACAGTAAAAGGCCTGACTGGTGTCAAGCCAATAGAGTAGTAATGTAGCCTGGAAGTTGCTCTGAAGTTTCTGATTTGGATAATCCTACTACTGGTGTTACCAAATACTACAGCTCCTCTGCAGGATGCTTAGAAATGGAAACAGCACTTTAAAAATGTTTTGCCACTTTTTGAGCGAGCCTAATAGGCAAGTGTTTTAACTCTAACCCTCCTACCTTATTGTTTAAGGAAGCACTGAAGGTGACTGCCAGCCATTCAAGAATTCTTTACCTAGAACAGTAGTTCTCACCCTAAACATCATACATCCTGATATGCTTTCTGAGTAAGCAACGATGAGGGTGAGTCCCAGCTAGCACTTCAGCAACTGTGCATTCCAATGGATGTTCTCATGGGATTGTATTGCATTGCTAAACATCCTCGCAATGGAAAATCTTACAAGGATTGTTCATCTTAGAAGTTCTTCTTTCCCCCTTTACTAATTTTTCAATTAGAAAATGCCAAATGCATCGGATTTAAAATTAGTGTATTGGAATTTAGAATTGAGACATCAAGAAAGGCTTCATGAATAAAGTAAATCTTAAATAGGCAGAAATCTGATATGTTCTTAAAATTAAAATGAGTTCATGGCAAAAGATATGAGCAAAAAATGGGAGTATGCAAAATATTTTTCATGAAGAATGCTTGGTTTGTGTGTGGTAGAGGTTTAGTGCCAGAAAATAATAAATGGTACATTTAAAAAATAATTTGAAGGCATAATTCTTAAGAAGGAGATTAATATTCATTGGATACCTATTTTTGCTCAGGCATCATCTCATTTACTACTTACAGTAACCCTCTAGTATTATATATTCTAGTAGTGCATTACTCAGTTAATATCAGATTATATTTTTTTTACTCCTAACTGTTCTGAAAAATAAAGCTTGAGGTAAAAATATTTATGGAACAAATTTTGTTCATTTATTTTTATCCACTCTGTATGTAGAAAAACCATGTGCCTTGTTTTGCTCTCCTGTTGGAAAAGAACAGCCTATTCTTCTATCAGAAAAAGTGTTGGATGGAACTTCTTGTGGATATCAGGGATTAGATATCTGTGCAAATGGCAGGTGTCAGGTAAGACATTCCAAAAGGGAGAGTGTATATGCTGAGGGAGGATTGGGGGACCTTCGAGCAGCTGCACAGTACAGTGGAAAGCTCTGCCTCAACTCTGATCTTCAGCAAGTCTGATCTGCTTTGAAAGTCCATTTCTTCATCTGTATAATGAAGAGTCCAGACTAGAAAATATATAATACTTATTACTAGCTGAAAGAATCTGAAAATTTTATTCTGTAACGTACATATTACAGGTGTAAAATTGTGACACTTTGGGCATTCCAGACCAGAAACTCAAGCACTCCAGTTCTCCATGTCTTGTGTCCAAGACTGAGCCATGTGGCAAAAACGTATAAAATCAGTCTTATTACTCAAAGTATCATCAACATTCTTGAATCAGCTGATTTCTAAATGTACATTCAATTTTTTATTATACTTAAGCATTTCATTTGCCTTTCTATTTCTTTTTAAAAATACTCTCCATCTACTATGTGCATTTATGTGCTCTTCTTTATCATTAGAAAGGAGACATTCTGGGCTTCCCTGGTGGCGCAGTGGTTGAGAGTCCGCCTGCCGATGCAGGGGACACAGGTTCGTGCCCCGGTCCGGGGAGATCCCACATGCCGCGGAGTGGCTGGGCCCGTGAGCCATGGCTACTGAGCCTGTGCGTCCGGAGCCTGTGCTCCTCAACGGGAGAGGCCACAACAGTGAGAGGCCCGGTGTGTAGTGGAAAGATCAAAGGCTAAAGCTTTGAAGTTGCTCGTTACAGGTCTGCCACTGTCTCAGGTTGGCTTCCCCTGGAAGATTAATATGCAGGAAGTTTAATACCAGGTGTTTTCATGATCAACATGTATGCAGAGGGGGAAGGAAGGCAGGACTGAGCACAGGGAGCATTTGGGCTTGGTACAGTCACAAGGCATCAGCTGACCGTGTGAGGAGCATTGTGGCTGGAATGGCTCTTCAAAGTTGTCCCCATTTGGGGTGAGAAAACCAGACCTTTTTAACCCCCATTATCTACTAGTGCTTGGATACAAGCTGTCCCAGGGGGTGAGGGTGATGTGATCTTGGGAAAGGCAGATTTCTTTAGGCTAGCCATTTTCTGAACAGGGCTGAAGGCTAAGAGCCATCAGCTGATAAATTCCCCAGGCGTGGAAGGAAAATATGTACATCTTTTAGTAATAAAAGAGGTATCTGAGTGGAGGAGGACTGAATCCACGACACCACTAGGAAACTGGGTTCTCGGGGAAAATCACTTAAAATATGTATGTGTCCATTAATCTGTAAAATGAAATAGGCAGGCCAGTGGTCATTGACTTTTTTGTGCAATACACTCCTTTGAGAATTTGGTAAAAGTTTTGGTTTCTTCCTATAAAAAACACATACCTGACCACACATGCACACACACGCAGGTGCACACATGCTCCAAAGTTTGAAAACAATTACAAGCTATGGATGGATCAATCTGTGGTCCAATAGAAGTCTATAGACTTCTGGATAAAAACTTGGAAGCATCGTGAAACTTAAATGCTTTAGCAGCTCTCAGGTTCTTTATTTCGCCATCATGCTCTAACATTTAAAGCGTAGAATCATGCAATATAATTGGTATAAGAGACAGTCTTATAATTACATATTAATTTCCTTTATTCTTTAACAGAATATGGCAGTAGCCTGAAATATAATTTTTCATTTGTCTATTTAAAAATCATTGCAATTATTTATCTATACATATTTTGTTTTCAAAACTGTGTTGTGCAATTAAAAATTTTATCTTTATTTCATCATTTTATGTAAATGTCAGATTAGTATATGACTTAAACGAATTTATTTTTCAAAAGAAATTATTTTCCTAACTCTATATGCCAAATATAATAGCTTACATTGCTGTGCTTTTCACTTAACAGTATTGTGTAAGCCAGATCTTTTATAGCGTCCCTAGGTAAACATAAAAGTAACAGCAACAACAAAAAATTCTGCATAAGTGTTATGTGAACCTGATGATTATAATTAAAGTTCTGTGAAATGAATTGTAACTTCTGACAGCATTGGAATACTTCAGGATTCTGGCTTTTTAACTAACATGCTTCATTCTGTCTTTCAGTATAATTAAAAACATGCTTCCTTTTCTGTTTCTGACAACCCTCTGTATACTGGGTTTGGCTAGAGTGTTTTATTTTTATCGTAAAACATACAGCGTTGAAGTTGAATGTAGAATTCTAAACTTGGTGAGTGGACTAAGGAGGGCAATTGAAAATAGACAGCTTTCTCCTGGTGACCCAATTTGGCTCCCTGGCAAAAGTTTTCTCTATCCTGGAAAAGGATAGAGAGAACTCTCCTCTGTATTATCATGGTACCTGCCAGTCTCCGGCCTGCCAGTGGTACTTCAGGTCCCTGCCACCAGTTAAACAGTATTGTCTTTTCCAAGTCATTCATCCTCAACTTTTAGAGTTATGTGAGCATATTTCGATAAGTGTGGATACTTGAGACTACCAGTTACAAAATACTAACTCTTTGAATCTTATTTTAAGCTTACGTGATTATTGAGCCATGGCATTATGTCTATCCCTGCCTTTTATTTTAGATTTTACAAACTTCTACTATCCCAGTTACAAGGGTTACAAAAAACTAAGAGACAGCTAGGTACTAATTTATTCAATCATTTAACTACTAGTTATCAAGTTTATTATATTTGCTGAGAAACAAGTCGGATGCTAGGGATAGAGCAATGAAGGCACTTTTTATCATTTCAAAATCACTCTAAACTCTACCCTAAATTTTCTCCTCATTTGTACATGAAGGAGAGACTTTTTCTTTAACCCCAGGACTCTCAGGTCTTTTCATGGCTCCTGATCAGTGAACTCTGACCATATCTTTGTTGTATTTTGAGAATTTCCTGTGGTGGCCACCTCTTTCATCCAGAAACATTCTCTTCATTTCTCCCTGAATAAGCTTTGATTCGCTGGTCAGAGTTCTCCACTATTGCATTGTTTTGTCTACTTCTTGACACTGATACACACCCTCATGACAAAGGGAAAAGATGCTGTATTATGCAGGTTTAATGCGATTTTTGCTTTCTTGGGATATTCATCCTGCAGCTGCATTTTATAACCTGCTCCTTCCTACACCCAACACCACTGACACCAACCACAGAAAAAGACCCTGATTTTTTTTCTGTTTTATGTGATATTTTAAAAATTTATTTAAATAATTGTAACTTGTTATAAATGGATGTAACATCAGTCAGTCTTGCAGCTTCTTGATTAGGGGTGATGGTATAATTCTACCGTTTATTTCTGACAGTACAGACATATTAGCCTATGCACCTTGAGTATGCACAACTTTGCAAAATATCATATTTTCTGAACATCAAAGGGAGACCAACATTATTCACTAGAAAAGAGTCAATGATTTAATCTTAAGAAGATTCATATTAACATCATTCTTCTGGGAACATATAAAAATTAATTATCCCACTGTTACTGTTTTCTTATAGCAACCATAGGTTGTGAGTAGTTCTTACTCACTCATGTGTTAGATGCCAAAGAAGATGGGGATAGAAGTTTATTGGTGAACTGTAATGAATGTAAACATTTATATTTGGTTTCCACTAAGTTAATATTTAATACTCAGCATCTGCTCTTCAACCACTTTAGGAGTGAAGCCATCCATCCTTAGGGTGAAGCTTATCTGTTCTATGTTGAGTAGAATGAATTAGATTAATCATGTTATATTTAATAGAAATGTGACTTCCTTTGGGATTTATGTAAATTGCATTTGTCTCAATAATAGTTTTCCAAATTGCTTTAGGATACCATTTAATTCTTAATATAAGAAGAATACTTTTATCACTACCCTACTTTGGACAATTTACAGGTGGTAGTATTTGACATGAGCTTGCTGTATTAGTTTGCACCAGAGAATATGGCATTTTATTAGTTTGTCAAATAAATATGTCTAGTTTGTAGAGACTAGGTTTGTCCTAAAGTAGTGGTTAAAAGAGAAAAGAAGAAAAAGCTCACTTTATGATGTACTGTCATTCTCTTGTTGCAGAAAGTTGGCTGTGATGGTTTATTAGGGTCTCTTGCAAGGGAAGATCATTGTGGTGTATGCAATGGCAATGGAAAATCATGCAAAATCATTAAAGGAGATTTTAATCACACCAGAGGAGCAGGTGATTATTTTTTTATTTTTTCAAGGTTAACAATCCAAATAATCTCTGGGGGCAGATTACATTGAACTTAACTTAGAAATGACAGTTCTGATTCTGTTGAAGACCTTTGTAATGGGTATTGAATGATTTTTTGCAATGACATACAGTACATGTGACATGAGCCAGAAATTCTAACAAGCCCATTTCCCAGTACTGAAAACATGAAGTCATTTGTTGTGCATTTAATAAATTGGAGCAGCAAGGGAATAATCTAATTTGCATTGGCTAATGTTATCAGGTTTCTACAGACCTTATCCTCTAATGCAAATTATTGATGTCTAACAGAGAATGATGATTTGTAACAGCCTGAAGCAACTATTGAGAGTATTAGTCTTCAGGTTTTCAGCTTTCCATTTTCTTTATTTTTTTCCTAATGTTTTTACTAAATTCAAAAGGAATTAATCTTTTAAAAGAGAGAGTCTATAGCAATGTAGCATGTTGGAAACTATAACAGGGAGTCAGAAGATGTGGGCTGATGTTCCAGATATATTAAGAGAGGGAATATGTCCTCTCTTGTTGTCTTTCCTCATCTATAAATACTAATACTCAGGGGATATGAGGATGAACTGATGATGATTGATCTATGTAGTGTGAATTTTAAGGTGATCCACAACAAAAAGTGATATTATCTGTACTGAAATATAATAACCTGCAAATAAGCTTTATATACAGAAAATGCTTTATACTGAAGCCCTCAAGCTTACGGAGAGGAAGCAAACATTTCTATGTTTATGTTAGTGTCTTACCTAGACATCTATCTGTTGAACTATCTTAGTATTTATGATTATATTTTCATTATCATTCATATTCTTATATTATATACATCAACTTTTTCCTGTTTTACATTTCTTGTTCAAATACCAAGACCTGACCTAAAAATATGTATTTGTTTTGATACAAAGAATAAGCCATTTATATTTGAATAATCAAGAAGACTGAGTTCATTCTAGATTTTAAAAAGTCCTTCAGAAAAGAAAATTAGACACAGCCCTCAGAAGCTGAATATAACCTTTCTCTAGGCCCCAGCAGAATAAAAGATAAGTGAGCTTGAAGAACTTGAAGCCTAAAAATAACTAAGGCCCAGGGTAAATTGCAGATCAAAATCTCAACCTCCAAAGCTGTGAAAAAAGGTGACAGGTCCTACAAGTCAAAATCTGTCAGAACTCATTTAGAATAGTCAGATGGAGCTGTAACAGGCTCTTATACTTTTGCCTAAGTGCAATTATAATAAGCCTTTCAGCCTGATTGTGATGGGAGACGTTTTTATAGTGCAGAAGTTCAAATCAAGTCTGAAAGACTGAAGAGATTTAAAGACACTAGAATTTTTGAAGACTGTTCCTGCATAGTTATTTAATTTGCATGGAAACAGTTCATTGAAGAATACCGATGCACATTCAGCACTGGTACCTTTTTCTTAGTTGTGGTAACAACTTAATTTTTAAACTAAGCATTGACAACAGAAATAACAGTTAAAAATCAGTAATGCGGTTCATTCTGACTGCAGTTAGGTGGATACACTTTCCCCCCAGATTCCTAATTCAAATCTCCTTTGTTTTTATTGCACTTTAATTTCTATTTTTGTTTATTAGTTTGTTTGTAAGTTATATTAATGGCATATGTTATTTGGAAAATGTCTAAAATGCCTACGATATTGGGAATATCAGAGACTAATAATGTTACTTCCTTACAACAATCTGTCTTCCTTGCAGCTCTCTGCTAGTTTAACATTGCTTACAGGGAAGAGACTAGAATTCTTAACTTGGACCATAGGGCCCTGTATGGTGTTGTTCCTACTTGTCTCTCTGGCATCATCTTACACCAAGGTCACTTTCCTTCTCTAAACTGCAGCCACCAGATCTGTTACAGATGCTCAAACTGACCATGCTCCCTCTAGCACCTTGCATTTAAAAATATTGTTCTGTTAGCTTCCCCTTAGCTTTGCCTGGTTAATTCCTAGATGTCACTTAGATCTCAGTTCAAATGTCACTTCTTCAATGAAGTGTTCCCTGAACAAGCTCTACCTCCTATCACCAACTAGTTTAGTGATTCTTACCGTATTTGTATCTGTACGGTTCAGTTGTATGGTAATTTTCTAATTTTACCCCCTTTGGTCTTTCCTGCTACTTTAAAGATCAGTGAAGAAAAGTATCATGGCTACTGTTGTTGAATACCCTATTCCCAATGACCAGTATAGTGCGTGATCCATTTACATTTGTTAATTTAATTAATAATGAAACATTATATTGTTATGACTTTAAAAAATACAAATCTATATGAGTCCTTAATTATATCGTGGGCTTCATTTACTTGTGACTTTAGGAATGTGGTATTCATTTCTCTTGAGACAATTTTATCCTTGTAGTTTATGGACTTCCTAAAATTTCTTGAAGGAATTGTAGCCTTATTTGGTCCAGTTGGCCATGCACACTGTATATATTGTATGAGTAACACATGTGCAGACACGTGTGGGTGTTTTCAGTCCCTGTGCTCTATTTAGAGTTTGCTAAATCATTTTTGTTGGAGCTAGAAAATCAACTTAAGAAGAGAATTCTTTTTCCTTTGTACATTTATCATGTCTTTCATTGTAACTTCCTGGCCAGGGGATAATTTTTTAAGGGATTTTTCAAGGTAAGTTGTGTATTTGGCCACTTGTGCAACTATATAGTTATCAATCTACATTTAGAAGAAGGTGAGCATAAAATCTGTTATTTCTAGTACAAGAGATGATGGTGCTAATCCTGTACAAGGAACACGTGCTCTTAGGCTTTTTATTTGTATGTTTGCCACAGCAATAAGAGAGTCATAGTGTCATGTATTCTACCCTGTGAAATAGTAGCAGCAGGCCATAGCTGGAATCAGACAGATCTGAGTTCAAACCTAGCGTCAGCTAATTACTAACAAGGAAGTCTTGAAAAAGGCAGTTTTTTTCTCTACCTTTATTTTCCAATCTATTAAATATCTACCTTGGATGGTATCATTATGGCTAAATGAAATAATTTACATAAATTATCTATAATTGTGACTAGCACATAGCAGTTGTTCAAAATGTGGCATTTATCATTAATACTACCGAGAAGATAATGATTACTTTGGGCATTTTAAGATGGCTGATTAAGAATGGGATCTCTGGTTATAAAATAGGGTCTTCCTATGTACAAAGCAAACTGTCCAACGTGAGGATCAAATTTATGACCTTGACATCACAGGCTTTATTTCAACTTCTGAGCTCAGCAGTAGCCACTCGTATATTCACTTCTTTTAAAAATGTGCATTCTCAATTGTGCTAAATGGCTTATTTACTGAAAAATGTCTAGAGCCTCAGTCTTCGGCTGTCCCTCTTCAAATGTCTTTGCTTAATATTTGTCTTCCTCTCTTCTTTAAACTTAATCTAACTCACCTGTCCTCCAAGCCTTTTCAATTGAATAATAGAGAATTGCTCTATATTATATATTGCTCTATATTGCTCTATACTATCTATAGTATATAGATATAACTATAAACTTATACGTAACTGTTGTCCTAAAATACAACATACCTCTGGGTTTACTGCTAAACTCAAACAGGAATTTACAGTTACTACCTCTCCTCTACTTTTCTCTATCTACTCTTCTTTTTCAACATCCTGAAACTTATCATCTTCTCCAAACACATTACTAAATTTATTTGCTCAGAGATGAACAGTTACCTCTTGATTGTGACATCCAATGGACGCTCCTTGGTCACCTTTCTCTTTGATGTCTGTACAGCTTTTTGCACCAACAATTCTTTTTAAAATATTCGAATTCATAAGATCCTACTACATCAAAATAGCCAGATCTCTACCTCTCATGATTATTCCTTCTCTGTATTCTTTCCTAATTTTTTTTTTTCAGTCTCTCTGTTAAAAACCATAGGGCTTCCCTGGTGGCACAGTGGTTAAGAATCTGCCTGCCAATGCAGGAGACTTGGGTTTGAGCCCTGGTCCAGGAAGATCCCACATGCTGTGGAGCAGCTAAGCCCCTGCACCACAACTACTGAGCCTGTGCTCTAGAGCCCGCGAGCCACAACTACTGAGCCTGCGTGCCTAGAGTCCGTGCTCTGCAACAAGAGAAGCCACCACAGTGAGAAGCCCACACACCACAACAAAGAGTGGCCCCCGCTCACTGCAACTAGAGAAAGCCCGCACGCAGCAATGAAGACCCAATGCAGCCAAAAATAAATAAATGAGATAAACAGATTTTTTTAAAAAACCGTAACTGCCACCGAGGTTGAATCCTTGACTTCTCCTGTCTCTCAGTTTTCTCCGTTAACTCCCGTGGCTTAAATTACTACCTCACAAAGGTACCTCAACAGGCTGACCTTTCCCTGGAGTTCCAGAAGTTCCAGAGTTCTTACTGGATATTTTTACTAGTGTGTTATACTGTTTTGTTAAAAACAAATTGCAAAGCCAAATGTCAGATTATTGCCCAAACTTGACTTCCATGTTCCTATAAATGATGGCTGCATTTGCACATAAGTAATAATGAAGAATTGTGTTCAATGTTTATTTCCCCACTTTCTATTGGTTCTCAGATTCAGAATTTGTTTTCTTTACTATGCCTTCTGGTTTTTCTACCTTAGCCTCTAGCACTCCTGGGTTTTTACATTAGCCTCCTGACACTGCTATCTACAATTATATCGCTGGGCATCTTGCATGCTGCTGTCAGATAAAGCCTCTCCAAACCAGTATCTAACTACCACATTCCTTGCTGTAGAATGTTCAGTAGCTTCAAATGGATAAATTCAGTGTCCTGGGCATGCATTTAAACTCTCCTAATATAGCCAAATTCTTACACCTTCTCATTCTGTCAGAATTATTATATTTCTGTAGTCCAGAAATACCACTTACTGTGTTACTTTTCTTTACATTCAGTGAACTCATTCTTTTTCTGTGTGTAGTTGACTCTTAAATAACAAAGGTTTGAACTGCATCGGTCCACTTATATGTGGATTTTTAAAAATAGTAAATACTATAGTACCACACAACCTGCAGTTGTTCGAATCTACAGATGTGGAACCACGGATACAGAGGGTTCACTATTTATTATACTCACATTTTTTACTGCATGGAACATCAGTGCCCTTAACCCCTGCATTGTTCAAGGGTCACCTGTATATCCAAATTCTATCCGTTCTTCAAAGACAGTTAATCTATTTGCTGCTTTATGAAGCTTTCCTTGACTATATGAAATGTTCTCTCCTCTGAATCATTGTGACTCCTGCTGATGCCACTGTTTCTCAGACATAAGTAATGTATATAACCACTTAAAAGAAAAAAGAAAAAAAATCCCACTTCTGTGAGTTAAAATAGCATCAAAACTTTTGAGTATTGACGTGATCAGAGAAGGGGGACAGTTTAAACAACATTGATTTACATTCTTCAGCAGGGAATTAAACATTATTTTGAATATGATCTTTGTAACATAAATTTAACATAAATTTGGAAGCTTTATTTAACTCATTTTTATGTAAGATATTTGTGCCTTGTCTTAATTCAATTATAAGCTCATTGAGTACACAGACCTTCTTACCTTACTTCAATATACCAATAGACAGTAAACATTTGTTTCCATTTTCATTGCTGCATATTGTGTTCATGTAACAAAGTGGAAGTGCTTGTATGATTTGGTGTTACTAAAAATGGTTAAATTGAGTAAGTAGTATTTGCTAATGGAAATGTTGATTTGAAAAGCACAGACCTCTAATCCCAGGTGGGGTGTCTGTTACCTTTTGGTAAACTCCAAATAATTGTCAACAGTTTCAGGAATTTGAATTATTGATCAACAGGAGACAACTCTGGGATTAGCTGTTATACCTTTTTAACATAGCTTTAAAATTAGACTTTTATCAGGGCTGTATGTAGCTACACAGAAGTACTAAGAAGACTATTAAATGTTATTTTACTATAATTTTAAAGCATAACTATTCAGCCAAAGGTTGGCATCTGCTGTCTTTTCTGTACCAAATGAAGTCTTGATTTTGACTTTTTATGCACACTTGCTCTTCTATCCAGCTTTATCTTACTGTCTTATTTCACTTCAAGCATTACATTCCTAACCACTGCTGAAGAATATTTCCTAAGAAACACCTAATTGTGTCTTGCTCCTAGCCGTCTGACACCTTCCAGGGTGACACCAGATTGCTTGGTGTGGCCTTACACTTCTCTCCAGCCCCAGATTCAAAACCCTTGGTTAACCTTCCAGAGAGGGCTTGGTCTCTCTTGTCCTATACTCAACAACTTCAGGGACCAGACAGCTGCCATCTGTATGCTCTCCAGCTGTGTTTGCTCCTTCCCCCCACTTTCTAACTTAAAGGAGTTCCATGAGCAGAACTTAAGGTTATTTGCTCTGTTCCAAGATTCACTGTGTTTCTAACCAGGCTGTCCCGTTGTGCTTTTTTCTCACCTCATAATTCATAAGCTGTCAGGGAGCTTTACAGTCACCTACTTGCTCTTGATAGCATTTTATTCTCAATGTTTTTCCAAGAAACTTCTCCACTTGAACTTATAACAGCTTTTATACATAATTTTTTTTCTTTCCATAGGTATTGAAGTATCACAGCAAAAGCCAAAACCAAAAGAGAAATAGGGCAAGTCAATGAAGAAAAGAGGAATTAGAAAAAACTCAAGATGTATTTCATGTTTTATTGGTTCTTACAGGTTATGTAGAAGTGTTGGTGATACCTGCTGGAGCAAGAAGAATCAAAATTGTGGAGGAAAAGCCGGCACACAGCTACTTAGGTAACCTGTGTTACAGATGCAGAGCCCATGCAAGTCCAAGCTTAGCTGCCCTGCCCTGAGAGTGCTCTTATGACCAAGACATCAGTGTGTTTCTAGTTACATGTTTGAATTTCCCAGGAAGCACCTCTTGTCATATCAAGTAGGAATTTTTTCCTTCCCCCCCAGGGGCTTCCCAGGAGCAAAAGCAATCT
Source organism: Lipotes vexillifer (assembly GCF_000442215.2). Taxonomy (NCBI): domain Eukaryota; kingdom Metazoa; phylum Chordata; class Mammalia; order Artiodactyla; family Lipotidae; genus Lipotes; species Lipotes vexillifer. The sequence continues at coordinate 1,160,885 of NW_006787415.1, forward strand.
GGTTGTCTCTGTGTTTGGTTGGGATGGGTGTTATAAATTACTTCCGCATGTTAGTCCATGTTAGGAAACAAACACTCATTGGGGGATTTGGGTATGTTTTATTTCATATATATATATACATATTTAATAAATATATTTCATATATACATGAACATAAATGTAAACATATTCATGTTTACTGCACGTGCAAATGCATGCATCAATGTGTGTGTATATATAATGATTGCTCTATAATTTGGAAATCTTGTGGGATTCTTAAAAAATTTTCTATGTACTAAAAGGACTTCCCCTTTTAATGGAAGACAGTGCTCTCTTTTGCCTCACTTCAGGTGTACTCATCTATGAAGAAAGTATTTTTTAAAAAAATTTTAATAGAAAAAGTTGACTTGCAATATTATGTAGTTTCAGGTATACTGCATAGTGCTTTGACATATGCATACATTATGAAATGGTCACCATCATAAGTCTAGTAACCATCTGTTCCCAAATGAAGTTATTACAATGTTATTGACCATATTCCTTTTGCTGTGTATGACAGGACCTTGACTTGCTAATTTCATTACTGGAGGTTTTTACCTCTTACTACACTTCACCTATTTTATGTACCCCCCGCCCTCTCCCTCTGGCAGTCACCCCTTTGTATCTAAGAGTTTCTTTTTGTTTTGTTTGTTTTTCTTGTCTGACTGCTATGGCTAGGACTTCCAGTACTATGTGGAATGAAAGTGGTGAGAGTGGGCATCTTTATCTTTTTCCTGATCCTAGAGGAAATGCTTTCACCTATTCACCATTCAGTATGATGTTGGCTGTGGGTTTGTCATATCTGGCCTTTATTATGTTGAGGTATATTCCCTCTATACCCACTTCATTGAAAGTTTTTTTTATCATAAATGAATGTTGAATTTTGTAAAAAGCTTTTTCTGCACCTATTGAGATGATTATATGATTTTTATTCCTCAGTTTGTTTACATGATGTATCACATTGATTTGTGGATATTGAACCATCCTTGCAACTCTGGGATAAACCTCACTTAATCATGGTGTAATATCCTTTTAATGTATTGTTGAATTTGATTTTCTAATATTTTGTTGAGGAGTTTTAGATCTATATTCATCAGGGATATTGGCCTGTAATTTTCTTTTTTTCTGGTGTCTCTGTCTAGTTTTGGTATCAAGACAATTCTGGCCTCACAGAATAAATTAGAAAGTGTTCCTTTTTCTTCAATTTTGGGGAATAGTTTGAGAAGGATAGACATTAACCCTTCTTTAAATGTTTGGTAGATTCACCTGTGGAGCTGTCTGGTCCTTGACTTTTGTTTATTGGGAGTTTTTTGATTACTGAATCAATTTCATTACTGGTAATTGGTCTTTCAAACTTTCTATTTCTTCCTGATTCAGTCTCGGGAGATTACACATTTCCAGGAATTTATTCATTGCTTATAGGTTGTCCAATTTATTGATGTATAATTATTCATAGTAATCTCTTATGATCCTCTGTATTTCTCTGGTGTTAATTGTAACTTTCTTTTCATTTATGATTTTATTTAATTGGGCCCTTGAGAAAGTATTTTTAAATTTTTAAGTACTGCTTCTGGAAAAAAATTCTATCAGCTATTTTAATTAGGCCAGTTAATGATTTTTAAATATATGAAAGAAAATATTATGTTGTCAAAATACATATTGCTTATAAATTAATATTTCAAACTAAGTCATATAAAATGATTTTTTATAGTCATGGCATCCACAGATAGAGGTATGTAATGTGATATGCTGGAAAAAGACTAAATATTCTCCCAGAATTTAAACATTGTATTTATATTATTTTTTTATTTTTATTTTATATTGGAGTATATTTGATTTACAATGTTGTATTAGATTTAGGTGTACAGCAAAGTGATTCAGTTATACATATACATATATCTATTCTTTTTCAGATTCTTTTCCTATTTAGGTTATTACAGAATATTGAGTAGAGTTCCCTATACTATACAGTAGGTCCTTGTTGATTCCTATTTTATATATAGTAGTGTGTATATGTTAATCCCAACCTCCTAATTTACACCCTCCCCCTTTGCGTCCTGCAACTTTACCACATTCATTGATGAGCTCTAGAAGGTTTCTGGTAGCATCTTTAGGATTTTCTATATATGGTACCATATCATCTGCAGACAGTGACAATTTTACTTCTTTTCCAATTTGGATTTCTTTTACTCCTTTTTTCCTCTGATTGCCGTGGGTAGGACTTCCAAAACTATGTTGAATAAAAGTAGCAGGAGTGCACATCCTTGTCTTGTTCCTGATCTTAGAGGAAATACTTTCAGCTTTTCACCATAGAGTATGATGTTAGCTGTGGGTTTGTCATATATGGTTATTATGTTGAGGAATATTCCCTCTATGCCCACTTGCTGGAGAGTTTTTATCATAAATGGGTGTTGAACTTTGTCAGATTTTTCTGCACCTATTGAGATGATCATATGGTTTTTATTCTTCAATTTGTTAATGTCATGTATCATACTGATTGATTTGTGGAGACTGAAAAATCCTTGCATACCTGGAATAATCCCACTTAATCATGGTGTATGATCCTTTTAATGTATTGTTGGATTCGGTTTGCTAGTATTTTTGCGTCTATGTTCATCAATGATATTGATCTGTAATTTTCTTTTTTTGTGATATCTTTGTCTGGTTTTGGTATCAGGGTGATGGCGGCCTAATAGAATGAGTTTGTGAGTATTCCTTTCTCTGAAATTTTTTGGAATAGTTTTAGAACAGTGGTTGTTAGCTCTTCTCTAAATGTTTGATAGAATTTACCTGTAAAGCCAGTAAAAGTCCTGGACATTTGTTTGTTGGGAATTTTTTAATCACAGTTTCAATTTCAGTACTTGTGATTGGTCTGTTCATACTTTCTATTTCTTCCTGGTTCCATCTTGGGAGATTGTACCTTTCTAAGAATTTGTCCATTTCTTCTAGGTTGTCCATTTTATTGGCAAATACTTGCTTACAGTAGTCTCTTATGATCCTTTTTATTTCTGTGGTGTCGTAACTTTTCCTTTTCATTTCTAGTTTTATTGATTTGGGCTTTCTTCCTTTTTTCTTGATGAGTCTGCCTAAAGGTTTATCAATTTTGTTTATCTTTTCAATGAACCAACTTTTAGTTTCTTTGATCTTTTCTACTGTTTTCTTCATCTCTATTCCATTTATTTCCACTCTGATCTTTATGATTTCTTTCTTGCTGCTAACTTTGGGTTTTGTTTGTTTTTCCTTCTCCAGTTGCTTTAGGTATAAGGTTAGGTTGTTTATTTGTCATTTTTCTTGTTACCTGAGGTAAGATTGTATTGTTATAAACTTCCCTCTTAGAACTGCTTTTGCCATATCCCATAGGTTTTGTTTCATCATGTTTTCATTTTCATTTGCCCCTAGATATTTCTTGATTTCCTCTTTGATTTCTTCAGCGATCGATTAATTATTTAGTAACATATTGTTTAGCCTCCATGTGTTTGTGGGTTTTTGCAGTTTTTTTCTTGCAGTTGATTTCTAATCTCATAGTGTTGTTTTTAGAAAAGATGCTTAATATGATATCAGTTTTTTAAAATTTATTGAGACTTGCTTTATGGTCCAGCATGTGATCTATCCTGAGGAATGTTCCACGTGCATGTGAAAAGAATGTGTATTCTGCTTTTGGATAAAATGTTCTATCAATATTAATTAAGTCCATCAGGTCTAATGTGTCATTTAAGGCCCGTGTGTCCTTATTCATTTTCTGTCTGGAAGATCTGCGCACTGATGTAAGTGGGGTGTTATAGTCCCCCACTATGATTGTGTTACTGTTGATTTCTCCTTTTATGGCTATTAACATTTACCTTATATATTGAGGTGCTCTTGTGTTGGGTGCATATATAGTTATAATTGTTACATCTTCTTCTTGGATTGACCCCTTGATCATTATGTAGTGTCCTTCTTTGTCTCATCTAACAGCCTTTATTTTAAAGTCTCTTTTGTCTGACGTGAGTATTACCATTCCAGCTTTCTTTTGATTTCCATTTGCATGGAATACCTTTTTCTATCTTCTCACTTTCAATCTGTATGTGTCCCTAGATCTGAGGTGGGTCTCTTGTAGACAGCATATATACGAATGTTCTTTTCATATCCATTCATCCACTCTATGTCTTTTGGTTGGAGCATTTAATCCATTAACATTTAAGGTAATTATCAATATGTATGTTCTTATTGCCATTTTGTTAATTGTTTTGGATTTGTTTTCGTAGGTCTTTTTTCTTCCATTCCTCTTTTATTATCTTCTCTTGTTATTTGATGACTATCTTTAGTGTTGTGTTTGGATTCCTTTTTCTTTTTTATGTATATAGCTGTTGTAGATATTTGGTTTATGGTTACCATGAGCTTTTGATATAGCAGTCTGTATATAGATAAGATTGTCTTAAGTTGCTGGTCTCACTTTCAAATGCATTACTAATATCCTGCATTGGTACTTTCCTCACAGTTGCTGGTTTTGATATCATATTTGTGTGTGGATGATTTCCTGCCTTTACTCTGTTTGCCTTTACCTGTGAGCTTTCCCATTCATGTTTTTCTTCTTTCTAGTTGTGGCCTTTTCTGCCTAGAGGAGTTCCTTTAGTATTTGCTGTAAAGCTGGTTTGGTGGTGCTAAATTCTCTTAGCTTTTACTTGTTTGGAAATCTTTTGATTTCTCCATTGAATCTGAATGAGAGCCTTGCTGGGTAGAGTATTCTTGGTTGCAGGTTTTTCCTTTTCATCACTTTAAATATATCGTGCCACTCCCTTCTGTCCTGCAGACTTTTTGCTGAAAAATCAGCTGATAACCTTATGGGGATTCCCTTATCATGTTCTTTTGTCTGGAACATATTCCTTTGTTGTCTCATTTTGTCTAACTTTCTATGATTGCCATTTCTGTTCCATACGCTGCAGAGTTGTAGTTCCTCTTGCTTCTCATGTCTGCCCCCATCTCACTGGGATTTCTTCTTTGTCTTTAGATGTAGAATATCTTTTTTGGTAGATTCCCTTCATTCTTGTCAATGGTTATTCAACAGTTTATTGTGACTTTGGTGTTTTCTTGAGAGGAGTTACACTCTAGTTCTTCTACTCAGCTGTCTTGTCTCCAACCTAAAAATCTGTTTATCGAAAAATTAGCCTCATTAACAGGTCTTCCACAAGGTCACTCTTTTTTTTTTTTTTTTCTTCAGTAAGTGGGCCTCTCACTGTTGTGGCCTCTCCCATTGCGGAGCACAGGCTCTGGATGCGCGGGCTCAGTGGCCATGGCTCACAGGCCCTGCCGCTCCGTGGCATGTGGGATCCTCCCAGACCGGGGCACGAACCCGCGTCCCCTGCATCGGCAGGCGGACTCTCAACCACTGCACCACCAGGGAAGCCCCATCACAAGGTCACTCTTAATGATGTCCTTTATTCATTTAACTGCCTTAATCAGCACTCACTGCTTCAGCAAAATTCAGCTATACATGTAGGCTGTAATTCCCAGACTCCTATGAAAGAAATTCAGCTTCAGTTTCTGTCCACTGCAGGTGTGTAGCTGTTTAAGCCAGTGTTAAATTTACACTGTTCTGTCTCCTCCCCAGGTGATAAGGAAGGGGGATGTGAAGACCATCATCCTTAAAATTCTGTGGCTATCTCTCTGCATTCAACAGATCAAAAGCCGTAAACACTGTATTTATATTATGTTTAAAGAAAACCTTTATGTCTTTTTTTCCTTCTTAACAAAATGATTTCCTCCTTATTCTTTCTCAAATCAGAAATAATGTCCCAATAGGGAAACACTTTGTACATGAAAAAATAACCCAGTGTTGTTACATGATTTTTTCTGCTCTGTAAAATTAAAAATGGTCTATACTTGCATCAAATCATTTTTCACATTAGGGTTTGTTTTCTAGGAGTAGGAAAATTTGAGGAAAGGGACAATACAAGAAATTTATTTATTTATTTGTTTGTTTTTTGGATGTGTTGGGTCTTCGTTGCTGTGCACGGGCTTTCACTAGTTGCGGCGAGTGGGGGCTACTCTTCATTGCAGTGCACAGGCTTCTCATTGTTGTGGCTTCTCTTGTTGCAGAGCACAGGCTTTAGGTGCACAGGCTTCACTAGTTGTGGCACGTGGGTTCAGTAGTTGTGTCTCATGGGCTCTAGAGCGCACGCTTAGTAGTTGTGGTGCACGGACTTTGTTGCTCCATGGCATGCGGGATCTTCCCGGGCCAGGGATTGAACCCATGTCCCCTGCATTGGCAGGCGGATTCTTAACCACTGCACCACCAGGGAAACCCAAGAAAATTTTTATAATGTGACACACTCATTAGTTGGTCATTATTAATATGTAAATTTTATCTATTTTTACCTGCTGTGGTTTTTAAATGCATTTTAAATGCAAGTAAATCATCCCATATATCCAAATTCAGATTAATACCCATTTTTGGAGATGCTGTGTAAACCTGAGACAGTTTTAATACATTCGTTTAATAGTAGACAATTGGCAATTACATTTGGGAATATATTTTCTTTTTTCCAAGCTGGAAAGGAATATAGGTGTTTCAAATGGAGTTTTCTCAAATTCTACAAAACTCCACATTGTGCTCTGATTTTTAATACCCTAGCAAATGTGGCTAAATACACCTACCATTTTTACAAATTTGACAGCTCTATGCTCCCTCTAATTACTTACTAACTAGGGTCTTCAACCAATCCTGTCTTGTTTTTGTCTCTCCTTGACAATAACTACATTTATCAAGGACAGAAAATGCCATCTTTTGTTGGACTCTCAATCTTTACATGGTTTCCCAGTGTTCCCATACTGTGGAGCTCAAGCCTGGACCCTGCGCTCTGCTCTGCTCTCTCCCTAGGGAATCACATTTGGCTCCTTTGCTTTACATTTTTGTTTGATGTAAATTATCAGATTCTCATATGTGCCTCAGAAATAATGCCCAAATCAAAAACTTTATTTTTATCTGCGTTGAAATCTCTTCTTAGTTTTCCCCACTATAGTAAATGTCACTGTATTAGTGTCCTATGACTGTAGTGCCGATTACCACAAAGCTGGTGGTATAAAACAACAGGAATATATTATCCCACAGTTCTGGAGGCCATAATCAGTTTTACTGGACCAGAAATTAAGGTGTCTGCAAAGCTGTTCTCTCTCTGGAGTCCCTAGGGTGTCATCCATTCCTGGCCTCTTCCAGATTCTGGTGGCTACTAACATTCTTTTGCTTGTTACCACAACACTCCAACATCTGCCTCCCTAGTGTCATTGCCTTCTCTTCTTTTTCTGTGTTCAGACCACTCTCTTCCTACCTCTTATAGGCTACATATGATTGCATTTTAGACCCACTTGGGTAATCCAGGATAATCTCCCCATCTCAAGATCCTTAATTTAATCATATTTGCAAAGGTATTTATTTGCCATATAAGATAGCATTCATATGTTCCAGGGATTCAGATGTGGGTATCTTTATTCCCCTTCAAAACTTTTTTTTACACTGTGGTAGAATACACGTAACATGATATTTACCATCTTAACTATATTAAGTGTACAGTTTGATAGCATTGAGTACATTCACTTTGGTGCTCAACTACCACCATCCTTTGTCAGAACTCTTTTCATCTTGTAAAACTGAAACTATGTACCCATTAATAGCAACTCGCCATTCCCCCCTCCTCCCATCCTCTGGTAACCTCCATTAGTCTTTCTATCTCCATGAATTTGACCACTCTGCATACCTCATGTATATGGAATCATAGAGTAACTGCCTTTTTATGATTGACATATCTCTTATAATAATGTCCTCAAGATGTATCCATACTGTAGCATATGTCAGCATTCCCTTCCTTTTAAAGGCTGAATAGTATTTCAATGTATGTGTATAACACCTTTTGCTTATCTATTCATTCATCCATGGATCCTTAGGTTGCTTCCACATTGTAGCTATTGTGAATAATGCTGCTATGAATATGGTGTACAAATATCTCTTCAAGACCTGGATTTTTATTCTCTTGAGTATATACCTAGAAGTAGAATTACTGGATGATAGACTAATTCTAATTTTAATTTTTTGAGGAACTGTGTAACATTTTCCACAGTTGCTGTACCATTTTCCATTCCTACCAACAGGGTGAAAGGATTCCAGTTTCTCTATATCCTCACCAACACTTGTTTTCTGTTTATTTTGAATGTAGCCATCCGAATGTCTATGAGGTGATATCTCATTATGGGTTTGATTTGCATTTCTCTAATGATTAGTGATATTGAGCATCTTTTCATGTGCTTGTTGGTTTTGTATAACTTCTTTGGAGAAATATCTCTTCAGGTCCTTTGCCCATTTTTAAATTAGGTCCTTTGCCCATTTTTTAATTAGGTTGTTTGATTTTTTTGTTCATGAGTTTTTAGGAGTTCTTTATATATTCTGGATTCTAATCCCTTATCAGATTGATTTTCAGATATTTTGTCCCATTCTGTAGGTTTTTACTCTGTTAGTAATGTCTTTTAATGTACAAAAGTTTTAAGTTTTCATGAAATTTGTCTATTTTTCTTTTATAATCTGTGCCTTTGGTACAATGTCCAAGAAATCATTGTCAAATTCAATGTTGTGGAGCTTTTGCATATTATTTTCTTCTAAGAGTTTTATAGTTTTAGGTCTGACATTTAGATCTTTGATCCATTTGGAGTTAAATTTTATATGTGGTATTAGTTAAGGGTCCAACTTCAGTTTTCTGCATGTGTATACTCAGTTTTCCCAGAACTACTGGTTTGAAAGACTGTCCTTTCTCCATTGAATGATCTTGGCACCCATGTCGAAAATCATTTGGCCATATTTGCAAAGGTTTATTTCTGGGATCTCTGTTCTATTCCCTTGGTTTATACGTCTGTTTTCATGCCAGTAGCACAGGGTTTTGATTACTATAGCTTTCTAGTAAGTTTTGAAACCAGGAAGTGTGAGTCTCCAGCTTTGTTCCTGTTTTTCAAGATTGTTTTGGCTATTCATGGTCTCCTGAGATTCCCTATAAATTTTAAGATAGGTTTTTTTTTCATTTCTGCACAAAAGGCCATTGGAAATTTGATAGGGATTCCATTCAATTTGTAGGGCACTTTGGATAATATTGACATCTTAACAATATTAACTCTTCCAATTCATGAACCTGGAATGTGTTTCCATTTATTTACATCTTCTTTAATTTCTTTCAGAAATGTTTTGTAGTTTTCATTGTATAAGTCTTTCACCTCCTTTGTTAATTCCCAAGTATTTAATTCTTTTTGATGCTGTGCTATTGTAAATAGAAATGTTTTCTTAATTTCTTTTGCAGATCGTTCATTATTTGTGTATAGAAATTGAATTGCTTTTTGAGTGTTGACTTTATATCCTGCTACTTTGCTGAATTTATTTATTAGTTCTACTGGGCTTTTTGTAAAACTTTTATTGTTTTCTACATATAAGATCATATCATCTGCAAACAAAAATAATTTTACTTCTTCCTTTCTGATTTAGATGTCTTTTGTGCTCCTGAATTCGGTTTGCTAGTATTTTGTTGAGGATTTTGCATCATTGTTCATAAGGGAAATTGATCTGTAGTTTTCTATTTTTGTAATGTCTTAGTCTAGGTTTGATATCTGGAAAATGCTGGCCTCATAGAATGAGTTAGGAAGTATTCCCTCCACTTTGATTATTTTTAAAATTTAAGGATTTGTGTTAGATCTTTAAATGTTTGGTAGAGTTTACCAGTGAAGCCATAAGGTCCAGTGCTTTTCTTTGAGGGGATATATTTGATTACTGATTCAGTCTCCTTGTTATAGGTATACTTATAGGATTTCTGTTGCTTTGTGATTCAGACTTGGTAGGCTTTGTGTTTCTAAAAATTCGTTCATTTCATTTAGATTTTCCAGTGTGTTAGCATACAATTGTTCATAGTATTTCTTATAATCCTTTTTATTTCTTTAGCATCAGTTGTAATGTCCCCACTTTCATCTCTGTCTTTTTTTCTTTTAGTTGTCTTTTTTTCATTCTTTTTTTGCCAGGTAGCTAAAGGTTTGTCAACTTTGTTGATCTTTTCAAAGAACTAACTTCTAGCTTTGTTGATTTTCTCTATTTTATATTTCATTTATGTCTGCTTTAATCTTTATTATTATTATTTTTCTTCTTGTAGCTTTGGGTTTAGTTTGTTCTTTTTCCAGTTTCTGAGGTTGTAAAGTTAGGTTGTTAATTTGGGATGTTTCTTCTTTTTCAGTGTAAGTGTTTATAGCTATAAATCCCAACCCACCCCCTCACCCATAGCACTGCTTTCACTGTGTCCTGTAAGTTTTGGTACATTGTGTTTTCATTTCATTTGCCTCAAGACATTTTCTAATTTACCTTGTGATTTCTTCTTTGATCCATTGGTTGGTTGAGTGTGTAGTTTCATTTCCACAAATTTGTGAATTTTCCAATTTGCCTTCTGTTACTGATTGCGAACTTCATCTCACTGGTCAGAGAAGATACTTTGTATGATATCTGTCTTTTAGGGCATGGATGTCTTGGTTGGGGGGGGTCCATTATTCACCATACCATAGTCACTAATTTCTATGCAGTAGTTTACACCAAAACTAGGAGTTCTCTTTGATAACTCTCTTTACCATTCTAATACAGTACATCAGCAAGTCCTCTCAGTTATTCAAATGTATCACCTTTCCTCCATGTCAACTGTGACCCCTACCCAGGCCACTCCCTATTACATGGTCCTGCTTTATTACCTTTATAGAGCTTATCGCTGTTTGAATTGTCTTATTTGTTTACATGCATGCTTTATATTATATATCTCCATTGTTAATTCTTGAAAGCAGGGATCATTTTGCTCACAGCCATATCTGCAGTAACTAAAACAGAGTCTGTTACACAGGAATTAATAAAGGATTTTTCAGTGAATTTTAATTAAGAAAAGATGATTCACACTTGTCTAGTGATTAGCATGAGTTAGTGCATTAAATATATTTGTTAAATAAGTCCTCACATCAACTTTATGAAGTAGGAACTTCTAATTTCCCAGTTTTTAAAATCAGAGGATAGAGGAACAGAGAATAAATTTGTTTCCCATGGTCACAAATCTTAAAAAGTTATGATCCTGAATTTAAACCCAAGAAGTGTGGCCACAGTATCTGATCATACTGTCTTGTCTTTTCTTTTTTCTTTTTTATCATTGGCTTCTATGCAACACTTGTGATTTTAAAGTACGTGTCACATATGAAGAAATTTTCCTTGAACTTCTCCCAAATTCCCCCTTTTTCCCCATTTCTTAATTAATGTGATCAATTGTATAGAATTAATGGAAGGAAATACAAATCTTGAAATGACTAATATTTTCTTCAGTTAGTACATCCGAGTTTGCCAGACCCCATTTTCTTTCCCTGGCACAAATCTTTAAACATAAATCTTCAATCACTTTTTCTTGTTAAAAGAGCATTCAACTTAAAAAGGAAATTATATATCTGTGTTAAATGCCTGGCTTTATTATTGTCAGTTTTCCTTGTGCTGAACATCAGGCCTAAGTTACTAGGGTCTTTTACTTGTGTAAGGAAATGACATTAGTGCTTCTAAACATCCTGAATACTACTTGAGATTAAATCATTATTGAAAAAATTAATATGTTACCATGTTTATTCAAGAACCTACTAAGTTTCCTTACTTGCTTAACTGAGGAAAAAACAATTATCCTGATGGAAAGGTTCAAGAACGAAGACAAGGAGATCAGTTGCATGATTCTATCAAGAGAACAGGAATAAGAACAACCCAAGTGCTTCTACAGACATTGAAGAAGTTAGCTGATGAAACTTGTTAGAAAATCGCTGTGAGTACTGATAGAAGAGAAAAATTCAAGGATTCTGGCTTAACTTGACAAATAATAATGGAATTTACTGAGATAAGGCACATGGATGAGGGGCAAGTTTGAAAAAAAAAATTTAAAAAGAAATGATAGAGTATTAAAATCCTAGATTTCAAACCTAAAATCCTAGATTTCAAGCTTGTGATATGTGTTCTCTACCTAAAGAATAGAGAGAATAGATATAAATATCAGAGAATAAATATCATAAATCACATTTCCTAAAAGCTCTTTCAGGCATTGGAAGGAAGTCAGAGTCATTGAAAATCTTCATCTGAAATAGCTTTAGCAGAAAGAAAGAAAAATATATCATTTTTTGGCAAACTGGTCATTCTTTAATGAAGTAACTTATCTACATCAAACTAGATGTTATCTCACAGAAGACATTTAATACCCTCCCAGTACAGTTATTCTTTTTCATTGCTCTCTTTGAGTTGTATTCCCATTTGCAATTATTATATGCTTTTCTGAAGATCATGGCTTTATTAATTTGTTAATAATTTATTCAAAAGTATAAAATGGAGAGTAGTTCAGGTAGGTCATCTATTTACAAAACCATTATAGCTTATGTTTTTTAAAAATGTAAATGAGGTTGTATGGGTCAACTTAACCTTGCCTGCAGCTTTGCATGTAACCCACTGTGGGAAGAATTCCCAATGAAAACAGTTTAAAATGTTGAACAAAATACAAAAGGAGAAAAAAAGAACACATTTTATATTTACCTCTGAACAGGAAAGAAGTTAAGGATTCCTCACATGTCAAAAACAAAGTGAGAACAGGAAGCCAGAGTATTAGGCTAACCAAAGCCCCACTTATGCTTAATCCTGATGACCAGTTCAGACCTTGAGAGCCAAGGGGAACTGGGCAGAAAATAAAGCCTAAGACCTTTACGAAGTGGAGACTCAAGACCCCTACGTAAAGCGGGACCCCAAAGAACCTATGAGCTCAGTGCGAGAAGACACAGTAGTACATGTGTTGCATTTGCACCATAAAAGGAGAAAGACAGAAAATGTGTCTGTATTAACTTTAGTACTAGGTGGAGGTAGAAAATCCATTTCCCTGAGGATCTGCAACCAAATGCAATTGCTTCTATGGATTTGCAGCACCAGTCTACTCTATAAAATCCAGAACCCTCAAGATATTTATTTTAATGAGGCTACCAAAGTGGCTAGTATATGCAAATGCAAATCCTTCTTGAAGGTAAGTCACCTTTAAACCAGGCCTCAAAAGAATTCTATAAAGTTCAACAAATATAATTTTATAGTAAAAAAAAGTTCAGAAAATACAGACAGAAATAGACACTCTAAGCAAAACAGTAAAACTAAGGGAGAGCAGAACCAGACATATATATTTGTATCATATGCAGAAAATATAAAAATATTATGTTAATATGTTTAAATGTATAAAAGAGGGATTTAAAAATAAATAAAAATTGACTGAAAACATAGAGAACCAAATATAATTTTTAAAATGAAATTTTAAAAAATCAATCAGTAGAAAACAAGATAAGAGTAAAACAACAAAAACATACAACAAGCAGGAAATCAAAAGATACCAACAATCTTAATAAACATTTAAGAACTAAAGTCTGTAGTTAAAAGATGAAAATTATCAGACTGGATTTTACGAATAATTCACATATATTGTATTCATAAGAAATATATGTAAAACATAAGTAACAAAAATTAAAAATCAAAGAATGGAAACTGTACCAGAAAAATACGAATCAGAAGAATACTGATATAGCCATAGTAATATAAGTCAAAACTCATTTTAAAGAAAAATGCATTACTTGAGATAAAAAAGTTCACAAAATAATTATGAAAGAATCCAGTTTATCACAAACATATAATTTTAAATTATATAAACCCAGGAATATAGCTTCAAAGCTTTAAAGCAAAAATTGACCAAGAAAAATTGACAAATTCATCATCATCATGAAATTAAACACACAAATATGGAGTAAACGGACTTCCAACCAAAATGTTGAGGTAACGGACAGAGAAAAAGTACTCTTTAAACAAATAATGCTGGAATAACTTGATATTTATATGAGGAAGAAAATTGAACCTTGGCCCCAACCTTACAATATACACAAAAATTAACTCAAAACAGATTAGAAATCTAAACAAAGAAGCTAAAACTCTAAAACGTATAACAAAAAACATAATAGAAACATATTCATGACATTGTGGTAAGCAAGGCTTTCTTTACAATGGATGTGGCAAAAATACCAACTCTTCCACCAAAAAGGCATATACTGGATTTCATCAAAAATAAAAACACTAGAGGACTGGGGTTGGCTGCATGAACACAGCCTGAAGGGGTTAGTACACCACGGCTAGCCGGGAGGGAGTCCGGGAAATGGTCTGGAACTGCTGAAGAGGCAAGAGACTTTTTCATGCCTCTTTGTTTCCCTGTGCATGAGGAGAAGGGAGTAAGAGCCGTCTAGAGACGGGCGTGAGCCACAGCCATCATCGTACACCCCAGGGACAGGAGTGAGACACTAAGGCTGCTGCTGCAGCCACCAACAAGCCTGTGTGCAAGCACCGGTCACTGTACACACCTCCACTCTGGGGAGCCTGTGCGGCTCACCACTGCCAGGGTCCCGTGATCCAGGGACAACTTCCCCAGGAGAACACACGGTGCACCTCAGGCAGGCGCAATGTCACACCAGCCTCTGCCATTTCAGGCTCACCCTGCACTTCATACCCCTCCCTCCCCCTAGCCTGAGAGAGTGAGATCCCCCTACAGCTGCTCCTTTAACCCCGTCCTGTCTGAGCAAAGAACAGACGGCCTCAGGTCACCTACACACAGAGGCGAGGCCAAATTCAAAGCTGAACCCCAGGAGCTGTGCGAACAAAGAGAGAAAGGGAAGTTTCTCCCAGCAGCCTCAGGAGCAGCAGATTAAATCTCCACAATCAACTTGATGTACCCTGCATCTGTGGAATACCTGAATAGACATAAATCATCCCAAAGGAGGAGGTCGACTTTGAGAGCAACAACATATTTTTCCCCCTTTTTCTCTTTTTGTGAGTGTGTATGTGTATGCTTCTGTGTGTGATTTTCTCTGTATAGCTTTGCTTTTACCATTTGTCCTAGGGTTCTGTCTCCGTTTTTGTTGTTGTTGTTTTTAATATAGTTTTCAGTGCTTGTTATCATTGGTGGATTTGTTTTTCGGTTTGTTGTTCTTTCTTTGTTTCTTTTTAATTACTTAAAAAAATTTTTTTAATAATTATTTTTTGCTTTTTATTTTAATAACTTTTATTTTATCTCTTTCTTTTCTTTCTTTCTTTCTTGTTTTCTTTCTTTCTTTCTTTCTTTCCTTCCTTCCTTCCTTCCTTCTTTCCTTCCTTCCTTCCTTCCTTCTCCCTTTTATTCTGAGTCATGTGGAAGAGAGGCTCCTTGTGCTCCAGCCAGGTGTCAGGGCTGTGCCTCTGAGGTGGGAGAGCCAAGTTCAGGACATTGGTCCACCAGAGACCTCCCAGCTCCACGTAATATATGGCAAAAACCTCCAAGAGATCTCCATCTCAACGCCAAGACCCAGCCCACTCAATGACCAGCAAGCGACATTGCTGGACACCCTATGCCAAACAACTAGCAAGACAGGAACACAACCCCGACATTAGCAGAGAGACTGCCTAAAATCATACTAAGGCCACAGACACCCCAAAACATACCACAAGACGTGGGCCTGCCCACCAGAAAGACAAGATCCAGCCTCAACCACCAGAACAAAGGCACTACTCCCCTCTACCAGGAAAACTACACAACCCATTGAACCACCTTAGCCACTGGGGGCAGACACCAAAAACAATGGGAACTACGAACCTGCAGCCTTCAAAAAGGAGACCCCAAACACAGTAAGTTAAGCAAAATGAGAAGACAGAGAAACACACAGCAGATGAAGGAGCAAGATAAAAACCCACCAGACCAAACAAATGAAGAGGAAATAGGCAGCTACCTGAAAAAGAATTCAGAGTAATGATAGTAAAGATGATCCAAAATCTTGGAAATAGAGTGGAGAAAATACAAGAAACATTTAACAAGGACCTAGAAGAACTACAGAGCAAACAAGCAATGATGAACAACTCAAAAAATGAAATTAAAGTTCTCTAGAAGGAATCAATAGCAGAATGACTGAGGCAGAAGAATGGATAAGTGACCTGAAAGATAAAGTAGTGGAAATTAACTACTGCAGAGCAGAATAAAGAACAAAGAATGAAAAGAATTGAGGACAGTCTTAGAGACCTCTGGGACAATATTAAACGCACCAACATTAGAATTACAGGGGTCCCAGAAGAAGAAGGGAAAAAGAAAGGGACTGAGAAAATATTTGAAGATATTATAGATGATAACTTCCCTAATATGGGAAAGGAAATAATCAATAAAGTCCAGCAAGCACACAGAGTCCCATACAGGATAAATCCAGGGAGAAATATGCCAAGACACATATTAATCAAACTGTCAAAAATTAAATACAAAGAAAACATATTAAAAGCAGCAAGGGAAAAACAACAAATAACACACAAGGTTATCCCCATAAGTTTAACAGCTGATCTTTCAGCAGAACCTCTTCAAGCCAGAAGGGAGTGGCAGGACATATTTAAAGTGATGAAAGGGAAAAACCTACCAACAAGATTACCCCTCAAGGATCTCATTCAGATTCAACAGAGAATTTAAAAACTTTACCAACAAGTAAAAGCTAACAGAATTCAGTACAAACAAACCAGCTTTACAACAAATGCTAAAAGAACTTCTCTAGGTGGGAAACACAAGAGAAGGAAAAGACCTACAATAACAAACCGAAAACAATTAAGAAAATAGTAATAACAACATACATATCGATAATTACCTTAAATGTAGATGGATTAAATGCTCCAACAAAAAGACATAGACTGGCTGAATGGATAGAAAAACAAGACCCATATATATTGCTGTCTATAAGAGACCCACTTCAGACCTAGGTACACATACTGACAGAAAGGGAGGGGATGGAAAAAGATATTCCATGCAAATGGAAATCAAAGAAAGCTGGAGTAGCAATTCTCATATTAGACAAAGTAGACTTTAAAACAAAGACTATTACAAGAGACAAAGAAGGACACTACATAATGATCAAGGGATCAATCCAAGAAGATATGACAATTGTAAATATTTGTGCACCCAACATAGGAGCACCTCAATACATAAGGCAAATGCTAACAGCCCTAAAAGAGGAAATTGACGGTAACACAATCATAGTAGGGGACTAACACCCCACTTTCACCAATGGACAGATCATCCAAAATGAAAATAAATAGGAAAAACAAACTTCAACAGATACATTAAACAACATGGACTTAATTGATATTTAAGAAAATTGAAATAATATCAAGTATCTTTTCTAACCACAATTCTATGAGACTAGATATGAATTACAGGAAAAAATCTGTAAAAAATACAAACAAATGGAGGCTAAGAAATACACTACTTAAAAACCAAGAGATCACTGAAAAACCCAAAGAGGAAATCAAAAAATACCGAGGAACAAATGACAATGAAAACATAATGACCCAAAGCCTATGGGATGCAGCAAAAGCAGTTCTAAGAGGGAAGTTTATACCAATACAATCCTACCTTAAGAAACAGGAAACATCTTGAATAAACAACCTAACCTTACACCTAATACAATTAGAGAAAGAAGAAAAAAAACCCCAAAGTTAGCAGAAGGAAAGAAATCAAAAAGATCAGATCAGAAATAAATGAAAGGGAAATGAAGGATATGATAGCAAAGATCAATAAAACTAAAAGCTGGTTCTTTGAGAAGATAAATAAAATTGATAAACCATTAGCCAGACTCATCAAGAAAAAAAGGGAGATGACTCAAATCAATAGAATTAGAATTGAAAAAGGAGAAGTAACAACTGACACTGCAGAAATACAAAAGATCATGAGAGATTACTACAAGCAACTCTATGCCAATAAAATGCACAACCTGGAAGAAATGGACAAATTCTTAGGAAAGCACAACCTTCCAAGACTGAAACAGGAAGAAATAGAAAATATGAACAGACCAATCACAAGCACTGAAATTGAAACTGTGATTAAAAATCTTCCAACAAACAAAAGCCCAGGACCAGATGGCTTCACAGGCGAATTCTATCAAACATTTAGAGAAAAGCTAACACCTACCCTTCTCAAACTCTTCCAAACTATAGCAGAGGGAGGAACACTCCCAAACTCATTCTACAAGGCCACCGTCACCCTGATACCAAAACCAAACAAAGATGTCACAAAAAAAGAAAACTACACACCAATATCACTGATGAACATAGATGCAAAAATCCTCAACAAAATACTAGCAAACAGAATCCAACAGCACATTAAAAGGATCATACATTATGATCAAGTGGGGTTTATCCCAGGAATGCAAGGAATCTTCAATATATGCAAATCAATCAACATGATACACCATATTAACAAATTGAAGGAGTAAAACCATATGATCATCTCAATAGATGCAGAGAAAGCTTTTGACAAAATTCAACACCCATTTATGGTAAAAACCCTCCAGAAAGTAGGCAGACAGGGAACTTACCTCAACATAATAAAGGCCATATATGACAAACCCACAGGCACCATCATCCTCAAAAGTGAAAATCTGAAACCATTTCCACTAAGATCAGGAAGAAGACAAGGTTGCCCACTCTCACCACTCTTATTCAATGTAGTTTTGAAAGTTTTAGCCACAGCAATCAGAGAAGAAAAACAAATAAAAGGAACCCAAATCAGAAAAGAAGTAAAGCTGTCACTGTTTGCAGATGACATGATACTATACATAGAGAATCCTAAAGGTGCTACCAGAAGATGACTAGAGCTAATCAATGAATTTGGTAAAGTAGCAGGATACAAAATTAATGCACAGAAATCTCTTTGCATTCCTATACACTAATGATGAAAAATCTGAAAGTGAAATCAAGAAAACACTCCTATTTACTTTTGCAACAAAAAGAATAAAATACCCAGGTATAAACCTACCTAAGGAGACAAAAGACCGTATGCAGAAAATTATAAGACACTGATGAAAAAAATTAAAGATGATACAAATAGATGGAGAGATAGACAATGTTCTTGGATTGGAAGAATCAACATTGTGAAAATGACTCTACTACGCAAAGCAATCTACAGATTCAATGCAATCCCTATCAAACTACCACTGGCATTTTTCACAGAACTACAATAAAAAATTTCACAGTCTGTATGGAAACACAGAAGACCCCGAATAGCCAAAGCAATCTTGAGAACAAAAACGGAGCTGGAGGAATCAGGCTCCCTGACTTCAGACTATACTACAAAGCTACAGTAATCAAGACAGTATGGTTCTGGCACAAAAACAGAAATATAGACCAAAGGAACAGGATATAAAGCCCAGAGATATATCCACGCACATATGGTCACCTTATCTTTGATAAAGGAGACAAATGTATACAATAGAGAAAAGACAGCCTCTTCAATACATGGTGCTGGGAAAACTGGACAGCTACATGTAAAAGAATGAAGTGAGAACACTCCCTAACACCATACACAAAAATAAACTCAAAATGGATTAAAGACCTAAATGTTAGGCCAGATACTATCAAACTCTTAGAAGAAAACATAGGCAGAACACTCTGACATAAACCACAGCAAGATCCTTTTTGACCCACCTCCTAGAGGAATGTAAATAAAAACAAAGGTAAACAAACAGGCCCTAATGAAACTCAAAACCTTTTGCACAGCAAAGGAAACCATAAACAAGACCAAAAGACAACCCTCAGAATGGGAGAAAATATTTGCAAATTGAAACAACTGACAAAGGATTAATCTCCAAACTTTACTTGAGAGATTACTACAGGCAACTCTATGCCAATAAAATGCACAACCTGGAAGAAATGGACAAATTCTTAGGAAAGCACAACCTTCCAAGACTGAAACAGGAAGAAATAGAAAATATGAACAGACCAATCACAAGCACTGAAATTGAAACTGTGATTAAAAATCTTCCAACAAACAAAAGCCCAGGACCAGATGGCTTCACAGGCGAATTCTATCAAACATTTAGAGAAAAGCTAACACCTACCCTTCTCAAACTCTTCCAAACTATAGCAGCTCATGTAGCTCAATATCAAAAAAGCAGCTCATGTAGCTCAATATCAAAAAACAGCAGCTCATGTAGCTCAATATCAAAAAACAAAGAACCCAATCCAAACATGGGCAGAAGACTTAAAGAGACATTTCTCCAAAGAAGATATACAGATTGCCAACAAACACATGAAAGGATGCTCAACATGATTAATCATTAGAGAAATGCAAATCAAAACTGCAATGTGGTATCATCTCACACCAGTCAGAATGACCATCATCAAAAAACCTACAAACAATAAATTCTGGAGGTGGTGTGGAGAAAAGGGAATACTCTTGCACTGCTGGTGGGAATGTAAATTGATGCAGCCACTATGGAGAACAGTATGGAGGTTCCTTAAAAAACTAAAAGTAGAACTACCATATGCCCCAGCAATCCCACTACTGGGCATATACCCTAAGAAAACCATAATTCAAAAAGAGTCATGTGCCACAGTGTTCATTGAGCACTATTTACAATAGCCAGGACATGGAAGCAACCTCAGTGTCCATTGAGAGGTGAATGGGTAAAGAAGATGTGGCACATATATACAATGGAATATTGCTCAGCCATAAAAAGAAACAAAATTGAGTTATTTGTAGTGAGGTGGATGGACCTAGAGTCTGTCATACAAAGTGAAGTAAGTCAGAAAGAGAAAAACAAATACCGTACGCTGACACATATATATTGGATGTAAAAAAAAGAAAAATGATCATGAAGAACCTAGCGGCAGGATGGGAATAAAGATGCAGACCTACTAGAGAATGCACTTGTGGACACGGGGAGGGGGAAGGGTAAGCTGGGACAAAGTGAGCGAGTGATAGTGTATATATGGACATATATACACTACCAAATGTAAAATAGATAGCTAGTGGGAAGCAGTCTCATAGCACAGGGAGATCAGCTCGGTGCTTTTTGACCAGCTAGAAGGGTGGGATAGGCAGGTGGGAGGGAGGGAGACACAAGAGGGAAGAGACATGGGATATATGTATATTTATAACTGATTCACTTTGTTATAAAGCAGAAACTAACACACCATTGTAAAGCAATTACAGTCCCATAAAAATGTTAAAAAGAAAGAGAAGGTGGGATTTGAAAAACAATTGAATACAAATTAAATAAATAAGTAAACTACTGTTCTTTTAAAGACATCATTAAGAAAATAAAAAGGCAAGCCATAGTCTCAGAGATAACTATTTGCAATAAATTTATCATGAAAAGAATTTGTATGTAGAATATATAAAAATGTAATTTTCATGAATATTTAATAGATAGAAACAAATATTCTTAACCAATAGTTAGTTATAAAGGAAACAGTAAAGTACAAATGTTTATATTTATTGCCTGCCTTAAGAAAAATAAGATTTTTAGTGCATTTGAAGAACCCTTGTGCCCCTCCTCTTCTATTTCAAATTTTGTATAAAACTGGTACTGTGTTTCCTTAAGTGTTTGAACATTGGTATTTTCTTTCTGGGAAGGTTTTTGAATCCCAGCCTAATTTCTTTTGTGTGTGTGTGTGTGTGTTTATAACTAGTCAGATGTTCTTTTAATTCTTGTGACAGATTTGGTAATTGGTGTCTTCAAAGAACTTATCTATTTCACTTATCAAGTTTATTGTCTTGAAGTTGTTTATAATATGTCCTTATAACACTACAGTGTCTATTGCAATATTTCTCCTCTCATTTCTGATGTTGTTAATTTTTGTCTTCTTTTCCTAATCAGTCAAATTAGAGTTTTATCTGTTTTTGATCTTTTGAAATAACCACCTTTTAGTGTCATTAATTGCATCTATTGTTAATCTGCTTTCTATTCAATTGACTTTTGGTCTTTATTATTTTCTTCCTACTTTAGGATTAAATCAATTTTTTTAATACCATTTTAAGTTAGAAACTTAGGTAATTGATTTTAGTCCTTCTTTGTTAATATGACAGTTTTACTAAGCACTGCTTTAGCTGCATTCCACAATTTTTGTAGGTCATACTATTTGTTTAAAATATTTTCAAATTATCATTATGGTTTCTACTTTGACTCATGGGTTATTTGTAACTGTATTGTTTAATTTCCAAATATTTGTAGATTTTCTAGTAGATATTTTGTTATTGATTCCAGTTTAAATCTGCGTGGAAAGAGAATATGCAGTTGATCCTTGAACGACATGGGGGTTAGGGACGCCTACCCTCCATACAGCCAAAAATCCTAGTATAATTTATAGTCAGACCTCCACATAGGCTCTTCCTCCATATATATCGTTTCTCGCTATCTGCGATTCAGTTCAGCATTTGTGAATTCAAACATCAGGGGAGGTGGGGATGGGAGATCATATAGTAGTGAAGTATTTACCATTGAAAAAAATCCATGTACAAGTGGCCCACGCAGTTCACATACATGTTCAAGGGTCAGCTGTACTGCCTGATTTCAGCTGAGACTTGTTTCATGGCCTATGGCTTGTATTGGTTAATGTTTCGTTTATACTTGAAAAAAAAATTATATTCTGCAATTGCTGACTCTTCTCTAAATATCAGTTGGCTCCATTTGGTTCAGGTGTTCTATATTCTTATTGATTTTCTTCTTTTATCATCTAAGGAAAGAGAAATATTGAAATCTCTGATTAAAACTGAATTTTTCTATATCTCCTTTCAATTATGTTAGTTTTTGCTTTGTGCATTTTGATGCTCTGTTATACACTTAAGATTTTATTATCTCCTTAATAAATTTTAAATGTCATTTGAGATTTTACATTTAAAGTAATTTAAATTTAAATGACATTTTAAAAAATTATCTTTTGATCTTAGAATATTCCTTGACCTGATGTCCATGCTATCTGATATTAATGTAGCCAATACATCTTTTTTGATTGGTGTTGCATGCTTAATTCTTTCTATCCTTTTAGGTTCAATCTCCCTATCTTTCATTTTTAAAGTACATTCTTGTAAATTGAATATAGTTGGCCCTCTGGCCTGATAATCTATCCTAAC
The DNA here is from genome assembly GCF_000442215.2 of Lipotes vexillifer. Taxonomy (NCBI): domain Eukaryota; kingdom Metazoa; phylum Chordata; class Mammalia; order Artiodactyla; family Lipotidae; genus Lipotes; species Lipotes vexillifer. The sequence goes on from NW_006787415.1 coordinate 1,183,876, forward strand.
TAATATCATAGTACATTTAAACATAATATAATTATGTGAATATTGAATTTTTCTATGTATTTCATTCCTTTCTATTCCTTTTTTTCCTCTTAATCTGGCTTCTGTTGGTTTTTTTTTTTTTTTTTTTAGTATTCTGTTAATCTCCTTTATTTGCTTATCAGCCATGTATAGCTCATGTTTTATATTTTCATTGATTGCTTTACTATATGAGTTTTTAACTTATTATAGTCTCCCTTCAGATTATATTGTGCCACTTTACATGTAATGTAAGTTCCTTAGAACAGTTGAGTTCCCTTTTCCTCCTTCCCCTCCTTTGTGCTATTATACATTTTATTTCTACATTTTATATAATCAACTTATTTCTACATATGCTTTAAGCACCAAAATACATTGTAACTATTTATGCTTTAGTTACTTATACTATAAAGAACTTATTAATGAAAAAATTATATATATTTTATTTTTTAATTTTTTAAAATTTTTATTTAAGGATAGTTGATTTAAAATGTTGTGTTAGTTTCTGCTTTGCAGCAAAGTGAATCAGTTAAACATATACCCACTCTTTTTTAGATTCTTTTCCCATGTAGGTCATTACAGAGTATTGAGAAGAGTTCCCTGTGCTATACAGTAGGTCCTTATAAAATAGACAACTAATAAGGACCTGCTTAGATATTTTTGTACATTTACCAGTACCAGCATTCTTCATGCCTTCACATAGACACCTGCTTCCATCTAGAACCATGTTCTCTTAGCCTGAAGAACATCCTTTAATACTTCTTGTAGAGCAAGTCTGTTAGCAGCCAAATTTCTTAGATTTTGTTTGTCTGACAGTATATTTCACCTTCATATGTGAAGGATATTTTCACTGAATATAGAATTCTATATTTTGTTTTGTTTTGTTTTTTTCACTTTAAGGTAACATTTCATCGTCTTCTGGCTTGCATTAGTTGTAATGGTATATCCAGGGAATTCTTAAATCTTTTTTCCCCTATATCTAATATGCCTGTTTCCTTTTTGGCCACTATTTTTTTATGATTCCATGCTTTTTATCTTTTATATTTTTAACTTTTTATTTTGTACTGGAGTATAGTTGATTAACAATGTTGTGTTAGTTTCAGGTGTACAGCAAAGTGATTCAGTTATACATATACATGTATTTATTCTTTTTCAAATTCCTTTCCCATTTAGGTTGTAGATAATATTGAGTAGATTTCCCTGTGCTATACAGTAAGTCCTTATTGGTTATCTATTTTAAATATGGCCACTATGAAGATTGTTCTCGCTATCATTGTTTGCCAGCAGTTTGATTGTATTGTGCTTTGGTATGGCTTTCTTTATGCTTATCCTGTTTGGGTTCCAATGTACTTCTCAGATCTGTAGGTTTATGGTTTATATCAGATTTGGAAACATTTTGAACACTATGTCTTCAAATAATTTTTGTGCCTACCCTCCCTTTTCAGGGAGCCTTTATTCTAGGACTAGACCAGCTTTATTTCTAATATGCAGCCTTTCTACGTTCTCCTCTGAAGAGTCTGTATGTTCAGTAAGATACCTTCACTCTGATAGCATAGAATGCATATGTCTTCTAACCCTACGCAAGCTCCAGTAGTTATACAGTCTACAGGTCCTAGGTAATTACTCTTTTCCCAGCCTTGCAGAATTTCACCCCACTTATTTGCAACTTAGTAAAATATTTAGTTTCAGGCTCAAAGGAGCACCTTTGCAGATTTTTTTCTTTTGCTTTTATCATATTCGTATTTTGGTTGGTTTTCCTAATTACTGTATCATAGAAAAAAATGCATTCTGTTTGTTAGTGGTTCACTTCGTTTCCTTGAAAAATACCAGAACTTTTAGGAAAAAAGACTTCATTTGTTTCTTAAGAATTTACTAATTATCAGTTAACTATAGGATTTACAGAAACTCAAGACTTTAAAAGAATAGTGCAAGTAAACTGAGATCATTCTCCTTTAAATTACCATGATAGTTTCTGCCACAAAAATTTTTGACAGATGAAGGATGAAACAGTTATTTTTGAGTGGCTCTAAGAAATTCTGTTGTAGAAGTTTTAAGTTGCCAATATTTGGTGTAATACCATGCTGCTTGATGTTAATGGATAGTGTTGTAGGAATTAGTAGGTAGTTAACTTCTGTAATAGAAAACAAAAAGATAATTGTGAAATAGCATACACTTGACACTACCCGCCCCCTGCTGCCCATATTCCCTGTGTCCTATCAAAACTCTATTGTGTCCTACCTGCCAGGTACCTGGTTATTCCCATTTCTTTCCCTTGGGTCATTACATAAACTAGTAAGGTTTAAGGTAACCTCCAAAAGAGACGTAAAAGTGGAAACGAAAGACTTTAAGGGCTCAAAGACAATAAGATGAACTGATAAATGATAGGGCTGATAGTTAAGTGTAAACAGTGAGAGTATATAAGGAGCCTGTTGCAGCTTAAATAGGATAGCGGTCTCTACACAGCAAGCATAAATAAGTGAAATCCTCTAGGTTATGTCCCTCACACTATGTCAACTTATGAAATATTTTGAAGCTCGTTGCTGTGTTGCTCCCTCTTCTCCAGTACTCAGTAAAACAGATTCCAGCTGCCTTAGCCAGTTTGAACTCCGTTCTCTGTGTCCTCATCTCGCTGAAGCCCTCGTTATCTGTGCTCTGCTTGAGTTCCCCCTCTCTGTGGTGGGGCCTGCTAAATATCTTCAGGCAGAAAGTCAAGTAATTTTAGAGAGCATTGGGTCTCCTCCTCTTAGGGATCACAGTTCTCTGTTGTCCATTGTCCAGTGTCTGGGAACAGTTGTTTCATATACTGTCTAGTTTTCTAGTTGTTTACAGGGGGAGAGATAGTGCAGTTCCAGTTATTCAGCTATGGCCAGAAACAGATTTTCTAAAAACGTTTTTAAAGCTAATGAATTAAAAACCAAAACCAGGAAACATCACACACCCAGAGTATTGAGTCTGCATATAAGTTTGCTCTTAAACTTATAAATTGTGTGGGTTTTCAGATACATGCATGTGGCATTTGGGCCGGGAATGCTGAATTCCAGGATACCAGTTGAGTCTCAACATTATACTATAGTCACCACAAAAGGTTATTAAGGCATTTTTCTTAGAGATTTTCAGGAAATATTCCTTTATAATAGTGCCATGAATATATGTTGAGATACAGGAAAAAAGAATGGAATTATACTGGCCGCAGTACAAATCTAGGCCAAAAAGGCTCTCAGAATATTTAATAGACCTTAGAGAAATACAAGGACGTACTTTACCTTTTAGGCAAAATGATTATTTTTTTAATCAACCTAGCATTATCAGAAGTATATCCATTTGTAGATGGTAAGAGCTATTTGCAAAGTGTTGAGAGTTTTCTGGCAACATATTTCCCTTTCAAGTTTAAAATTCAAGGTAAACATTAGTACTTGTATATTTTTCATACATCTGAAAATATTTATGCTTAATATTTTATCTAAAACATTCTACTTTATATGCAGTATGTGATAAAGATATTACTTGGTAGAAATTAAGACGTAAAATTTCAATACTTTTATTAACATGTTGCTTATAATAATGAGAATATAAACTCCAGAAAAATCTCTTAGTGGACCAAAAAACCTTTACAGATAATTTATAATTTGCTTAATTAATTTAAATTTAAAAGGCAAATAACTAATAAGCAAATGAAAAATATCTTTAACCTCAATAGCAAAAAGAGACTTTTCTAAAAAACTGGATTGTTCAAAATTCAAATCCTGATATTTCTCCTCAATCATTTTTTTTGCTAGCCTTTCCAATCTCACTGTTCACTTTTATAACCCACTGTTTCTCATACTAGAAACCTGGCATCATCTCTGACACTTCCTTTCACACAGGACAGCCAAATCATCATCATATTTTATCAATTTCACTCCTAAATTCCTCTTTGCACTTTTCTCTACTACCTTAAGCCAAGCCACCATTACTTTCCATTGGGCTACTATTCTGTCTTCTCTATACAAATTTGTCCTATGCAAGTCCCTTTTCTGTACAATATTGTTCAAAATCTTGTATAGTTTTATATTTTTTCTTAGGAAAAAGCCTCTAAAAGTTAACAAGGCCTATAAGGCCTGGCTATTCCTTACTCTCCAGCCTCATGAGTTCATGATCCACTTGAGTACATGTGGCATCTGCACATTTGCTACCTGATTCTCACCAAGCTGCAATGGTGACCTTGGCATCTGTAGTTCCCTCAGTCTTGAACACTCTTGCTTCTTTTTCCCCCTGGCTAGCATCCTCCGTAAATGACATCCTTCAGGCAAGCCTTTCCTGATTCCTCCCTCACAAGTTTCAGCGTAATTATAATTAGTTGGTTACTTATGACTTGATTAACATCTGGTTTGCTAATTAGATGATAAGTTCTGTGAAGCCAGAGAACATATTTCTGTTGTTCATTTGGGAAGTCCCAGAACTTTGAGTACTTCCTGATTTATAGAGGATGCTTGATAAGCAGTGATTTAGGCATGATTAAATATTATACAAGAGAAAGGTGCTTTCAAGGAGCTGTTCAGAAATGGACACTCTTAGTCACTGTTATGAAAGCATAAATTCTTGCAAAGTTTATGAAAATCAATTTGAAATTTTTTCCCAAATCTTTAAATGTTTGATTTCTTTGACTCTGTAATTCCAAATCTGGGAATCTATCCAAGGGAAGTATTCAGGTATACAAATATTTAGTGTACAGTGTATTTATCTGAGCGTTATTTACAATATTAAAAAGTTGGAACTCCTCAAACATTCAATAAATAGAGATTAGCTTAAATAATATTTTGGAAGATTTATTGGCTTTTTATCAAAACATTTTCATAGCATTATGACATAAAAACCTTCAATGAATCTTCATGTAAATGTTTTTGAAAGAGAAATTCAATTATATGGGAGAGTTTAAAGTTTAGATAAAAAACAAAATCATTTGGAAAAAACATAAGGAATCTTTAATTTTAAATGATAATCATGGCATGTCACTTCCATGTTATGAATCTCATTTAAATAGTAGCACAGATCAGGTCAAAAAAGAAAAAGAGAAAAAAAATTATAGGTAAACAAAGTTACTCCACAAAATTTCATACAAATGATAGCTGTTTGTGGGTGAGAATTAGCATTTATCCTCCATTCTTGTACACAATAAATCACAAACTAGGGATGTTTAAAGGTTCTGAGTTCTGTTTTTAGAACTAACACATTATCTTTGAATTGTTTTGTATTGAACGTAACCCTGTCATTCTGATCTGTTAGTTAACATTCCATGTTATGATCTTTCTGTCATCACACTCTTTCCTGGGTGGCATAGGAGATACAGAGCATGTATAAGATGTAGTACCAGCCTTCACATTGTTCATAGGATCATTGCATAGACAGCATAGACACACATAGCCTTTAAAATAATAATATGTTGTTAAAGAATAAATGATTAAGGGACACAAAATAAGGTTATAGACATCAAGTTCAAAGGAGGTTGGAGGAGGCAAGGATAAACGTGACTGTATGGTTTGTGGACAGCTTCAGGAGAGAAGGAGAACTTCCTGTGGCATTTGCTGTGATTGCAGACTTTCCCAAAGAGGAGATGCCTCATGTTTTACATCAGGGAGCGTTGACCATTTAGTTTAGAAATGAATGAAATGCTTTTAACAGAATCATGCAAAGTGGATAGTGATTAATGATGCTGAATTGTTAATCTCATAATATTTTATAACTTTTTTATAGCTCTCCGAGACACTGGAAAACAGTCTATTAATAGTGACTGGAAGATTGAACACTCTGGAGCATTCAACTTAGCGGGAACTACTGTCCATTATGTAAGACGAGGTCTCTGGGAGAAGATCTCCGCCAAAGGTCCTACTACATCACCATTACACCTCCTGGTATGAGGGAACGAATCGATAACATTGCATAATCAGCTTCCTATGACAAAGGACATTCCCACCGTGCCTTCTCTTATCTTTTTTCCAAATTTGAATTGTCAAGTAAACATTTAAAATTATTTAAGAGGTGGGTTTTTTAATGTGTTTGAAATCAAGATGTCTAAAAATGGAAATTATTACGAAAGGAACACGATATTTTAGGGAATTCACAGACTCACAGTAGAAGTGAATTAGCAGGCAATAAAGTTCCTCTTTCCC
>NW_006787415.1:1190046-1262320 GCF_000442215.2 Lipotes vexillifer
ATATGTTTACAACCAGAGTGGATGTCTATAAAGAGAGTGCTATAATATGGCAAATGTAACATTTCATACATCTGTGAAATGGGCATTGCCTGAATCTGTATAAAATACCTTTGATAAAAATGGTATTGGTCCCAGGGGAAAACATTTGGTAAATATCTAACAAGGCTTCCAATTACCCCATTGTGTTCTTACTAGGTTAAGTGATTCCTGTAAAGAATTATGATAATTTGAATGTTTGGGATAATAAGTTTCTTTACCATGTAGCAGAAGACTAGATCTGAGTTTGGAGTGAAAGAATCAGGACATTGGGGCTCTGCGCCCTCGCTCATGGCAGGTTCACGTACCTCTTTTGACCTTGATCATTGCAGTCAATGCTAATGGCTCAGGAGTTTTTTATTCTGGTGGCAAAGTCTGAGATTCACACACTTCAACACCTCTTTGAGTCCACACATAAAAACAACTCTAAAATACAGCGAACTGACTATTTATTTGGAGTGTAGTGTGCCACATTATTTAATATCTCCACACAATTAAAGTTGAATTCTTCCTCAACTGGATACATCTGTGTTGCCAGTATAGCAGCCAGAGTTTCGAATCTCATACTGGCCCATTTGCTTTTCCTAGTTTAACATGCCTGCAAATCACCTGGGGTTCTTGTTAAAATGCATATTCTGGGGAGGAACCTGAGACCTGCATTTCTAACCACCTCCCAGGTGATGCCACTACTGCTGGTCCACTGACCACATTTCAAGTAAGAATGTTTTAGAGAACTGCGGTCAATAGACTTTACCAACAGGAATATGCATAAAGGGAGCAGAGTGAGTTGCATGGGGGCCTTCTGTTCCAAATATTAATACTAGTAATAATATATACCATCAAGCACTGAGAGTCAGACCCTATCCAGAAGTGCTTTATGTTCATTATAGCACTTAATCCTCAAAATAACCCTGTGTAGTATGTATTATTATTACTCCATTTTACAGATTAGAAAACACTAAGTATGTAAAAGGTTAAATACTGTGCTCAGTGCCTCCCAGTAAGTTACTTAGCTTTGAATAAACTAGGTGTTAATCCATCTTCTATGCTGCCGCTCCTGATGCAAAGCTTAAATCTAAGTTCTTTACACCAGACAGCCTTGGATCATGAGTATGCATATACTTTAAATAATTATTTTGTTCATTTCCCCACAGTTCCTCTGGATCCTTTTATTTAATTTAAATTGGAAACTCCAGTCTGTGCCCTCTGCCATCTGGAGAGAGGAAAAAAAAATGACTAAACAAACATTGTATGACCAATATCTGGCTCTTTCCATGACTGGGTCACTTAGAATAACAACATTATCAACAAGAAACATTTGTTTAATGATTGGGTTGCAGAAAACGCCATCAGGTTGCCTCCCTTACATTAATGTAAACTACATTTTTTTTAATGGAAGAAGACTGAGGCTCTTTTAGTGAGCCTCTAATTCAGAATCTTAAAACAACATATGTGAGACCTCAGTGTTGGGCAGAGGGAGTTTCCTTGCTGCAGAATCCTTAATCTGACTGGTAATTACCAAGGTTTTTCTTGGAAGCATGAAACATAATTAAAGTCAGTGAACTATGTCTAAAAGAAGGCATCTATGTGACCTGGATTTATTCAGTAATCCAAGGGAAACTGCACTTCTAAGATATTTTTCTTTAATGACTATTACAGATTGAAAGCTGGTACTGAATTTTGAAAGGCAATACCTTCTGCTGCCATGCTTCAGTATGTGCCCCTCAACTGTAACGCGGTCACACTTTCCTTCTTGCAAAGAATACTGCCAAGTTCAAATGGTTTAAGAAAGAGCTAATGATTTTGTAGCCAGTGTCTTTATTTTAAATGGCATTAGGTATTCAAGAACAATCTAAAGTTCTATCGATGAAAAGGTAGTTTTTTAAGAAAAAAGACATGATTTCACTTAAATAAGTTGGCAAATAATTTATTTATATGTTCATTTCATCAATTTAAAAATCATGTAATAGTCTGGTTATTTCCATATACAAGGTGAGTCCATCTCTCTCTTTTTTAACTCATTTAGCTGAAAAGTCACTGGCAACATGAAATGAGATATTTAAAGCCAAAATAAGCACTGTGATATACTTAGAAGTAATACCTAGTATGTTAGTATATATGAATTTTTAAAGTATTATTTTTATTGTTGATATAGTTGATTTATAATGTCATCATACTAGTTCCCCAATCCACATATTAAAATGTATCTTAGTATTTCTGATAATATATTGAGGCCGAATCTTAAGAAAAAGAAGTAAAGAAAATTCACCCTGGGCTCATTTAAATTTTTTCCTATTAAGTGTTAACTCTGTAACCTGTCATTACAACCACCTTGATACAGATTAAATATTTAAGTTTTCTAATACTTTAACATAATTTAAAATATAGATATATATGTTTTTATACATCACAGCGTGTCATATAGACTGCTTCCATAAATCCTCAGATCCATAGAAGTGATATATTCCATGGGCTTGTTTGACATATTTGGTGAAAAATGTATTTATAAAGAAACATATATTCTCATTCATTCTTTTATTTAAAATGAATATATTTCAGGTATTTTTCTTTCATTTAAAATATGTATGCTTGCCCATGATGATGCAGTTCTTAGCTTGATACTGGGAACCATGGGAGAACAAAGCAGACATGGTCCCTGCTTATGGTTTAGTCCATGTAGCCCAAAGTTCAATCATTCTCATACATCCTTTATGGTTTCTTACACTGTTTACATATGTGTACATAACTGTACCATTATTAAGTTAACTTGCAGTTAGAAGTTCTTTTTATTGTAAATTTCTTTTCAAAGGAAATGATCTTTATTATAAATGGAAAATTAGTAACCTTGCCAAAGTTAAACTGTAAGCATACATGGAATAAAATTCTTGTCCTCTAATTGGCTTAGAAGTTCTCTACCCTTATGGAGTGAAACGATTTCCAAAATCTTCTCTTCCTCTGTTGACACAGCGACTTATTATTCATCTTTCTTTTTTATACGAGTGGAACGGCTTCATTTGATATTAGATTGTGGGTTATATCTTGATGTTATGTAGGACACATGTTCTTGTCCCCCCTACTAAAGTCATCTCATACTTGTACCATGCTTTGAGAGACTGTCTAGTCCATCAACTTGGGAGAAAGTGATGTGGTATCTCTGACCTTATTCAGGTGGGCTATTTTTTCCTGCTGTCTTTAGCTCAAAGGTAAGTGTGTAACTCCAGTGATTTCAGAAGTAGGACAATTTTAACATTTAAGCATAATATCTCAAGTCTACTATGTATTAAAGGAGCATGTACACCATGCAAAAAGCATTTTAAGGTATTCGTATCCTTAGTTTTATGCTTTACATTGAATATGCTCTACTTTGATCCATCTGCCTTGATCACTTTTATATATTATAGGTGCTGCTGTTTCAAGACCAGAATTATGGTCTTCATTATGAATACACTATCCCATCAGACCCTGTACCAGAGAATCAGAGCTCCAAAGCACCTGAACCCCTTTTCATGTGGACACACACAGGCTGGGAAGATTGCGATGCCACGTGTGGAGGAGGTGAAGTATTTTTCAGTATTTACCTTTTTCCAAAACAGCTTCTTTTCTGATTAACCATTGATAATTAAGACAGGTCCATAACCCCTTATCTAAAATTTCAAACTCCATAAAGGATTGGAAACTGAAAGTTTTTTGCGACACGTTTAGTGCCTAAATCTCTGAACTATTTTGCATCAAAATCTGGCATGAATTGAAGAAAGACTACGTACAGTTGTTACATATGTCACTCAATATGGTCACTCATTGCATTGCTTTGCATAAATATTAACACTTATGGGGGCTGCCCTAGACACCATACAGGTTGTTATGTCATATACTTACACTTTTATATTTACTTGGGACACTATACAGTTTAGAGTTCAGAGAGATGGGAAGAAACCAACAAAGCGTATTAAAATAAGTAGACAACAACATTGGAGAAAAAACATGCAAATGAGAATGCTTTTCTGTAAGGCAAGTGAGAAAGTATTTATTACAAGAAAGAATGATCAACTGTATCAAAAGCTGCTAATAAGTCAAAAATAATGTGCATTGAAATTGACTATTACATTCGAATATATTTATTGTATTTCAAAAGATATTATATTTTTATATTTGAAACATAGAGGTCAATGATGACTCTGTCAAAATTACTTTTAATGATTTGGCTCAAAAGACTAAGTGGAATGAATTCAAGAGAAAATAGCATGTGATGAATTGAAGAAAGCACTCAAGGTAACAGGAAATTTTGCTGAAACAAGAAAGCAGAGAAATGTGGCATTAGCTGGAAGGGAATATGAATCAAAGAGTTTGTTGTTGTTTTTAATAGGGGAAATTATACATGATGATTTCCCAATGTGAGTTTTCTAGAATGGAACAGAAAACTAGTGGTGCAAAGAAGACAGCAAAAAATTTCTGGAGTGATATCCTTAAGTTGGCAGGATGGATGGAATGGAATAGTTGGCTTTGGATATAAATATGGAGAGCCCATCACTAGTAACAGGAGAAAATACAGTATTTTGAACAGAAGCAGATGTTGGAAACTTGTGGTGGTACTCTTTTGGTTGCATCTATTTTATCAGTAAAGGCCATTTTGCTGTGATTAAAGGTGAGAAAGGAGATATGAGAATTTTGAAAAGAGAGGAGATGTGAAGTGGTCACTTAAGAGAGTGAGAGAATGAATGAAATGGTACATGTATTTTGACTTTATGGTAGCATTGATGGTCCACTTGAAGTTGACAGTCATGAATTTAGCTTGACACACATATCATAATGATACTTACCCTCCAGCTATGTACAGCATACAGATGCACTTGTGGTACAAGTTTTGGAATTGCCATGTGAGTATAATAAAACAAAAGGAGAATCCGCTTGACCTGAGGTTGTATGTAAGGAGTTGAAAATGATTGGCCATGGAATTTAGTTGTATAAGGAGGAAACTAAAAATACAAAGGACTTTGAAAGACAGTGAAAAGGTGGTAGCATTAATGGATTTTAGGGCCTGGTGGAGTTAAAGAACTTTTAGACTCAGGGTACTTAAGGGAGAGGGCTGGAAATACAGGAGATGGTGACAGAAAATAGAGCTAAGAGTATGGAGGGGATATAGTTTTTAGTAATAACAAGACCAGGAGAGTTAGTGGCTTCAGTGAAGTGAAAGTACAGATCTTTGGGAAGAGAAGTGTTCCCGGAACTGAGAGGCCTCAGTGTTGGAAGAATCGTTCAAATGGCTATAATAATTACCAAAAAAATGTGTTAGGAGCAGTATTAGAAAATAGAACAGTAATCCAGGAGGTAAAATCTTAGAGTAAAAAGAGAGATTGAATCAGGGGTTGGTGTTCGGTTACAGCAAGAAGGGGACTGCACTGCATAGTCTGCTCCAAAGCTGTAGGTTTAGGAAGAAGGAAGGGAGAATGGTCTGGTGGTGACAGCGAGGGTCATGGACATCCATGCTCTCTAGATGCAAAGGTATGGAGTGTAAGCAAGAAAATGGCCACCCCACTGGCGGCAGTAAAGGAAGCAAGAAACAGTGTCCTCAGGAGAGAGAAAAAGGGTACCAGGAACATCCAGAGGTTTGGAGTCTGGGGAGGAACAGCTTTTGCTGCAGCACTTGGAGCTCTGGGGTCACCAGAGCAAAGGCAACATGGTGGGTAGGGGAAGGGAGACATGATAAAAAGCATACTTTGCTCCCAGGGGTACAGAGTAATTATAACAAAAGGATTTCTAGTCACTCACAATTTAAAAGCCTGTAGCAATCACCCTTGGCACAATGAAATTTTCATTGGCCGTGTTTCCCTGGGGTCCCATTATCACCATGTGACTTGGGATCCTGTGTCCTCAGTCCTCTCCTGCTGATGACCCCATGTACACCCAAATTCCTATTCCTCTGCTTCTCCCATTTCTTACTGATGTCAGGGCCCATTTCATTTAAGGGGTTCTACTTCACATGCCCTATCCATAAAACAACAAAAACACAAATAGGAACACATTTAAAGTGAAGATCCACAGAGTTAGAACTTACTTCTTTAATATAACTCAGCCGCCATTCCATGATGGGTTATCTGGAAATGGAGCAATGAAAAGGTTGCTCGTTCCTGTTATTGCACTGAAAGGCAGTCATTAAAATCTGTTTACATCTGAGACGCTAGACAGGAAAATGTTTGCCCAGTGAATTTTATTATATTCATTTTTTTTCATTCTGCCATAATTGTGGTCTAGTAAAAGCTTTGGAAGTAAACATACAGAACTTGTCAGTCTTCAGTTTGAACAAGTGAATTTTTAGGGTTAAAAATTTTTTCCAAAATCACATTAATTGCAACCTAGAATATGTTTTGTCAATTGTCAGGCCTTAAGAAATAGATGTTCAATGTAAATTATTTTAGTTTCAAGGTCAGAAGGGCTTTTAGATATTCTTAAGCATAACTTCATAATTATTAACATGAGAAAAGTGAAGTGCATTAGAGATTGAGACTTCCCAAGGTCACTGGCCCAACATGGGAGGAGCCAAGATTAGAATCCAGGACTCCAGAGTTCAAGTCTTCTTTCCTCCGTGTTATATACTTCCTTCAAGAGCAGTTCAGGGGTTTAGTGTCATTTCTTTCCACAAAGTATGTATAGCATGTCCCTTAGAGATTACATAGGTTTTATTTGTTTTTTTTAATTAATTTTTATTGGAGTATCGTTGCTTTACAGTGTTGTTAGTTTCTACTGTACAGCAAAATGACTCAGCTGTACGTATACCTATATCCCCTCTTTTGGGGATTTCCTTCCCATTTAGGTCCCCACCATACATTAAGTAGGATTCCCTGTGCTATACAGTATGTTCTCATTAGTTATCTATTTTATACATAGTATCAATAGTGTATATGTGTCAGTCCAAATCTCCCAGTTCCTCCCACCCCCACTTTCCCCTCTGTATCCATACGTTCTCTATGTCTGTGTCTCATTTATACTTTGCAAATAAGATCATCTATACCATTTTTCTGGATTCCACACATATGCGTTAATATACGATATTTGTTTTTCTGACTTACTTCACTCTGTATGGCAGTCTAGGTCCATCCACGTCTCTACAAATGACCCAATTTTGTTTCTTTTTATGGCTAATATTCCACTGCATATATGTACCACATCTTCTTTATCCATTCCACTGTTGATGGACATTTAAGTTGCTTCCATGTCCTGGCTATTGTAAATAGAGCTGCAATGAACGTTGGGGTGCATGTGTCTTTTTGAATTATGGTTTTCCCTGGGTATATGCCCAGTAGAGGGATTGCTGGGTCATATGGTAGTTCTATTTTTAGTTTTTTAAGGAACTTCCATACTGTTTTCTATAGGGGCTGTCTCCATTTACACTCGCATCTACAAACAATAAATGCTGGAGAGGCTGTGGATAAAAGGGAACCCTACATAGGTTTTCTTTGGATTCAAAGAGATGTTTTATTTAATATGTTAAATAAGAATTTAGATATGTCCTTACTTTTATTTCAAATGACTTATTTTATAAAATAGTCCTAATTATAAGCAACCTCTATATGATTTGCACTTGAATAAACCTTCTCTCTCAAATCTGTTCCATTGTGTTTAGTCAACAGTTTTCAATTATCTCTGACTATGTTAATAGGACATATATTCATTTCAATGCCAAAATATTTCTGGGCATTTAGATATTATTTTCCTTTGCAGTTCATAAATAAAGTGGATGGACAAGGTTTCAAGAATCGCATTATTTCTGACTCCGTTTCGTCGATTTTATAGCCAGAAAGAACTTTGTAATCTTTCAGCATATTCATGAATTAGATGAGAGTAAGTTCAAAGCACAGAACATTGGAAACAGACTCATGCAAAATTTATCTTCAGCAGCAAAGAGAAATAATAGAACTATTCTACTTCACAGAAATATTAAGCAAGAAAGAGCAAATAAAGTATCACAGGGCAGTATAAAATTTCAGTGTTTGACATGTTATTTTTTTGAATACAATTTTAAGGCATCACATTCCGGAAATAAGTGGGAAAAAGAAATTTTAAAAAAAGACCTAATGTCCAGTAGCTAAATTTTTATCATGATCTTTTACATCAGTATCTCAAACTAAGTTTTAAAATTACCCAAATAAGAGTTAACTTATTATGCATTTCTATTAATTTATTAATACCAGTTGTTACAAGATAAGAAAAGCCTAAGATATAAAAACTTCTTCTTTTAGAAGAAATATTACTTTAAAATATCTAGTAATGCTGGTGATCTCAAGTAAATTTTTCCAGCAGTTTAACTTGTACACTTTTCATCACGATCTTGTCAAATTCAAATCATAGTTCCAGAAAAATTTGAATGGATATATCATTTTGTACTTTAGCATTGGCCATTGATATTAGTCCTTTTATTTTCAAACATCATAAAACATATTTGTGAAATAAATGTTTACTTTGCATTGGTGTTCTAAAATATCTAAAAATCTTGGAAGGGGTGTTTTAAATTTATTTTAGCACCTCAGAAGTAGGGGTCAGTGGATAAAGGATTTTTTTGACATAAAAGACTGTTTGAAATGATCTTGGTCTTCAGAGACATCAGGGATCTATCATTCCATAATATCTGAGGGTTTTTTGTAGAGTCAGCATTCCACATACTATATACAGTAACTGCATTACTCTAGGACTTTTATCTAGTAGATGAATTAATGAAATAAAACCTTGAATGAAGGCCCCCAAATTTAATAACATGTTTTGAAATAAATGAAGAGTTAAACATGCTTTTAAGAAATCTGAATAGATACAATTTGAAGGGGAAAAAAATAAGTCAGCATTCCACATTCTTCACGTTAGTCCAAATCCTGCTAGCTTATGACTCTCATGCTGTAAACCTTGTATTCTGATATCTTCTAGACATGGCTTTCCTTGTCCATGACCAGGTTCTCAGGAGGCATCCAAGTTTGGGGGTCCAAATTGAGGAAGTATTTCAGTATACCAATACCTGTGTCTTATGAAGGGTGCTGGGTTTTTTCCTGTTTTTCCCTTTCACAGGCACTTTGCATGTACCAAAGTAAATGTTATTAGCCAAAGAAAATGCACCAAGATATATTATTGCTCTTCTCTGCATTATTTTGTTTTAGTAATATTTAGTGCCATTTTGTATCCTATTGATGCTTTCTTTATTTAAATTAATAGGAATGTTTATATTAATGTAAACTCTTTATAAACTTGAATTTAACACCTAAATAATAATCCATGTATTAGATTTGCCATATATAATTATTCCCCATAATTACTCATTTAGTTTGCACATGATTTTTTACCATCTTAGGAAACACAGTGTTGAGATGAACCTCTTAGTGCAGGAAGTACTTTGGGCTTGAATTACATGTTTATATTTCATTTGTTGATTCCGTTACCCATACTGACTGTACTCGCACTTTTGCTGGATGATCCAAAGATGAGTACTTCCTGTTTTTAGAAAATTTGCTATCCACCTAGTAGGGGTTAGATAATAAAAAAACACCATACAGAGTGATATGGGGAGTTGTAAAAAGCCTTCCAGGGATATGCATAGTTGCAAAGGCCCTGGGCTTAGTGAGAATGTTTATTACTAGGGTGAAAAATATGAGGATCAAGCTGTGGGAAATTATTTGACCAAAAAAGTAGAAAGAAGGTAATTCGTGAAGGTACTTAAGTGTTACGCTAGCACTCAAGTTAAATTTAACTTGAAGGTTAGGGGATTACATTAAAATATTTGTGCGTATGGAAATGACAAGATCACATTGGATTGTTTACTGAGTGTTATGAACAATACAAAATACAATTTTTTATTAAAATAAAAAATGAAATTGTCATTTTAATATTAAGCCCAAACCTTGAGGGAAAAAATGTTTTATAGAAATGTAAAAAGAATGGCTAAAAATTAAAGGACATGACATGACATTAAAGGACATGACATTATGTAACTCTAAGAAGTGCTTAGAAAAAAGACCTTCCTCATTAAAGTATTTTTACTTTTGGTTCAATTGCTTGCTAGTCATTGTTAGTTCAATAGAAAATAATTAAGTAAAAAATTTTAAAGAAGAATGTAAAGACAGATGAATATATATAGTCTCTTTCTTATAGACTTCCCCAGTTTTAGTAAAACATTTGGATGAATTGTTGTACAAATTGTGGTCCATCCACAGCAGGAGTTACTAGTTGGCAGTAAAAAGAAACAAATCTTTGATACAACAATGAAGATGTACCTCCAAGGGGATCATGCAGAGTAAAAAAATCAGTCCCCAAAAGTTATACACTGTATATACACTGTATATAACAGTTTTCAAAACATTCTTGAAAATATTATAGGAATGGAGAACAGGTTAGTAGCTGCCGGGACTTATTGAGTGGTGGATGGTAGGGGAAGTGGGTGTGGCTCTAAAAGGGTAACTGGAGGGATTCTTGTGGTGATGGAAATATTGTACATCTTGACAATATCTATGTCAGTGTGCTGGTTGTGATACTGTACTCTAGTTTTGCAAGTCATTACCACTGTGGGGAACTGGAAGAGGGTATTCAGATTCTCTTTATTATTTCTCACAAGTAGATGTGAGTATACAATTATTTCAAAACTAAAAAGTAAAAATTTTTTTTAAAGTTTGAAATGTCCCATAACATACAGAGAATTTCAGTTATGCATATCAAAACACTGAACCCACTCCCCAGATTGTTTCTACATGTATGATGCAGGTTTTAGAAATGTGATCTACCTGAGTAGACCATAGTTTTATTAAAAATTTCCATTTCATGAGTTAAATACAGAGCATAGAAAAAAATCAATTTATCACTGAGATTGGAAAAGAAGGAACACAACATAATATGTACTCTGTTCAGTGTCTTCAGAGAACAAAGAAAGAATCAGTAAATAAAAATTACCCCTCCTTTTCAGAGTTTGCCCAAATTTGGTAATAAGATGAATATATAATGGTTATTGTATTTTATTTGTAATTATGTTCAAAACAGATTTCCCCAATACTGATTTAGTGGGAATGACCCAGAGATGAAATTAATTGCCATAAAGCAAATAATACACTGTCAACAGCTTGCAGCTACTCAAGGTTCAGGCAGAAGGCCAGTTACTTCATCACTTTCTGTTCATCCCTCGGTTCCACAGTACTGGATGCGTTGTAAATACTGCTGTTAGATGCTATAATGGAAATTTCCTGTGTTGGCTGGGACTTAAAAATATATAAAAGAAAATATCAAACAATAACATTTCTGTATGGCTTTAAAATCCTAGTTGTATTTTCATAGGCATAATGTGCCTGTAGCTGAGCATTAGATTTCTTTTCTTGATTCTTTTGTCTTTGTTCAATGAAATTTTTAAAAAGTAGGGCTAATCCCTCTTCTAGCTGCCAAAAAAACTTATGATGTGAGGGTCTTTGCTACAATGTAGATGGAAATGTTCCAATTCATACTCATATGCCTTCATACTTTTTTAGAGCACCAGTAAGGTGCTCCCTGTAATGGCGCCAGTACCTGTGTCTCTTTTGATATATCAATACTTAAAAGATTTTTTTCAAAAGCTCACTATGTTACTTCTGGGTCAACATAACTAAGGTTAGATATTTTCTGAGTAAAGGAAAAAATGCAGTGTAATTAGCTCTGAGTTACTCATTCCGTGGCTACACTGAAGTTCAGCAAAGGCTCTCTGGATATTGTCTGTTTGTCATCTTTTTGTGCTGTAGTTGGCAAAAAGCATTAAATTTAAATTAGTTTAGACAACTACATCTATTCTATAAAAGAGTGTCTTATAACTATGAGGTTTTTTTTTTTTTTTGCGGTACGCGGGCCTCTCACTGCTGTGGCCTCTCCCGCCGCGGAGCACAGGCTCCGGACGCGCAGGCTCAACGGCCATGGCCCACGGGCCCAGCCGCTCCACGGCATGTGGGACCCTCCCGGACCGGAGCACGAACCCGCGTCCCCTGCATCGGCAGGCGGACTCTCAACCACTGCGCCACCAGGGAAGCCCTATGAGGTTTTAAGTTAGATTTTAAAACTAATATTTATATTTCATAAAAGCAACATTTATCTTAATCCTACTTTTAGGTAGGCATCATTGTCATGTAGAAATAATACTTACATATGCTAGCATTATACAAAATTTGTGTTACACCTATTTCATAAAGGTCATATAGGAGCACCTGAGGCGTAGGAAACTAGGTGGAAGTTGACCAAAAACTTCCCAAATTTTCACGTTTAGGTAACTCTTACCTAGTAAAGCCAGTTTCTTCTGTGAAGAAAAATTAACATCATAAGTCATTTCTGCTTATCTAGCAGCTTATTTGAAAATTATTTGAAGTTGGTGGGTATTGAACGCTATTATGATTAAGTCTAATGCCTCACCCCACCCTTCTTGACCTACCAAGGAATAGCCTGGGCAGCCCTTAAACATTTGCCTGGGGCTTGTAAGGTTACCTTTCCTCTACACATTAGCATAAGCTTACCTGACTGCATGAGCTGCACAGGTCAGGCTAGTGGACCTCTGAGACGTGGCTGTTGCATTAGTTAGGCAGCTGGCACTCCACATAAAGTCCTTGCCCCAGGGACCACAATCCAGCCCATGCTCCATTTGCCAAGTCATGCAGCCTTGTTCCAAGGCAACTTCTCGGTGGAGAAAGGAGCACCTGGGGGGTAACTTTTACTTATCTATGGTTGGATGGCCATCTCAAGGCCCTCCCCATTGTTGGCCCACTGGTGCACCCTTCACTGAGTGCCACAGAGTTCTGGTTGAAGGCATGCCTTTTCCCTCTTGAAGGAAAAGACCTTTTACCTGCTTGGCACTCTTGTCTGTCTTGAGCTCCCATAGAAAAAATTGCATTGCTCCAGAACTCTGGGATTCTCCAGATAGAAAATAATTTAGCCAACATTGTGCTGCCTATGCTAGAAGATGGAACTAAAGATCTAAATGTTTTCAATAACATGACATGCAGTGACCACAGATATAATTATTAGTTAATCCACATATGTATGTAGATATAGTCATGTTTTTATACTACAAGTTGTCATGGGACTATGCTCAGTGTTGTTGAGAGGGTAATCAAGGAAAGATCCCAAACCTGTTTCTATTCTTTTGCCTTCCACTTGGTTACCCCTGTCTCTCCCAATCCCCCTCAAGTCAAAGTAAAAGATACTCAGAAGTTATTCAAAGTAGCGCTCTCTCCCTCTCTCTCTACATCCTTTCTTGATGTCAGCCTCCTTCTCTGTTAATTAAAGAACAGAGTGACCTCTCTGCCACAAGCCCAGGCTGCCCTGTTTGGCATGACCAGTATGAATGCTCTGAGCTTCCTAATTATCATTGCATTATAGTCATAGGCTCCTAACTAATGGGCCCTTCAATAGTGACCCAAAAGACTTGTGACTTTTTTTTCTTAATCCTTCATGACCTGTCTGGCTTTAAAATTATTGGCTGATTTAATTATTTTATAATGTTAAACAAGTTTTATTAAATCCTATATAGATATTTAAACTTTTTTAGAGAAACAGAATCAGCACATATGTAATAGGCTTTTTCAGTGTAAGGTGAGATAATAAGTGTTGTCAAGCAAGTGTGCTTATAGGGCTCTAAGCAAAATGAATATAGCATACAGAGAAAGGGGAAAAGCCAGTTTTCTGAAAGCTGGTGGAAAATGGGAAAACTCCCATGGCTTTTCTCAGAGAACAGGATAATCATTAGGGAATGAGGATTTCTTGAATTCTTGGGGTCTTTACCAGAAGTGACAACAATAAAGGTCTGAGTTATATTCAAGATAAGCTTGCTTCCCATAACTTACCCCCTGATGGTGTACAGCCAGATGATAAAATGTGCACACATTTATATGCATGTTTATGTGCTTTCATGACAGCACAAAGGTTTCATACACATACTGCTTTCCACCACTGAATGCTAAAAGATGGCACAGTCCTTTATAAAAATCTTTAAATAACACCTTATCAACTTATGCACCATAATCCCTTTGTATTATAAAACTTGCCATTTAATTGCTAACAAAAAAAAAAATTACCATTATCTTCCTTAAGCCTAGAGTTACATTTTGTTATATAATTTATAAAAATATCATCCTCATTGATCTAACCTAAAATTTGTTTAAAATATAAAAATTACAAGTCTAGGAAGACCTCAAATAAACATGCATATAAGACTATGCAATAAGTCCATTGCACAGAGGCCTAAAATAACATTTCTTTTTATGTTTCTTTGCTCTTTTCAGGAGAAAGGAAGACAACAGTGTCTTGCACGAAAATTATGAACAAAAATATCAGCATTGTGGACAATAAGAAATGCAAATACTTAACCAAGCCAGAGCCACAGATTCGCAAGTGCAATGAGCAACCGTGCCAAACAAGGTAACCCTGTCCCACCACTCGTTAACAAAATCCCATTTTCTTAAAAACAATGCAGTGATTATGTACCAAAACGTAAGGCTTTAAATAAGCAAGGTCTAAGAAAGAAAGATAATCAACTTGATGGAATGAGTGTTAGAAAAGCAAGGTTAGGATTGACCTCAACTTTAGCTGCTGTCCACAGTGTGAAGACAACTCCTAACTGGATGGCAGAGGAGTATTTAAAAGTATTTGGTAACCTGTTGGTCACCTCTTCAAAAATCTGGTTATTTGGTTGAATTTAGCTACTTATTCCTAAATTCTCCAAAATGGTGTTTTAAGCACTTGCCAATGACGATATAAACTAAAGTGGGACTGGCCAGGACCCAGTCCCCTACACAACAGTGGGGGCATTTGGTCCTTCTGGTTCCCAAGGCTAGATCCTCACTTCCCCACCCCAGAGTCCCCAAGGCAAACTGTTTGGTTCCTGATCTCTGATCACCAGATTCCCGACCTGGGTCCTAGTTATTTGAAAGTTGGTTGCTTCGGTCCCATGTGACTTCCCCAGTGAATAATAAGCAACAAAGCAGGCAAGAAACTCATGAGTAGGGGATAGAACAGCAATGCTGAGCACCTTAAAGTGGTGTAAAAGAAAGGTTACGCCTCAGTAACCAGCAGAGATGGGTGAATGGAACCTTAGTATGATTTTGGGGTGGGATTGCAGCAAGGCTGTGCAGAATAGTTTCAGGCACAGGGCTCCCGAGAATCTCTGTGCTTTCATATAAAAATTAATGTTGGGCTTGAGTGGAACTCAGCCCCAGTGTCAAAAGTCCTCAAAACTTTGTGGGACAAAATGACAAAAAGAGTCTGAAGCTGGATTGATTCCTCTAGAATATGGAGACACAGACTTTTATTCTATCCTGACACTCAGAGATTTATTGAAGCTCAGTGAGTTAGGGTGTATTTGTGAGTTCTTAGGGAGTCAAACAATTGATCTCCTCTCCCAATAGTTTCTGCAGTGGAGTCACAGCAAATGTGTATATACTGCAACTTGGATATGCAGAGAATTTGTAGCTTTGGAGCGCTCTCTAACTAATATAATCTTCCTCGTGACCTGCCACCACAATGTATGGGGAGGTGAAAGGAGAGGGAGAAACAGAGTTGCCTATTAACTATATTTAGGCTTTTCTGTCTTCAGTAATCTCTGATGCTCAGTTCTGGTTTCCCTCTTCCCCCACCTTCCCCTTCAGAGGTAGCACTGCATCCCAAGTTCCTTCTATTTCTGGCTTATTGCAAAACTCAATTGTTAAGCCCTCCAGATATGGCTCATGCTATGTCAACCAGCTTAAAAGAATTTGGAAAATCTTGTCTTCCTCTACAAAGCTGAAATTTCAAGACTTGCTTTTCTGTAGACTCAGTGTATTTAAGGTATCAAAAGCTGATTATCTTTTTCCTTTCTTTGCATTCGTGCTCTAACAATTCTACCCTCCCCCTCAGAGGGAAAAATATGCTTCCAGAGAATAGAAGAATGGTATGTAAAAGAATATGCAAAAGAAAAACGTACATTACTTTCAATAATGTTCAATAATGCCCTTTGCACAAGCCGAACTATATGCTTTTCAACTAACTTTAATTACGTGTTTTTGTTTTGTTTTGTTTAACATCTTTATTGGCGTATAATTGCTTTACAATGGTGTGTTAGTTTCTGCTTTATAACAAAGTGAATCAGTTATACATATACATATGTCCCCATATCTCTTCCCTCTTGTGTCTCCCTCCCTCCCCCCCTCCCTAGGTGGTCACAAAGCACCGAGCTATCTTCCTGTGCTATGCGGCTGCTTTAGTTGCGTGTTTTTATAAGGCAGGGTAGTAATCAACAGAAAGGGTGACCTAGGGAAATATTGCTGCCTACAGTCAGGTCCTTGAGTCTTTTCCATCCATTGCTAGGCAGATAACAGATGCTGAGTTTTTAGCTTTTGCCCTGTCAGCTAAAGAACCTGGATTTTTTTGTTGTTATTACTATTCCTAAGAATTATCTTTCTCTCGCTTTTTTTTTTTTTTGCCGTACGCGGGGCTCTCACTGTTGTGGCCTCTCCCGTTGCAGAGCCCAGGCTCCGGACGCACAGGCTCAGCGGTCATGGCTCACGGGCCCAGCGCTCCGCGGTATATGGGATCTTCCCGGACCGGGGCACGAACCCGTGTCCCCTGCATTGGCAGGCGGACTGTCAACCACTGCGTCACCAGGGAAACCCTCTTTCTCTTTTTTTAATCTCTTTTAATAGACATTAAAATGCTAATTTATCTTTTGTTAAATAATTTATTAAAATATTTCAAAACACCATTTCTTTTATATACCATATAGCTTTCCCATTTGGATAAAAGAGCAGGAGCTTTTTCTGATATATCAGGAATCTTGAATGACCTGGATCTGAGGACTAGAGCATAATTGTCACTTCCTAACCTGGTCTGTGAAGAATCAGAATGTACAGTACACACCATTTATTATTCATTCACTGACCTCAGCTATCTTGGGGGAAAATGCCTCGATAATGACTTGGTAAAATGAATAGTTTTAAAAGGTTGATACATTTCTGAGTGAGAAATTTTTGCAGCTGGAGACTGGAAGTCTTTTTGTTAGCAATTATTATCTTCTTTCCCTTGGAAAAGGAGGCAGTGTATTTTGAACCACCAAGAAGCAATGTCAGTGAGGTTAACCAAAATACTAGAAAGTAAGAAACGGACATGGGCAATCCTGAGGGGTCATCACAGGAAATCTTTCCAAGATTTACTGCCATAGCACAACTTTTGTTCCTCTTGCTGCTTCTTTTTTCCCCACCATGGTAAAAAACATTCTAATTACCATTCACATTTTTTGAAAAAGTCACCAAATGGCCTGATGTAACCCTATGTACCAAATATAAAATATATTAATGCACTAGTAAATAGCTTTGTAAGAAGGAGGCTTGAAGATGAGGAAATGAGATAATTCCCAATTAGATGAATTCTAAAATATAAAATGTTTTCTCTCACTACAATATGTTTCATATTTTTGTTCTTATTTTTCAGCAGCTTTCCAAGGAATGAAAAAAGTAACCTTTTATCATTATACTAAGGATTTCGAAAATATATTTTATTTTAAAAATTAGGATTTCATGAAATTGCAAATACTTCTCTTTTCAGTAGTGTCTTCCATAGTTCCATGGTTGGTTCCCTAGTTGAGGGGAAAGGCATATAGATGGGTTTAAATTGTGCTTATAGCCTAGGTATCCTTGTACAGAAAGATGAAGCAGAAACTGAAATAAATTTGGAAGATAAATACTCACTTTAGGAAAAATCTACTAGGGGACTCCAAAGCAAAATGGTAGGTCTGCATCATACTTGAAAGATGAGCAGACAGGAACTTCATTAGAGGCAGTACTGCAGTGCAAATGTTATTGTGTTCAACAGCAATCGGTGGCAGGTGATGGGCATAATACATTAGTGATTACTTCCTCCAGATAAGTAGGGAGTTCTCTGTGGCAGGCTTCTTTTTTTTTTTTTTAACATCTTTATTGGAATATAATTGCTTTACAATGCTATGTTAGTTTCTGCTTTATAACAAAGTGAATCAGCTGTACATATACATATGTTCCCATATCTCTTCACTCTTGCATGTCCCTCCCTCCCACCCTACCTATCCCACCCCTCTAGGTGGTCACAAAACACCGAGCTGATCTCCCTGTGCTATGCAGCTGCTTCCCACTAGCTATCTATTTTATGTTTGGTAGTGTATATACAGAGAGTCCCTGCCACTCTCTCACTTTGTCACAGCTTACCCTTCCCCTCCCCATATCCTCAAGTCCATCCTCTAGTAGGTCTGTGTCTTTATTCCCATCTTACCCCTAGGTTCTTCATGACATTTTTTTTTCTGACATTCTATATATATGTGTTAGCATATGATATTTGTCTTTCTCTTTCTGACTTACTTCACTCTGTATGACAGACTCTAGGTCCATCCATCTCACTACAAATAACTCAGTTTCGTTTCTTTTTATGGCTGAGTAATATTCCATTGTATATATGTGCCACATCTTCTTTATCCAGTCATCCGATGGTGGACACTTAGGTTGCTTCCATGTCCTGGCTATTGTAAATAGAGCTGCAATGAACATTTTGGTACATGACTCTTTTTGAATTATGGTTTTCTCAGAGTATATGCCCAGTAGTGGGATTGCTGGGTCATATGGTAGTTCTATTTGTAGTTTTTTAAGGAACTTCCATACTGTTCTCCATAGTGGCTGTACCAATTCACATTCCCACCAACAGTGCAAGAGTATTCCCTTTTCTCCACACCCTCTCCAACATTTATTGTTTCTGTATTTTTTGATGATGGCCATTCTGACTGGTGTGAGATGATATCTCATTGCAGTTTTGATTTGCATTTCTCTAATGATTAATGATGTTGAGCATTCTTTCATGTGTTTGTTGGCAATCTGTATATCTTCTTTGAAGAAATGTCTATTTAGGTCTTCTGCCCATTTTTGGATTGGGGTCTTTGTTTTTTTGTTATTGAGCTGCATGAGCTGCTTCTAAATTTTGGAGTTTAATCCTTTGTCAGTTGCTTCATTTGCAAATATTTTCTCCCATTCTGAGGGTTGTCTTTTGGTCTTGTTTATGATTTCCTTTGCTGTGCAAAAGCTGTTAAGTTTCAACAGGTCCCATTTGTTTATTTTTGTTTTTATTTCCATTTCTCTAGGAGGTGGGTCAAAAAGGATCTTGCTATGATTTATGTCATAGAATGTTCTGCCTCTGTTTTCCTCTAAGAGTTTGATAGTTTCTGGCCTTCCATTTAGGTCTTTAATCCATTTTGAGCTTATTTTTGTGTATGGTGTTAGGGAGTGTTCTAATCTCATACTTTTACATGTACCTGTCCAGTTTTCCCAGCACCACTTATTGAAGAGGCTGTCCTTTCTCCAGTGTACATTCCTGCCTCCTTTATCAAAGATAAGGTTCCATATGTGCATGGGTTTATCTCTGGGCTTTATATCCTGGTCCATTTATCTATATTTCTGTTTTTGTGCCAGTACCATACTATCTTGACTACTGTAACTTTGTAGTATAGTCTGAAGCCAGGGAGCCTGATTCCTCCAGCTCCATTTTTTGTTCTCAAGATTGCTTTGGCTATTAGGGGTCTTTTGTGTTTCCATACAAACTGTGAAATTTTTTGTTCTAGTTCTGTGAAAAATGCCAGTGGTAGTTTGGTAGGGGTTGCATTGAATCTGTAGATTGCTTTGGGTATTAGAGTCATTTTCACAATGTTGATTCTTCCAATCCAAGAACATTGTCTATCTCTCCATCTATTTGTATCATCTTTAATTTCTTTCAAAAGTGTCTTATAATTTTCTGCATGCAGCTCTTCTGTCTCCTTAGGTAGGTTTATTCCTAGATATTATATTCTTTTTGTTGCAATGGTAAATGGGAGTGTTTTCTTAATTTCACTTTCAGATTTTTCGTCATTAGTGTATAGGAATGCAAAGAAATTTCTGTGCATTAATTTTGTATCCTGCTACTTACCAAATTCATTGATTAGCTCTAGTAGTTTTCTGGTAGCATCTTTAGGATTCTCTATGTATAGTATCATGTCATCTGCAAACAGTGACAGCTTTACTTCTTCTTTTCCGATTTGGATTCCTTTTACAGGGTTTTTATCATATATGCATGTTGAATTTTGTCAAAAGCTTTCTCTGCATCTATTGAGATGATCATATGGTTTTTCTCCTTCAGTTTGTTAATATGGTGTATCACATTGATTGATTTGCATATATTGAAGATTCCTTGCATTCCTGGGATAAACCCCACTTGATCATGGTGTATGATCCTTTTAATGTGCTTATGGATTCTGTTTGCTAGTATTTTGTTGAGGATTTTTGCGTCTATGTTCATCAGTGATATTGGCCTGTCGTTTTCTATCTTTGTGATATCCTTGTCTGGTTTTGGTATCAGGGTGATGGTGGCCTCGTAGAGTGAGTTTGGGAGTGTTCCTCCCTCTGCTATATTTTGGAAGAGTTTGAGAAGGATAGGTGTTAGTTCTTCTCTAAATGTTTGATAGAATTCACCTGTTAAGCCATCTGGTCCTGGGCCTTTGTTTGTTAGAAGATTTTTAATCACAGTTTCAATTTCAGTGCTCATGATTGGTCTGTTCATATTTTCTATTTCTTCCCGATTCAGTCTTGGGAGGTTGCGCATTTCTAAGAATTTGTCCATTTCTTCCAGGTTGTCCATTTTATTGGCATAGAGTTGCTTGTATTAATCTCTCATGCTCCTTTGTATTTCTGCAGTGTCAGTTGTTACTTCTCCTTTTTCATTTCTAATTCTATTGTTTTGAGTCATCTCCCATTTTTTCTTGATGAGTCTGGCTGATGGTTTATCAATTTTGTTTATCTTCTCAAGGAACCAGCTTTTAGTTTTATTGATCTTTGCTCTCATTTCCTTCATTTCTTGTTCATTTATTTCTGATCTGATCTTTATGATTTCTTTCCTTCTGCTAACTTTGGGGTTTTTTTGTTCTTCTTTCTCTAATTGCTTTTGGTGCAAGGTTAGGTTGCAAATACCTGCACATGTATTTTTGTGAGGTAGTCTGCAACCTGATTACTCCACAATCTGTGGCCTTTGGTAAGTTACTACACCTCTCCTTGCCTTGGTTTACCTTTCTGTAAAAGGCCATGATAATTGTAGTACCTAATATATAGGGTTATTGTGAAGATTGAAAATGCAAAGAATAGGAACAACTCATGTATATTAGCAACTTTATACTTGTTAGGTACCTCAGGATGGCAATATGACGTGATGGGCAGTAGCAGGCAAAGCGTTCAGCATGACAGGGATGGAGTCTAATACATTCTTTGAGATTTTAATAAGAGCAAGGTCCTGAGATGAGAATTGTGGAGAAGCAATATAAAGCCTAGGTGTCTTAGGGAAACCTCAAATATCAGTAAAAAAAAGAAAAATGGTATAAATCTATTGTGTAAGCATCCTGCTAATTCTGTCCATGTCAAAATATGTAGTAAGTAGATATCTTTTAACTTGTCTCAGTGACTCTTGCTTTACTTTTAGATGGATGATGACAGAATGGACCCCATGTTCACGAACTTGTGGAAAAGGGATGCAGAGCAGACAAGTGGCCTGTACCAAGCAGCTGAGCAATGGAACCCTTATGAGAGCCCAGGAGAGGGACTGCGCCGGGCCCAAGCCGGCCTCCACCCAACGCTGCGAGGGCCAGGACTGCATGACCGTGTGGGAGGCGGGCGTGTGGTCCGAGGTGTGGTACCCACCCTGATGCTTCTCCGTTTCCCTCTGATTTTCTTACTCTTAGCCTATATAAAGTCATGTTTTATCATGTTCAGAGTCTCTCTGCATGGCAGTTTTAGCACCATTTATTGGTTTTTCTGGTAATAAAAGGAATACATTCATTATAAGTAATTTTGAAAGTAGGAAAAAACAGATTTATTCTTTGTTCTGTGACTATTGTAACGTAATCAAGAGCATATATTGTATACATTTTAGAATCCAGCTTTTTTATTTCTTTACCATGAGTATACTCTTTAGTGGACACATATGAAAATACACATTTGGAGAGAGTGGCATGGACTTATATACACTACCAAATGTAAAATAGATAGCTAGTGGGAAGCAGCCACATAGCACAGGAAGATCAGCTTGGTGCTTTGTGACCACCTAGAGGGGTGGGATAGGGAGAGTGGGAGGGAGACGCAAGAGGGAGGAGATATGGGGATATATGTATATGTATAGCTGATTCACTTTGTTATAAAGCAGAAACTAACACACCATTGTAAAGCAATTATACTCCAATAAAGATGTTAAGAAAAAATACACATTTGACTCATATTCCTGAGCATTAGAAGAGAAAGGAGAAGAAAGGACATTAACATTTAGCAGTCTTTTCCTGTGAGCAGGGATTCTGTTCTTACTTCTTATTTAGTATCTTGTTGGTATTTAATCAGCAATGCAAAAAAGTTAAGTTTCACCCTTCTGAAATACTGCAGCTCAGAGAAATTAAATAGTTTACCCAAAGTCCTGCTTAGTGTTGCAGCTAGGATTTGAACCCAGTGCTGCCAGGCTCACTGTACCATACACCCACTAGCATGTAGTATGTAGCATGCAGCTTTGTTCCATGCCAAACTGTATGCTTATTTTCTGTTATCATGATACATATCTTCTTATGATAACACCAGTCATTACTTATATTTACTAGCTGCTCTGGAGCATTTTAGGTGAGCGTGTGCTTGCATGCACACACACACACATGCATAAACACCCTCACACTTGTATACGCATATGTATACACAAAGACATATGTGCACACACACCCAGAGCAAAATATGCTTAATTTCAGAATATTAACTAAGATGTAAAAATGACAAATAGAAAATGCTAGGCTGCAATAAGTAGCCATTCTTTTGAAAATTGAGGATAAAGTAGCTTAAATAATGAGGTTTGGGAATATTCTTCAATTAACCCAACCCCCACAAAAAAAACACACTAGCAAATAGTGTGACTTTCTCTTGTCTTACTTTTCTAAGCTATATCTCACTCTGGCATAGATTCTTCCTCGTTTGTAATGAGTACTTTTGAGAATGGATTGTCCAATTTTACATGAAAATGGATGAGTACAATCTGGAGAAAAGACTCATGCGAACATCAGAGAAACAGAAATACACTTCCTTCAGCCTAACTAGCATTTCTACAAACTCTTCAGGAGGAAATAGGTCAGAAATATCCTACCATACAGATTTTTGGCACCAGGTAGGAGAAGTAATAGGTCAATGCAGAGTACCAATTTTAAAAATGTCTCTTTTGTCTTGATTTAATATTAAAATTGAGTTTATGGATCAAGGTTAGTTTTGATTGCAAAAAATAAAAACGTAAATCTTAAAATGCCAAATCACACATGTAGTCCACCTTAAGGCTCAGGATATTCAAATGCAAACCATAAATTATGAGACAATGACGCATTTGTGCAAATATTATTGTATTTAAAACTTCAAGAGTTCTATGCTTAAGTTTTCAGGAAGACAGCTACTGGAATCTGCATGGTTATTCCTCTACTACATTCTTGCTACATGCATACCTTCAGCTCTTTCTTTGGACCTTTTTTAGACACAGATATAAATTAGGTTGTCCAGTTTTGCTATATCTCTCATCCCCCCCCCTCTCCCGTCTCCCACCCAATGCCATTTTGGTTCCTGTGTCCAGATAATCAGTGATGCATAACTTTGTAAAACTGGGAAGCTTTATACATATTCCATAATGGGGAGCATAAATGTAAATGGTATGGTCAGTTACATCTTACGTGCTTCATACCTGTTATGTCACACTGTCAGTCAAGCATCAGTTATTCATAAAATGAACTAATTTTGAACTGAATTATATTTTCAATCCATGTAGCCATTGAGAATGATTATTTCTAGGGGTGTATAATTATGTAAAGCAACTGTTTTGTTTTTGCTATGTTTTCTCTGTTTTAGCTTTAAGAAAAGTTTTGAGAAATGATATTCTCTTAGAAATTGTCATTTTTCACAAACACTTAAGGCTAAAACAAACTAAATCTTAGCAAAAATAAAATGAATTTCCTTATATAATTATATGCAAAAAATTGATGTCAGTCAAGTTTAGCGTTTTACATTTTGTTCGTTCTTTATTATTTGTCTTTCATAAACAATCCCTGTGTTACAGGACTGTCTGTAGTAATGGTCCTGTGTTCCTGAAACCCATTCACCCCTAGACACTATACCGAAGCTCCACCTGGCCTCTGATGCTGGGCTGTAGCCTGGTGTTCTCCTTCTCCTTCTCCTTCATTCTGGCCTTTATGTGGGTAATAGGCTTGTGAGAGATGATGAGAACCAAATCCTAACGTAATTTGATCATCAGTCTGTATCTCTTAATCACCAGCTTTATCCACACTTCTCTGCTGTTATCTTCCAGTGTTCAGTGAAGTGTGGCAAAGGTGTACGTCATCGGACCGTGAGGTGTACTAACCCTAGGAAGAAATGCGTCCTCTCCACCAGACCCAGGGAGGCTGAGGACTGCGAGGATTACTCCAAATGCTATGTGTGGCGAATGGGTGACTGGTCTAAGGTGAGAATCATTCTGTACATTCTCAGTATTGAGTTTCACTAATGTCAGCATTGTCCTGGGTACTATAGCCACACAGTCTGAAGTTTAGGAGGCATAGAGAATAGAGATCATGGAGGTAGAGTATTAAATACCCAGGTTCAAAGCCTGCCTGTCTGTCTATGGTCATAATCGCAATAGAACTGTTTTAAGGAATAAGTAAGATAAAATGTGTAAAATACTGGAAAAAAAATGGTGGCTGCCAGAGCATGGAGGGGTGAGTGGTAGCTATTCATAAATAACCGTAAAGGACATTCTGGAAGAAATGTTTTCATTGTACAGTACACTGTGGTTAGCCAGCCTCCTCGTTATTGCCCAACAAGAAATTCATGACATTTAAAATCTATTTTCTTATGAATATTCATGCCTTTCCTCTCCAACAAAGTTTGCATATTAAAATCATATCTGAGTTCTCAGTGCACTATACCCTTTCCACAACTTCGAACATTTAAAGTTTACGTTGGGATTCTAAAGGATGCATTTGTCAACAATGTAAATCAATCCCTGATTACAGAATTAGGAAATACTCAGCCCAATCCATGCAGCTTTTAGCTGGTGAACCATATAGGGAAATCTCACACTTCAGAGTAAACAACTTTTAGACAGAAGAGAATTCCAAACTAATCAAAAATAATTTCTTTCATGTTCAGGGTTTATGTTTCCCAATTCTACAAGAGGAAAATAGAGTACTGTAGTGTGATAGATAAGGGCACGGCTTGGGAGTTAAGAAACATGGGGGATGGTTAGGACTCCCTCATTAGATACCTCTGTGTCTTTGTTTCCATAAGAGTGAAATAAGGAGAATAGACAACACCATTGTTTTCAAGCTATTTTTATATTGACACTTCATTCAGCACTGAAGGTTTAAACTAGGTTGAGGAAATGAAAGTACTCCTTGGAGGGGTGTGGGGAGGATCACCTATTGCTCCCTATCAGTTGTAGAAACTCTGCATTTGTTCATCTTGGCTAATGAAATTCTAGATGTTTTCCTTAAATGAAATAATTCTGCTCTAAGAAAAAGTTAAAACTACTAGAATAGATATGCAATATTTTTCCAACATTATTAATAGAAATATTCTAAGTGATAAATGTTGTTAACTCCTAGTTAACTATAAGAAACAAAATTTGGGGCTTCCCTGGTGGCACAGTGGTTGAGAGTCTGCCTGCCAAAGCAGGGGACACGGGTTCGTGCCCCGGTCTGGGAAGATCCCACATGCCACAGAGAGGCTGGGCCCGTGAGCCATTGCCACTGAGCCTGCGCGTCCGGATCCTGTGCTCTCCAACGGGAGAGGCCACAACAGTGAGAGGCCCGCGTACCGCAAAGAAAAAAAAAAAAATTTGTCATTGCAAATAACAGAAGATCCATGTTTTATTGTAATTTATGACCCAGAACTCTAAGCTGTCCAGCATTGCTGCCTATGGAAATAAGGCTAGCAAATCCTATTTGCATGACAAATACTATTATAATTGATTAATAAATGTGCCTATTTTGTGGCCTCTCGTCAAATCTTAAGGAAAATCAAAATTAACTGGGGAGATCATAGAAAACATTGATTTTGGTTTTCTGTGCTAAGCCTAAAAAATTTTTTTCAGTTTTACCACAATTTACATGTATGTAGTTTTTAAATAGGTTGTATTGAATTACTTTGAATTGGTTTTGTTATGTTACTATCAATATATTGCTACCTAGCTAGAACAGCCTTTGTGAGTAAGGAAAGTAATGGATAGCTCTAATAAATGTTCTTTTTTACTTCATAACTTTTTATTAAAATTTTTTTAATTTATTTTTTTATACAGCAGGTTCTTATTAGTTATCTATTTTATACACATTAGTGTATATATGTCAATCCCAATCTCCCAATTCATCCCAACACCACCAACCCTCCCACCCCACTTTCCCCCCTTGGTGTCCATATGTTCTCTACATCTGTGTCTCTATTTCTGCCTTGCAAACTGGTTCATCTGTACCATTTTTCTAGATTCCACATACATGCGTTAATATATGATATTTGTTTTTCTCTTTCTGACTTATTTCAGTCTGTATGACAGTCTCTAGGTCCATCCCTGTCTCTACAAAAGATCCAGTATCGTTCCTTTTTATGGCTGAGTAATATTGCATTGTATATATGTACTACATAGTCTTTATCCATTTGTCTGTCGATGGGCATTAGGTTGCTTCCATGACCTGGCTATTGTAAATAGTGCTGCAGTGAACATTGGGGTGCATGTGTCTTTTTGAATTATGGTTTTCTCTGGGTATATGCCCAGTAGTGGGATTGCTGGTTCATATAGTAATTACATTTGTAGTCTTTTAAGGACCCACCATACTGTTCTACATAGTGGCTGTATCAGTGTACATTCCCACCAACGGTGTAAGAGGATTCCATTTTCTCCACACTCTCTCCAGCATTTGTTGTTTTTAGATTTTCTGATAATGCCCATTCTAACTGGTGTAAGGTGATACCTCATTGTCATTTTGGTTTGCATTTCTCTAACAATTAGTGATGTTGAGCATCTTTTCATGTGCCTCTTGGCCATCTGTATGTCTTCTTTGGAGAAATGTCTATTTAGGTCTTCTGCCCATTTTGTGATTGGGTTGTATGGTTTTTTAATATTGAGCTTCATGAGCTGTTTATATATTTTGGAGATTAATCCTTTGTCCCTTGATTCTTTTGCAAATATTTTCTCCCATTCGGAGGGTTGTCTGTTCGTCTTGTTTATAGCTTCCTTTGCTATGCAAAAGCTTTTAAGTTTCATTAAGTCCCATTTGTTTGTTTTTTTTTTATTTCCGTTACTCTAGGAGGTGGGTCACGATGGATCTTGCTGTGATTTCTGTCAAAGAGTGTTCTTCCTAAGTTTTCCTCTAAGAGTTTTATAGTGTCTAGTCTTACATTTAAGTCTCTAATCCATTTTGAGTTTATTTTTGTGCATCGTGTTAGGGAGTGTTCTAATTTCATTCTTTTACATGTAGCTGTCTAGTTTTCCCATCAGCACTTATTGAAGACACTGTTTTTTCTCTATTGTATATCCTCCTTTGTCATAGATTAGTTGACCATAGGTGCATCGGTTTATCTCTGGACTTTCTATCCTGTTCCATTGATCTATCTTTCTGTTTTTGTGCCAGTACCATACCGTCTTGATTACTGTAGCTTTGTAGTATAGTCTGAAGTCAGGGAGTCTGATTCTTCCAGCTCCATTTTTATCCCTCAAGGTTCCTTTGGCTTATTGGGGTCTTTTATGTCACCATACAAATTTTAAGATTTTTTGTTCTAGTTCCGTAAAAAATGCCATTGGTAATTTGATAGGGATTGCATTGAATCTGTAGATTGCTTTGTTTGGTAGTATAGTCATTTTCCCAATATTGATTCTTCCAATCCAAGAACATGGTATATCTCTCCATCTGTTTGTGTCATCTTTGATTTCCTTCATCAGTGTCTTATATAATTTTCTGAGTACAGGTCTTTTACCTCCTTAGGTAGGTTTATTCCTAGGTATTTTATTCTTTTTGTTGCAGTGGTGAATGGGATTGTTTCCTTAATTTCTCTTTCTGATCTTTCGTTGTTAGTGTATAGGAATGCAAGAGATTTCTGTACATTAACTTTGTATCCTGCAACTTTACCAGTTTCATTGATTAGCTCTGGTAGTTTTCTGGTGGCTTCTTTAGGATTGTCTGTGTATAGTGTCATATCATCTGCAAACACTGACAGTTTTCCTTCTTCTTTTCCAATTTGTATTCCTTTTATTTCTTTTTCTTCTCTGATTGCCGTGGCTAGGACTTCCAAAACTGTGATGAATAATAGTGGCCAAAGTGGACATCTTTGTCTTGTTCCTGATCTTAGAGGAAATGATTTCAGTTTTTCACCATTGAGAATGATATTTGCTGTGGGTTTGTAATACATGGGCTTTATTATGTTGAGGTAGCTTCCCTCTATGCCCATTTTCTGGAGAGTTTTTTTTTGTTTTGTTTTTGTTTTTTGTTTTTTGCGGTATGCGGGCCTCTCACTGCTGTGGCCTCTCCCACTGCGGAGCACAGGCTCCGGACGCGCAGGCCCAGCGGCCATGGCCCACGGGCCCAGCTCCTCCGCAGCATGTGGGATCCTCCCGGACCGGGGCACGAACCCGCGTCCCCTGCATCGGCAGGCGGACTCTCAACCACTGCGCCACCAGGGAAGCCCTCTGGAGAGTTTTTATCATAAATGGGTGTTGAAATTTGTCAAAAGTTTTTTCTGCATCTATTGAAATGATCATATGGTTTTTCTCCTTCAATTTGTTAATATGGTATATCACATTGATTGATTTGCATATATTGAAGAATGCTTGCATCCCTGGGTTAAATCCCACTTGATCATGGTGTATGATCCTTTATTTGTCTTGTTGGATTCTGTCTGCTAGTATTTGTTGAGGATTTTTGCATCTATACTCATCAGTGATATTGGTCTGTAGTTTTCTTTTTTTGTAGTATCTTTGTTTGGTGTTGGTATCAGTGTGATGGTGGCCTTGTAGAATGAGTTTGGGAGTGTTTATTCCTCTGCAATTTTTTGGAAGAGTTTGAGAAGGATGGGTGTTAGCTCTTCTCTGAATGTTTGATAGAATTCACCTGTGAAGCCATCGGGTCCTGGACTTTTGTTTGTTGGAAGATTTTTAATTACAGTCAGTTTCATTACTTGTGATTGGTCTGTTCATATTTTGTGTTTCTCCCTGGTTCAGTCTTGGAAGTTTATACCTTTCAAAGAATTTGTCCATTTCTTCCAGGTTGTCCATTTTATTAACACAGAGTTGCTTGTAGTAGTCTCTTATGATGCTTTGTATTTCTGCAGTGTCTGTTGTAACATCTCCTTTTTCATTTCTAATTTTACTGATTTGAGTCCTCTCCCTCTTTTTCTTGATGAGTCTGGCTAAAAGTTTATCAATTTTGTTTATCTTCTCAAAGAACCAGCTTTTAGTTTTATTGATCTTTGCTATTGTTTTCTTTGTTTCTCTTTCATTTATTTCTGCTCTGATCTTTATGATTTCTTTACTTTTACCGACTTTGGGTATAGTTTGTTTTTCTTTCTCTAGTTCCTTTAGGTGCAAGATTAGCTTGTTTATTTGAGATTTTTCTTGTTTCCTGAGGTAAGATTGTATTGTTATAAACTTCGCTCTTAGAACTGCTTTTGCTGCATCCCATAGGTTTTGGATCATCATGTTTTTGTTGGCATTTGTCTCTAGGTGTTTTTTGATCTCCTCTTTGATTTCTTCAGTGATCTCTTGGTTGTTTAGTAACGTATTGTTTAGCCTCCATGTGTATTTGTTTTTTACATTTTTTTCCCTGTAATTGATTTCTAATCTCATAGTGTTTTGGTCAAAAAAGATGCTTGCTATGATTTCAATTTTCTTAAATTTACCAAGGCTTAATTTGTGACCCAAGATATGATCTATCCTGGAGCATGTTCCGTGTGCACTTGAGAAGAAAGTGTAATCTTCTTTTTTCGGATGGAATGTCCTATAAATATCAATTAAATGTATCTGGTCTCTTGTGTCATTTAAAACTTGTGTTTCCTTACTAATTTTGTCTGGATCATCTGTCCATTGGTGTAAGTGAAGTGTTAAAGTCCCCCACTATTATAGTGTTACTGTCGTTTTCCTCTTTTATAGCTGTTAGGATTTGCCTTATGTATTGAGGTGCTCCTATGTTGGGTGCATATATATTTATAATTGTTATATCTTCTTCTTGGATTGATCCCTTGATCATTATGTAGTGTCCTTCCTTGTCTCTTGTAACATTCTTTATTTTAAAGTCTCTTTTATCTGATATGAGTATTGCTACTCCAGCTTTCTTTTTTTGTTTGTTTTGTTTTGTTTTTTGCGGTATGTGGGCCTCTCACTGTTGTGGCCTCTTCCATTGTCGAGCACAGGTTCCGGACGTGCAGGCTCAACGGCCATGGCTCACGGGCCTAGCCGCTCCGCAGCATGTGGGATCTTCCCAGACCGGGGCATGAACCCATGTCCCCTGCATCTGCAGGGAGACT
The DNA here is from genome assembly GCF_000442215.2 of Lipotes vexillifer. Lineage (NCBI taxonomy): Eukaryota > Metazoa > Chordata > Mammalia > Artiodactyla > Lipotidae > Lipotes > Lipotes vexillifer. The sequence goes on from NW_006787415.1 coordinate 1,220,625, forward strand.
CATAACCACTGCGCCACCAGGGAAACCCTCCAGCTTTCTTTTTGATCTCTATTTGCATGGAATATCTTTTTCCATCCCCTCACTTTCAGTCTGTATGTGTCCCTAGGTCTGAAGTGGTTCTCTTGTACACAGCATATATACAGGTCTTGTTTTTGTATCCATTCAGTGAGCCTGTGTCTTTTGGTTGGAGCGTTTAAGGTAATTATCGATATATGTATTCCTAATACCATTTTCGTAATTGTTTTGGGTTTGTTTTTGTAGGTCCTTTTCTTCTCTTGTGTTTTCCACTTAGAGAAGTTCCTTTAGCATTTGTGGTAGAGCTGGTTTGGTGCTGCTGTAATCTCTTAGCTTTTGCTTGTCTGTAAAGCTTTTGATTTCTCCATCGAATCTGAGTGAGATCCTTGCTGGGTAGAATAATCTTGGTTGTACGTTCTTCATTTTCATCACTTTAAATATACATGCCACTCCCTTCTGGCTTGTAGAGTTTCTGCTGAGAAGTCAGCTGTTAACCGTATGTGAGTTCCCTTGTATGTTATTTGTCATTTTTCCCTTGTTGCTTTTAATAATTTTTCTTTGTGTTTAATTTTTGTCAGTTTGATTAATGTGTGTCTCGGCATGTTTCTCCTTGGGTTTATCCTGTATGGGACTCTCTGCACTTCCTGGAATTGGGTGGCTATTTCCTTTCCCGTGTTAGGGAAGTTTTCAATGATAATCTCTTCAAATATTTTCTCGCGTCCTTTCTCTCTCTCTCCTCCTTCTCGGACCCCTATAATGTGAATGTTGGTGTGTTTCATGTTGTCCCAGAGGTCTCTTAGGCTGTCTTCATTTCTTTTCATTCTTTTTTCTTTATTCTGTTCTGCAGCAGTGAATTCCACCATTCTGTCTTCCAGGTCACTTATCCATTCTTCTGCCTCAGTTATTCTGCTATTGATTGCTTCTGGTGTATTTTTCATTTCAGTTATTGTGTCGTTCATCTCTGTTTGTTTGTTCTTTAGTTCTTTTAAGTGTTTTTTCTTTAATTCTTCTAGGTCTTTGTTAAACATTTCTTGCATCTTTTTGATCTTTGCCTCCATTCTTTTTCCGAGGTCCTGGATCATCTTCACTATCATTTTTCTGAATTCTTTTTCTAGAAGGTTGCCTATCTCCACTTCATTTCATTGTTTTTCTGGGGTTCTGTCTTCTTCCTTCATCTGGTACAGAGTCCTCTGCCTTTTCATTTTGTCTATCTTTCTGTGAATATGGTTTTTGTTCCACAGTCTGCGGGATTGTAGTTCTTCTTGCTTCTGCAGTCTGCCCCCTGGTGGATGAGGGTATCTAAGAGGCTTGTGCAAGCTTCCTGATGGGAGGGACTGGTGGTTTGTAGAGCTGGGTCTGTATTTACTCATTTAAGCTGTCCTAAGCAGAGAACACTGATTTGAAAAATAACATAGCCTCTTATGTTTAATGATATGCCATATATTTTCTGGCTGAACTTGACCTTTCTGCCTTTATGTGAACTTCTACAACTTCTTGTTTTTGTTATTGGAGGCCAGTAGAGGAGCAAATAAAGGAGTGTTGCTTTATCTATTACACAGAATTTGGGTGTTGCTATGGTGGGCACAGCTCAGTAAAACTTTAATCCGCTTGTCTGCTGATGGGTGGGGCTGGGTTCCCTCCCTGTTGATTGTTTGGCCTGAGGTGACCCAGCACTGGAGGCTCCCGGGGTTTTTGGTGGGGCTAATGGCAGACTCTGGGAGGGCTCATGCCAAGGAGTACTTCCCAGAAATTCTGCTGCCACTGTCCTTGTCCCCTGCCAGTGCCACCCCCTGCCTCTGCAGGAGACCCTCCAACACTAGCAGGTAGATAGATCTCGTTCAGTCCCCTGTGGGTCACTGCTCCTTCTCCCTGGGTACTGATATGAACACTACTTTGTGTGTGCCCTCCAAGAGTGTAGTCTCTGTTTCCCCCAGTCCTGTCAAAGTCCTGCAGTCAAATTCCGCTAGCTTTCAAAGTCTGATTCTCTGGGAATTCCTTCTCTCGTTGCCAGACACCCAGGTTGGAAAGCCTGATGCGGGGCTCAGAACCTTCACTCCAGTGGTGGACTTCTGTGGTATAATTGTTCTCCAGTTTGTGAGTCACCCACCCAACGGTTATGGGATTTGATTTTATAGTGATTGCACCCCTCCTACCATCTCATTGTGGCTTCTCTTGTGTCTTTGGTTGTGGAATATCTTTTTGGTGAATTCCAGTGTCTTCCTGTTGATGATCGTTCCACAGTTAGTTGTGACTCCAGTGCTCTTGCAAGAGAGAGTGAGCACATGTCCTTCTACTCCGCCATCTTGAACCAGTCTTACTCCATGACTTTTAACTTTTGTTTGTTGGTGTGTTTGTTTGTTTGCTTATGTAGAAGATACAGTTATGTTGCATTTTCTATTCTGTTTATATGAATATGTCTGTTCTTTTCCTCGAAGCTGTTTTCTCCTTCTTCGTTTATGACTGAGTTCTCAGCATAACAGATTCTAATGGCATGCACAAATTAAAGCCAGTGACTCCATGTGAACTTTATTGATTTCTCCCCTCCTGTCCTACTCCTAAGATATCACTTTCATGTTAAAATGAAGACCAGTCCAAAATAATTACAGAGAAACGGCATAGTGCTGTGATTATTAATAAGTTTCAGTGATTAAAGTATTCATGGGCAGAGGAAACACATCAGTCTCTTACTCTTATCAGCTGTGTTCCTGGAATAAGAATAGCAACAGGATGAGTGCAATTGTGGGTCGATTTCTATGCTCCTCTGAAGTCAACTAATCTGTCAGTTTCATTCAAATTCTACTGATATTTTTAAACACTTGGTAAACCTAAATGGACTTAAAATTAAGCCCTGGGTTGGCTTTAATCAGAATTATTCAATGGGCTATCCATAAGGTCTAGCTCTGAAATTCTGCTCCTCCCTCAATAATATGGATGAATCACTAGAGAATCAGTTAAAATATGTATATTCTCAGATTTTCACACTGTCTTAAAGCCATTGACCACTTGAACAGAGGTAATACTAGCTAAATGGAGGCTTACTAAGAATATGGCTTATGCCTCAAACTGTTTACTGCATTTGTATCAGCCTATGTGATTTCTAGCATTTATGTTTTGGTGGTTTTGTGTAAACAGTGGGAAAATTGCTCTCAGCTTGATAGGGAAAAGTATAGATATACTCAAAGAGAAAATCTCCCGTCATATAATTGTTAACTCTGATTTCTAAGTAGATATAATACAGCCTTTATTAAACAGTGCTAGTGTTTATTTCATTGAGACTAGAAAGTTGGCAAAAACAGGACAAAAACAATGTGGTTGCTTTGCTCTGGCTTGAGTTAACCATTGAAATAATCATATGCCACATTTTGATATAGATATGGCCTTAGGGTCTTTCCTAGGAGAGCAAAACATGACCCATCTGTTTCCTGGCATTTAAGTCTGTATTTACTCATTTAAGCTGTCCTAAGCAGAGAACACTGATTTGAAAAATAACATAGCCTCTTATGTTTAATGATATGCCATATATTTTCTGGCTGAACTTGACCTTTCTGCCTTTATGTGAACTTCTACAACTTCTTGTTTTTGTTATTGGAGGCCAATAGAGGAGCAAATAAAGGAGTGTTGCTTTATCTATTACACAGAATTTGGTCCTTCATGAAGCTTTTATAGAGTTAACTTTTCTGTGCAGTATTAACAAGTGGTTTATACTTATTCAAGTGAATTTTAAAGACAAGCAAAACACCTTGGAACCACACAAAATCCTTGGTTAATTCTTAGATTCCATTCATACACTATAATTTGAACTTAATTTAGTCCTTTAAAATTCCAGGAAATGAATAGCTTTGGCCATGTACCAAATTATGGCATGATTAATAGATTTTTGGATAAGAGATTATGAGTCTTTTGTAATTGTATAATTCAAAATAATGCTGGAAGCAGAAATAATTCTGGATGATTTAATTATACAGGTAGTATGGTATAACTTTGTTTAGAAGCAGTAAATATAAAGCTTACAGTATTGTGAGTCATTTTTAACTTATCCTGCAAACGGAAACTACAGCATATTCATTTGAATGGAAGAGGAATCTAAAAACTAAGGTATTTTTTTCTAATAGGGGAATTGTATCAAACTAATATATGTTTTCTAACTATAAAACTTGCATTTAAGTTAATAGGAATTCTACTTATTTTGAGATCATTCTTGTAGTGAAGATTTTCTAGTTCCAGGTAGTTACAGATCTCAAAATGGCATTTTACAATAATTTTTTGCATTTTCTCTGAAAATAATGTTTTGGCTAAAACTCAAAATAAACCATATTGCTTGCTTAATAATTTATTTTTGTAACTATGAAAGACTTGCATGTATCTGGATTGTTTCTAGTAAAAATAATTTTCTTAATACACATACTTCAGATGGTATTGAAATCTACCTGATGTATTATATTGTCCTAGGACTCTGTAATAACTATGGAAAAATAAATGTGCCTTTTCCTGAGTAGTTAGCACTCTCATATTTTAACAGAAGCTCAAAAAAAATTTTAAATTATCATGTAAATTTTACCAGTTCTGTAAGTGTGCTTTGTGTAACCAAGATTTATAACCTTAAAGTGGTCTCATATTGCATAATTCTTAAGTTAAAACAATTCGTAACAGGCAAGTGCATGATCAGAGAAACAACAATGTCATGAAAGGTTCTTTACTGATATACTGAAGTGTAGAAAGACAAATAGAAGATTTATTACCCTGTCATTTCGAGCTTTACTTTTATCCAGATTGGTCAGCAGTCAATACAAGTGGTTTGGTTTGTACCATTTTACATGACCCTGAAAAAAACATTCTTTTATTTTTTACTCTTTGTTACGGTGGATTCTTAGAGAGACAGATCATGTGAATGTAAAATTCTGGGTAAGTTAATAGGCTGTTCCCAAATCTCATAGGGCCCTTGGCCTGATGATCTGCCTTCAGTTTTCTACACAGAAGTTTGTCCCTCCAGTTAACATGGACAGTGGCAATTGTGACTTATTACCATTGGTAGGAAATTACGAATAATCACAGAAGATGTTTCTTTTCACTGAAGGAAAACTCAGGAATCATTGAAGGAAATTTAAAGAAACAAAACTTGATCAAAGCAATCAGGAATATCCTTTAAAAAATGACTATATAATACCGCATTTTTAATCACATGTCTCTGCAGCCTAGTGTTTCTGCATTAAATGAAAAGGGACAAAAAAAACCCAGATCCAAAAATTGCAAAGGAGGGATTTCTTGTTACCCAATGGCTAGGCTAGGACCTTAGGACTATGGATTCCTTCATATGTGGACTGACCCAGTGCTGCATATACCCCAACCCAATTAAAATAAACTTGCAGGATGTTCCAGAATCCAAATGAGGATATGTATGGATCACCGATTTTAATACAGCTAAACTAAGTGGTTTGTTACAGGTTAGTAGAGGGAAGCTCAATCACTTGTTAGAAGGATTTACCAGTCAAATTTAAATAAATAATTAGCAGTAATAGTAAATAACCAACTTAAATATCCTAGTAGAATGTAAAAATAGAAAATGTTGTTCTGTACACTGCAAATCTCAAAGAGAGGCTATGGTATTTCACTTTTCTTTTTTACTTTTACCAAGGATCACTTTTACAGAGCATGTAGCTAGTTTGTTATTTAGTGTAACATACTTTAGGAAAGCTTACATTTGATTATTTAAATTTCAAAGACTAGCTTTGTAAATATTTTTTTCTAACTAGAGAAAATTTGTAGATGGAAACCAAACAGTAATAATCTGTAATTCAGAAAACTGTTCTTGGGATGGATTAGCATTTCTATTCAGAATTACTTTCTAATTACATCTACAAGTCTGTTGATATTTGGAAAAGATAACTGCTCATCACTTTTATAGTTATAGATAATCTCATAAGACAGGAAAATTTGAGCAGCTACCCCATAATCAAATATGAATCTATCATACTGTGTTCTATCATTGTTGGCTCAGTCAGTAAATCAAAGAAATCAAAGATTGTGGCCTTGGTTTTAAACATACAGACATTGAGGAAGCCTATCCAAAGATATCCTAAAGAAGAGATATTTTGCATTATAGGAAAATCTACTTTAAAAATTCACTTATCTCTGAGTAAGCTGTTCATACTAAAGAAATTACTCAATGATAAGTAAGATGGTTTTTCTCAAGAAAAGCTTTCTATTATGTCGTTTAGATACATCCACCGGACATTTACCCAACTTGCTACTCACCATTCTGTCTAAAAAATATAGCTGTCTTCTAAACCATGCATAATAATCCCTAAACTGTTGGCTATCAAATTGTTTTGTCTCTGTCTCTTTGCACTGCCAGAGAATGGGACAATTTTGCATTGCTATCATTTTTATTTTTAAGATCTCTCGAGAGTTGTATCTGTTGCCCCAGATATATAAAAATATTGAATTTCCAAAGCATTCAGATTACTCAAAGTAGTCAGACGCAGTTGGCTGATACGATTGAACATAGCAGAAATATATTAGCTTGAAAAGAATGAGGCACACATACTATATGTCTTCTATCTAAAGAAAATGTATAATTTAGAGAGATTAGTGTCTGTGTATACGTATGTAAGTGGGTGTGTGTATGTATATATATATAATGTATATATATGTGCGTGTATATGTATAATTAAATGATAAATTTTAACATCCTTTGGATTGGAAAATATGAGAGAAGTAATTTTTTTTAATCCACAGGGGTTAAAAATACTGTCTTCTTAATAGATCCTTGAAAAATCACTAGATTCTTAAAATAATGCTATCAATGCTTTCATGCTGCATACTAGGGCATCTATAATTTCACCTTCTAAACCATACCTAGAAGTAATTCAGTAAATAAATGTCACTGAGTTAAAAATTACTCTTGATGTCCTTTATAGGGGATGGAGCATGGAGCGTGCCAAAACTCATTTTGGGGATATTGAACTTCAATAGGTGGGAAGAAGGGGAGGGTTTCACATAAAAATATAATGAAATTTCATAACTTTTATAAATCTAAAATCAGTAGTCTTAGCATTGAGTGTTTTTTACTTAGATGTAGTAAAGTATATGTTCATCAAATACCAGAGGATATCCAGAGATAGACATAACCAGATCACCAGGACACCCAGAGAAAGACGTGTATACAAGGCAAGAACAAATATGCAAATGATCAGCTAGTTAGAAAGGCATCATATGGATGCAAAACATAAATGAAAGGGAAAATCTTTTCACAAACAGGTCCCTGGTTTTGCTGCAGGTTGACGGGGTGGCACCCCAGCATCTGCACAGCCAGAGTGCACGACCTGCATCACTCTTGAATGCAGAAGAGCAGTTCCTTAGGCCCCCCAACCTCAATCCCCACATCTGTAAAGTGTGCCAAAGCAACTGTAAGTCTCTCTAAATTTGAAAATACTCTAACTGTGCAGGTAAAAGTAATCCAGTTTCAGTGATGTGTATAGACCAAGGAAAAATATTTTGAGCTACTTAAAAAGGAAAGCTCTACCTGAGGAGACAAAACACAAACAGCAGAATAGATTAGAAAAAAAAAAAAATATATATATATATATATAAAACCTTATTTTCAATATACAAAATATGTACGAGTCCATATAGGGTAAGAATTAAAACTAACAAACTTGTTTAGAAATAAATACACACACACTTACGCAAATTCAGGGCTCAGAGAGGCAACATGAGAGAAGTGGGTTGAGGGATACCCAGGGGCTGACATACGGAGGAAGTTTGTTTTACTCAATTCTGCCCTGTTCCTTCCACATATGTTTTCCCATACTACTTCTAAGACTGGATGTTTTCAAACTTTTCAAAAAACATTTTGATAGGTGAAAAAAATATCTCATTTTGAAATGCACACATTCTTGGACTCAACAGCTCTGTTGCCATAGCTTTTGCTTACAGACATTCTCAAATAATTTGCTAACTGCATTTATGAAGATGCTCATTGCAGCCTTGTTTGCAACAACAAAAATTTAGAAACAATCCATATATCCATTAACTAGTTACATAAATCAAAATATTTAAACAGTAGAATACTGTACTTTATAAAAATATATTTGTATATACATACTGATAAGAAAATTTCTCCAAGAACTACTATTAAGTATGTAAATATTATGCAGAAGAGTTATATGGTGTGAACTATATTTACATATATTCTTTTTATACATATTAAAATTTTTCTGCACAGATATACAAAGAACAGTTTATCTGAATGACATTGAAGGAAAGGAACTTCTATGCTTATAATTCTACCATATCCATATATAACTTTTTTTTTTTTTTTTTTTTTTTTTTTTTTGCGCTATGCGGGCCTCTCACTGTTGTGGCCTCTCCCATTGCGGAGCACAGGCTCCGGACGCGCAGGCTCAGCGGCCATGGCTCACGGGCCCAGCCGCTCGGCGGCATGTGGGATCTTCCCGGACCGGGGCACGAACCCGTGTCCCCTGCATCGGCAGGCAGACTCTCAACCACTGCGCCACCAGGGAAGCCCCATATATAACTTTTAATTTTATAAACTGGTTAATAGTTTTTGTCTGAAATTAAAAGAAATCTCTTACTTTCTTCATACTTACATTTTTCAGGCTACAGTATCAACAGTGATTGATGTCATGGATATAGAGAGATGCTACAAGAATATTATAGAATTTTTAGGAAGGGGAGAGGATTTGATAAGTTAGGTAATTGGTGAGATAACTCAGTGTATGGAGTCAGACAGCCCTGAGTTTAAATTCTGAATTTTCTGTTCAGTTAAGTTACTGATTCCAAATGAAATAATTTATGAAAAATCATTAGCAAAGGGTCAGATACATAGTAACTAAATAAATGCTGACTATTCGTATTGTAGTATCAGTAGAGATGGGGAAAATGGTCGGCTTTGAGAAATTTGTTATGAGGTTAAAATGAACAGGAATGGGGTTGATTTTCTGTGGAGAGGTGAGAAGGAGGGAGGTGTTCGTGTGTTTAAGAGGAATCCCACGTTAGCTTTCTGGTCTGAAGAACTTGTATGGGTAATGGTTCTGTAATATGAGATGGGGAAGCCTAGAGATGAATCAAGTTGGAGGGGAAGGTTTATGAATTCTATTTTGGACTGTTTCACATGCCCATAAAAGAATTAAATACTGGTGTCTAGTAGGTAGGTCAGAGGAGAGGAATGGGATGGAAATATACATTTTATAATCATCAACATTTAGGCAGTGTTTAAATTTTAAAGTATAAGCGTGCCCGAGAAGGGAGTATAGATGGAGAAGAAAAGATGCAGCCCTGAGAAACTCCCAGCTTTAAAGGCTTGTGAGAAAAGAAGCAACTGCTAGCAAAAAGGACCCAAAAAAGGGTTATTCAGAGAAACAGGAGGAAAAGTCGTGAGAAACAAGAGAAGAAAGTATGCTTAAGAATGTTCAATGAAATGGAAACTCAGAAGGAGTTGAGGGGAGCCTATTTCTTTATTCTCAAATGTCAGCTGCTATAGGACTGTGCCGGTAGCATTCCTCATTTTATTTCCTCAAACCATATCCCACTCCCAATTTCCTTTTTCTTGAAAAATGTTAATACCATCTTCCCAGATTCCTAAGTAGAAGCTATCCTTGGCACTTTTTCTTCTATACACAGGTAGTGTTTTGCCTGGGTTGCTCTTCACTCCCAATATAATACTACAGTCCTTCTTATATTTTCACCAGGACTAGAGTAACAATATCTAATGTGCTTCCTTACCCCCGTATAGGGGGATGGCTTCACCACTCTATCCTATAGTTCACACAATTTCAGAGAATTTTCATTGGCTATACTGTCAACTACCAGATACTCACCCTGGCATTCAAAGCTTTCTGTATTCTGATCTTAACCTACCTTTTGAGAATTGTCTCATTATTCTCATTAATTCAGTATCTCCACTAAGCTCAGGCCTGAGCAGTTTGTACTTCTACAATCTCCATGTCTTTGTTTAGACACTTCTTTTTGCCTAGAATGTGTTTTTTTACAACCATCCAAGTCCTTTGAGGGCCAGCTCAAGTACCTAATTTCCCCAATAAATGACAGAATCTGTCTGCACTTATTGACTACATTAATTTCTCTCAATTACTTATTGCCTTATATTTTTGCTGTTTCGTTAAGATTGTCTTAATCCTTTTACCCTTCTCACTCCTCTGTCTGAGTGACCAGACCATTGCATGACATGCGGTGATATTTATTGAACAAATGACTGCTTAAACTTCTTTAACAAGTAAGCAAAAATGTATGTTACATGTAAGCATTGTACTTCTTTTCTTGTGGCCCATTTTATTTTTCTGACTCTGGTTCTATAACAACTACAATGTTTCATATAATTTACCACAAAAAATTAGTAACTACCTTATCTTTCTCCAGGAAAATTAAGGTAATTGATATAATTTTATGTAAACATATGACTCCCTTGACCTTTTCCTGTATGGTATATCAAGCTACTTAAAAATGTGATTTTGTTTTAAAAAGTAAATCCACCCTTATTTGAGTAACATGCTATTTAAGCCTAAAGGATGCTTAAGATTGAGGTTCAAGGAAGCTGGCAGACTTCTTTTGCATTTTCTGGAATTCATTTGGCTGGAATACCTGACAGGTTAGAGAGCAGTTATCTAACCTAGAAGAAAAGCAGCAGATGGAAGCAAAGCACACTTAAGAATTTTCTCTGTGAACTAGCAAATACTTGGTTTATTTCAGGTTGGAATAAGTTAAAAGTAGCTATATAATGCTCTCTGTGCTGTTTTAAATCAAGAGTTTATTTATTAAAAGCAAAACAAAAACACACACTTCTCTAACATGGCCACAGAAGGATCTAATCCATTTCTGACATAGAATTGTTGGACTAGACCTGGAAAGTATCTTATTTGAAAAGGAAATTCAATCACTGTCTTTCCAAACAGTGTCCCTGGTGGGAAGATGTTTCACTGGGATGATAGTGATAAAATAGAAATGTCTTGATAGTCTTTTTTCACCTCTGTAACATCCTATGATTCATAGGCTCAGCACTGACAGAATTGCACATGTGCCCAAAACTTTGTGTTTAATTGCTTCTTAATGCAAAGCATCTTTTTTTTATTCCATCTTTGTGGTGATCAGTGTGTACTTTGATATAAAAAATGATTGGGGGGATTATTATGACCTTTCATAACGTATTCAGTTCTCTGCTAATCATTCATAAGCACTCTGCTTGATTTTTGCCACACACATTTCCTTGATTTGCAGTAACTATATGCAAACATTTTCATTAAAGGGACAAAAATAGTTTGAACTGTAGAACCAAACAAATATTTAACTAAAGACATATGCAAAAAATCCTCAATGTCTGACCTCTAGGAATAGATTCAATTCCAAATACCCATGTGTTAAATTAAGCAGATGAACTACTTTAAAAAGATGCTGCAACCCTGACCAAAACAAACAGCAAATCTTACAAAACAAAGCTAACTTTTGTTCCTTAGTATGCTTGTTTCACACTCACTTTATTAAAAAGTTTAAAGATGGAACTGCCAAACATATACATAAATGAATAGGAATGCTGTGCTAATAATTTCCAGTAGAAATCATCATTTAGTTCCCTTATGAGGTCCACTCTCCACTGTGAATGCTACTTCACTCTTGTTAAACCACTTTGGAATAATCCATTTATTCCCAAAGACAAATTATCCAAGTCAATGCTGTTAACCTTGTTATAGATTGGCACTTATCATTACGAATTATATCAGGTTCTAGAAGACTGTCTATTATATTGGTTAAAAAAAATTGAACTCTGTCTGCCAGTGACAATTTTCTCTTAATTTAGGAATTCCTATTTCTCACAGAGGCCAGCTGGAAATGTGTAAAGCATTACAGAGCCTTCCTTAGCTGTTGGCCTGGAGAATACACATTCTCTCCAAAATATATATCTTTGGCACAGCCTAGAAGGAAGGAATCTTGGGTAATCTCTGTCCTGGCCAACTGTGAGAACTATTATTTTTAACCCCTAAATACACTGAAATTTGGGGGTTTTTTTTCAAGGAATTTAAAAGCAAACTAGTTTAGTTATGTTTGTTATCCAGTAAAACTCCAAATAAATACTGTACAGTAGTATTTTTACTTTCAGGCTTTCTGCCTCTTTGGTATAATGTTTAAGAGGACATTTTACAGGATTTAAGCTTGAAGAGTTTTACAATTTAACTTTAGAGTTTAATATGTACAGATAGATAATTCCATAAACTCACTGCCAAACTAGTTGATTATTTAACCTAAGTGTACACATTTACTTATACCATAGTGTCCCAATTGGTTCCCAAACCTGGGTTACCTAAATATTCCGAGTAACTAACTAGCACCAAACAGTGTCTATCTGACTATTCTGAAGTCCTGAAAGGAAAGGTAGAAACATATTTAACCAGTGATTTTAAGATTTGGCATTTTACCATAGGATCCCAATACCTAAGACTAGATGTGGAAGTCTTTTGTAGCTCCATGCTGAAAATCACATATGCAGAATAGATCTACTTGATCTCAGAACCCATGGAGCACAGAAGCAGTGCAAGAATCAGAGATCAGTGGAAATAATTAGTGTCTCTTCTCTAAATAGGAGAGTAGTTAAGAGATATTTATGGATATCCCATTTTTAAAGGGTTCTTAAGTGAAATTAAGTTGTCCAGAAGTACATACGTTGCTTCTTGGACAAAAAGACAACAGTGTTCTTTGGTGAATTTGACAGAGACATGATACCACGTAGATTATATCATGAGCCCTTGTGGATATTCCTACATGATTCATGAATTTTCAGTGACAGGAAGACAATTTTGCACTTTACAAAAGTGGATTCAAGTGGTACTATGGATGAGCTTTGAGAACCTCCTAAAATCGTGTTCACTATTTTTGTCCCTCATTTTGGCACTTTATAAACTTATAGATAGCTATTTATTGGTGCCTGTGCAGCCTTTTTTCTTTGAATTAAACATGTTTTACCCATGTCAATGTATTACAGAGCATGTTTGCTATTATTCACTAGTATTTAGTGGATTTATGCCTCTAAGCATTGTGGTATTCATGGAAACTTTGGGGAATAATACATGTAGATTATTTTTAAAAGATACATATTCTTGATAAACATATTCAAATCTGTCATGAAATGAATATTTCTATATAATATAATGAAAATGTAGTAACAGAATACACTCGTCCCTTATATGTTTATATGATCCATCAAAAATGTATTTATACCATTGTTCTATTTAAGACCTAATTATCCTCAATGCATCAGATTAGACTTGAAAACTTAAAGAGTTTCATCAGGCCACAGTTATTTTATAGCACACACTCACTGCCTTTGAACATAATGGAATTATAACATCAATAAAATGTCTCAAGATAAATGGCCTTTCCTTGAACACCTAGTATAAGGTGTTTACATATTTTTCCAAGTATTAAACCAAGATCTTAGCAACACTGTCTATTAATGCCATAAGTAATACTGTCAGGTGTGAAATTTCCATGTTCAGTTTCTTACTGCAGTTTGCTTTTTGGGCAGTGCCTCACCACTCATCGATCCTTTGTGGTGGAAGAAAGGATTCCACATCTTGGCTTGTCCATGAGATGGACTTTACAGCCATTCAGAGTTCATTTCATTCCTTTGTTTCTATGACAATGCCTCAGTTGCGAATTTGTTAAGAATTTTTTGAGTGTAGTTTTTTTTCCTACATTTTTTTCTATGTCCCTCATTTGTTCACATTTAGGCCAGTCCACAAGTTTGCCAAATCATTCTAGCATCTTAACCTGCCTTTACCAGTACTGGCAAACCCTGCCCACTCAGAGCTATCACTACCTTAGTAAATATAACTTTCCAAGAGTTCACATCTATATATATCACCAGATCCTCCTTGGCCATTTTTAGAATATTATAAGCATCTGAGTTAGGTAAACGTCTACTGTACCCTTCCACCAGCTTGGGCATTGCTTATTTTTCCCCAGAGATTTCCCTTTCAGTTAGTTTATTTAGATGAAATTTTCTTAGGTAAAATAAAGCAAGTCAGGTCTTACTGTGTGGTGTAAGAATGACAAAAAGGAAGTTTTAGATAATGGGAATAGTTATAAGGTTATATAATATATATATATATCTCATTTTAAAAGAGCATAAAGCCTTCTTCTTGCTAATTTGCTACCATTTGTATTCATGGTTCTCATTTACTAAACTATTTCTCTAATCATTTTAATAGTCCAAACTGTTTGAATTATTGAGGAAGTTTCCTTTATCATGTTTAGTGTTTGACATGCAAACTTTAAGGTTGACATAATTTAATACAATCTTAGAAATTGTCACTAATGTCCCAGGTCAAGAAAGGGTTTATTCCATTATAAGAGAAATATATCACGATATTATCTAAAGATAATTATAATACTCATATACTCAAGTGCAAGGGAGGTCATAATTTTCTCAGGTAGATTGAAATGATGAATGTCACTAAGTCAAACAGATTTTATTTTCAGAGCCTTTGGGGCTCATTTTTTGGTGGGAAAGAGGGATTACCAACATCAGTTTTTCTTGTGCCTTGCTGCTTAAGTTTGTTCTAAAGATTACTATTTCCCTTTTTACTGTAGTAAGCCTGGTACTACATCAAGATTGCGTTTCCTGTTCAGAATTAAAGGCTTCTAGTTCATGGAATTGGTTTGTGAGGTGCTTAGTTTCAAAGGTCCTTCAGGGCAATATTAAAACTGTTTAGGGAACAGACTATTTGTCAGACAGTACAGGTCTCTCTTATTAAAATACTTTAGTCAGGAAATTTTCCTTGTAAAAGATCAATGGCAAGTTATCTGGTGCACCCTATGTTTTTTTTTTACCAGTTGCTGGCAAATTGATGTTAACATTTTAGCATTTGGTCCTTTAGTGGAGGTCTATAGTGCTGCTGTGTTTCAAGTATTTTTTAACTTAGTACATATGTGAAGAGCAAGGTTTAAAATGTATTAGAAAAAAGACAGAAGGGAAGAAGGAAGGGAGGGCGGGAGGACTGGAGGAAGGAAGGAAGGAAGAGAGGGAGGGAGGAAGGGGAGAGAAAGCCATTGAACTTGATCCAAGATCTGTAGAGACACAGTGGAAAGAACATTGTATTGGAATCCAAAGATGTGCATTTGTTTCTCCTTCATATGGAGCAAGTCTTTATCACCTTCTCCATGAGTCCTTCCCTGATCATCCCATATGAATTGCTAAACCCCATACCCCCAATTTTCCCAGTCCTCCTTCCCAGCTTTAATTTTTTCCATAGCACTTGTCAATATCTAATATACAATGTTTTTTAATTCTTGACCTTCTTGCTCTCCAGTATTACAGTGTAAACTCCTTGAAGGCACATATTTTGTCTATTTTGTTTACTATCACTTCCCTGTATCCAGAACAGTATTTGGTACATTGTAGAGTTTCGGTAAATATTTGTTGAATAAATGAATGAAATAATCTCTGTGAGCCTTACTCTTGCCATCTGTAAAATTATTAGGATTATGAGGAAGATTAACCAAGACATTATGTGTAAAAGCATATTAGATTGTGCCTGGAATATAATAGGTATTTCCTGTGTCCATTCATTTGTGTTTATCACGTAATATATAGATCTATCAGTAAGTTGTCTAGATAGTGTGACAGCATGTCCCAGATTAGCCAGGACAGTCCCCTTTTATGCCCATAGTCTAGGAATAATTATCAGCAACTTAATTCACAAGTACCCTGATTTGGACGATAAATTCTATGATCACTCTATCTAAAGATAAAGCAGGCTTGTGAATTGTCCTTAGGGCGAAAGAGTTTATCTCATACCACATAGCCTGAGTTATAGTAAAGCAAAACCAAAAAGGCCTTCTAATTCGTTAGTTTTAGGTTAAGAATGAGATATGGGGATAAGAGGTTATTTGGCAGGATAGGGAAAAAGAGAAGATTTTTAACTGTTAACATAAAGAGAAATATTAGCAATCTTCTAGTATCAAGTAATGTGTAAGTGTCCAGTCTTTGAATTTAGTACATGTGGGTTCAAACTCCAATACCACCACTTCTTAGCTATAAAACTGTGGGCACTTTGTTTCACTTAGTTGAGCCTCTATTTTCTCATCTGTGTAAAAGGAATAATAATAGTACTCATTGGCTTCATATGAGATGTTAAAATAAATGTAACCTCTAACACAGTACCTGGCATATAATAAATACTAAGTAAGTGCTAACTACTATTAGTATTGTATGGAGTGAAAGCTTTCAGAAGTAATATTATTGGTTCCCTTTGATCCTAAAGCAACAAACTGGTTCCATAGTACAACTGATTATTTAAAATATTAAATACTTGGCTAAGAATGGGTGAAATTGCCCAGCTTCCACAATGTTTCATAATCTAACTCCATCTGTTTTAGATCATTGCGTTTTGTCGTAAAGTTTATTGAATAAAGTACCAGCCCCATAGTATTAATAATTTCTGCTGCTTTTAGCTTCTGCACAGGATCCTGAACATGATGGGTGATCAGTAAATACTTGAAAAGCCAATAAATGATTGAATATTCTGAAACGTTCAAAAAACTATAATTTTGAGACTTCATTTAATAGACGCCTATCATACCATTGTTGGGTAGCATAGTGAATAATTAGATAATGAAATTAGCATCTTTACTTTTATGCAGTGTCACCACTTAAAAATTGCCTGACTATGGGCTTCCCTGGTGGCGCAGTGGTTGAGAGTCCGCCTGCCAATGCAGGGGACACAGGTTCGTGCCCCGGTCCGGGAAGATCCCACATGCCGCAGAGCGGCTGGGCCCGTGAGCCGTGGCCGCTGAGCCTGCACGTCCGGAGCCTGTGCTCTCCAATGGGAGAGGCTACAACAGTGAGAGGCCCGTGTACTACAAAAAAAAAAAAGGCCTGACTACAGTAACTTTTAATAATAAGTTATTTGGAATTTTCCCTTTTGTAGTAGTTTAGACTTGAAAGTGTAGCTATGATCTACTACAATGCATTGCTTTACAAAAAGGAAAACCAAGTCCCAGGTATGTTAGGTTCTAGAGATAGGATTAGAGCCCAGGTCTCCTCATTTCAAGCCAGAATTATTTTGACTTTTTCCTTTAATGTCTGTCTGTCTTTAATCATAGTGATGTGATTTGAGAAATATCCAATTATTTAGAGGTATCTTCCATAATAAAATAAGGAATAGTTTAGAAGATACTTTTGGGATTTCAATTGTTCCATTTCAAATATCTGTTTATTTTTCACACATTTGTAATAAAATTTTTACCACTGTGTATTTTATAAAGAACATAATTACTAGTAAAAGCTTGATATTTTTATTATTAAAGTATTCTAATGAAAATTAGATTCTAAGGCTATTAGACTAATTTCATAATAAAGCTTATTCCATTAGTTTCAAAGGCAGGAATGGTACCATTTTAATTAAATGATTTTTTTCTGTTAATTTAAAAAAAATTTTATGGAAGGCACTCTTCAGCCATTATCTGCTAAAATTATGTACTCTGAGTTATCGTGTAGCTATAGTTACTTTGTAATCCTGAAAAATGACGTCACTTTGGTCAACACATGTCCTTTGGAGTTGATATAAGATTAGCTGAAAGTATTGAGAATACTCTGTGACTGATTACTAGGCTTCTTTGACATATGATTGAGAACTTTCTCTATTGCATCAGAATGAGTTCATCTACTATAAAACTCGCATTGTTCTTTTTGTTTCTCAGATATTGTGATTACTTCCAAGGTCTCCCAAAATTTTAGGAGTAGATACTAGAATATTTTTCCACATAAGCTTAACCCCTTAAAAGTTTTTAGTTTAACTGTTTTGAATTTTCCTGAAAATATTTCTAAGAAGCATGGTGTCTATATTTAAATACTTATATCCATTCTATTGAGTGATACTAAGATACATACTTCCAAGGGGGAAAGACCATGTCAAACAGTTACTCCTCTTACAATACTTTTTAAGTTATAATAAAGCTTAAACTGAACTGGAAACATTTAGATCCTACAGAAGTTAACAAGAAAAAAAAATCAGATTTAAAGGCATGTAATATCCCAGTTGTTTACGCTGTTTACATAAAGCTAAGAATTCATCAGATACAAGGAGGGTTATAGGCAGAAGTATTTACAGAATAAAATTTAGAAAGATCAGTCATCTGTAAAGTAGATGCATGTTAATAGCATGCACATAAAATTGTATTATTCTTAGTAATCTATTTTCATACCTGATATGTAGGTTTTAGTACTGAAAGTGATATGACAGTGAGCCTAATTTCAAGAGATTTACCAAGAGACAAACTAGATACATGAAAAGATACTAATCAAAGATAAAAAGTAATACACACTGGCCTACATTAAATGCAGAACACATGCTATTGACCAGTAGCTTCCAAATTCAGGCTGTGCAGCAGAATCACCTAGATACTTTTTTTTTTTAATGTATATTCCCTTTAGACTCAATCTGTTTCCTGACTTAGAAATTCTAGGCCTTAAAATCTATAGTGAAAAATTTTTTTTCTCCAAGTGATTCTAAGGGGTAGCTTCAGATGGATGAATATATGGTTTTGAAGCATAAATATGCATAAGTAGTTGGGATAATTGTGGACCACTTCATGGAAGTAGTGGATTTGAGATTGTGTTTTGAAAAGAGGCTAGGCACTGTTGTAACTGTGAGAGTAGAAAGTGCCTGGGCATGATTAGTGTTTTATAGAGCAAATGATCCCTAAAGCAGAGAGGTGGAAAATTGTTTGAGGAGCTAGATAAATGCCAGCCTGGAGATTTGGGGATACTGGGCTTTATCTCTTAGACAATGGGGAACTCAATAACTAAAGTTTTTTCCAAGGAGATTTTATATATATATAAAGCAATTTTAAAAGAATACATATTCTGTGTCAATATTTGGGATTGACTGGAAGGCTGGAAACTAAAGACAAAGTGAACAGGAGCAGACAGATTTGAGGTATCAAGGGTTTGTGTAGAATGCTTCTTGTGCTAATGAAAAGAAGAGCAGGGGAACCAAGATGATAGTAAAGGAAGAACTGAAAATTCTTACAAAGAAAGTACAATCCTAACAATGACTTGGTCAGATACAAAGGGGAACAAACATTACAAACCTTGTGCCTGCATATCTAAAAGGTGACAATCAGAAAGTATTTACCAATTTTCAAATAGAATACACCGAGATCATCTCTGTAAATAGTTCTAAGTTTTTTAGAACTGTTTAGCCAGATATGGCTAAATCTTTACCACATAGAAAATAGTATAACTAGTAAATAAATTACTATTTTCAGAAACACAAGAACATTCCCTCTCCCACATGTAATTTTGATACCATAAAATAATTGTATTTTCTCATTCAACTCAACATCAGTTCATTTGTGTAACAAATTAAATCTAGTGATATATATGGACCCAAGAGACTTCTTTAATAAACAAACATTGTAAGTTAAATATGCTCCCTGAAATATCTTACAAATGAAGACAAACTACATTTAGCTGAAATACAAGGAATCCATTAAAAGGGTACTTATTAGAAAAATACATATTATCAAATATTATTTGCACAATTTTGGATGTCATGTAATCTGCGAAGTCATAGCAGTTATTTCAATAACACATCAGGTTGATAAGTCATGTTGATATTCTTTTTTTTTAATAAATTCATTTGTTTTATGTATTTATTTTTGGCTGAGTTGGGTCTGTTACTGAGCACAGGCTTTCTCTATTTGCAGCGAGCGGGGGCTACTGTTCATTGCGGTGCGCAGGCTTCTCATTGTGGTGGCTTCTCTTGTTGCAGAGCACGGGCTCTAGGCGCACGGGCCTCAGCGGTTGTGGCACATGGGCTCTAGAGCGCAGGCTCAGTAGTTGTGGCACACGGGCTTAGTTGCTCCACGGCCCACGGCGTGTGGGATCTTCCCGGACCAGGGCTTGAACCCGTGTCCCCTGAATTGGCAGGCAGATTCTTAACCACTGTGCCACCAGGGAAGCCCCCAGCCATGTTGATATTCTTTTTTTTTTTTTTATGTTGATATTCTTAATAAACATTTTAAGGCCAGAGCAAATGGAGTGGATGGGTACATTGAAAGGCTGTAACGAGGATCTGGCTCCACAGTTGGACATATCTAACTCTCGAGCATCAATGACTAAATTAAAGAGCAGTGAGTCAATTATTTGTTGCAAACTAGATATTAAAACTTTAAAAACTGTCCGCCCAAGTTCATTACTTACTGGTATCACCCACTCTCTTTCCCAAGTCACTCTCCAACTTTTTTTTTTTAATCTTATTGAAGTATAGTTGATTTACAATATTGTGTTAGTTTCTGCTGTAAATTTTTTTAATCGCCTATGTCCTCCTTTGTCCAAAGCTCTGCCTTAGGTCAGCTAGATATTCTGAACAGCACTGTTCCCAAGTTATGAGCAACAACATTTCTGACCCATGTTTTACATTAACCCTGGATGTTGTGGCTCGTGTTCAGTTTTAGCAAATATAAGGAGAAGGTGGCTTACAGCCTAGAAAAAGGAAACAACAAAAAGAACATTTAACAAAACCTTGTATCTCTCCTAGTGCTCAATTACCTGTGGCAAAGGAATGCAGTCCCGTGTTATTCAGTGCATGCATAAGATCACAGGAAGACATGGAAATGAATGTTTTTCTTCAGAAAAACCTGCAGCATACAGGCCATGCCACCTTCAGCCCTGCAATGAGAAGATTAATGTAAATACTATAACGTCACCCAGGCTGGGTAAGCAGACCAAAAAGGGGATGATTTTGAGAAACATGGAAATGATCATGGCTTCTTCTATTTTGCATAACACTTTAAAGCTTAGTTATCAATCTATACTAATTAGTTTGGTTCTGACTAAATTGGATCTATTCAACTATAGTTTAGTCCAGATGATCATGTGGGTAAAAAATCCTAAAGACTAAACTATTTTCATTCCTGAGCTGTCTACTCAGGTCCAGGCCCTGGAAATATGAATGCCATACCACCCAAGGTCATCCTATAAAGGGTTGAAGGATGTAACCATATTTTTGGTTCTGACCGGTCCCATGGCAGAACCCTCAATTAAGGTAATGTCTATGGAAAGGTGTAGTGTACACCTTGGACCTCTTCATTGTTAATAGCCTTCCTTGTGATCCTGGGTACAAATTATCCTTTGGAGAGACAAAGAACAAAAAAATCACTTTCAAGGAGAACGGATGCATGTATCTACACCCCTGAACAAGAAGTACCATTTTTTTCATCTTTAAGGACATAATGTTAAATAAAAATAAATAGTAGTAACATTGATTTACATAGTTTTTATGTTATAAAATGCTTTCACATATATTCTCAATTCCTGCTATTTAATCTAATACATCATCAAGAAGTAGAGTATGTATTTTAAGTATATATATCCTGCATTTGAATAACAAATATTCATGAATGAATTAGCCTTTATTTTTGTGGCAGTTAGTGGCTTTTAATAGCACTGCTGCCTGGATGTCACTGGGTTAATATATGTTTAACACCTTCAGTTGTTTTTTTTTAATTAATTTTTATTAGAGTATAGTTGATTTACAATGTTGTGTTAGTTTCTGCTGTACAGCAAAGTGAATCAGTTATATATATACATATATCCACTCTTTTTTAGATTCTTTTCCCAGATCGGTCATTACAGAGTATTGAGCAGAGGTCCCTGTGCTATACAGTAGGTCCTTATTAGTTACCCGTTTTACATATAGTAGTGTGTATATGTCAATCCCAGTATTCCAGTTTATCCCTCCCCCCTTTTCCTCCTTGGCATACTGAGTGAAGTAAGTCAGACAGAGAAAGACAAATATCATATGATATCACTTATATGTGGAATCTAAAAAAGTGGTACAGATGAACTTATTTACAAAACAGAAATAGAGTCACAGATCTAGATGAGTGAAGTGTCAGACAGAGAAAGACAAATATCATATGATATCACTTATATGTGGAATCTAAAAAAGTGGTACAGATGAACTTATTTACAAAACAGAAATAGAGTCACAGATCTAGAAAACAAACTTATGGTTACCAGGGGGGAAAACCTTCAGTTTCAATTTGTATGTATAATCTCCAGGGGATCAGTTTAATCATTCAGAATAATATTGCCAAAATGCAAGGAGCTAAATTGTCATAGATACTTTTCCAGGCATACAATTCAATCAAATGGAAAAGTTTGTGTTCTTCATGGAAATATAAAAATTCTCTTTTTTAAGCCAAATAATTAACATTTCTAAGAAATAATCAGTTCAAGTAGAATTAAAACTAGTTAAGACAAAAAGTTAAGCAATCCTAGAGCAGATGCTCTAAATCCTTGTATTCAAAAACAGCATAATCCCTTTCTCCAACAATTATTTGGAGTCCTTCTTGAAGTATCATGTGTCAGAAAATAATGAATTAAAAGGAGAATTTAATTAAAACTCCATTTTCTCTGTTCATTTTTTCTTGAAGGCACATCCCCAAACACAGAAGCACAGTGGTTGGAAAATCTTAAGGTTTTTAAACATAAATTAATGAATCATACTAGAATAGTGGCAAAAGGAACAGTTGTAGCAGAACTGCCTTTTATTATACATGCCAGAACACGCTATTTCTTCAGAAAAACTGGGGCCAAATCTACACGACTGAATTTTTTATACCAAGAGCTCATTTCAAGCACTTTATTGCTGTAAATTTTAGTCACTTTTGATAATCAGCTTTGATTTTAAGGATGCCTGAAATTGCAATTCTTAAATATCCCAGTTAGACATGTCTGCTATCTAGGAAACGAGGAATGTGAAATAAGTGAGCAGATTTTTGTTTTGCTATGTCTTTGCAATGTCATCCATAACAATACTTATTAATTGGTATTCTCTTAATGGTGGACATATTGAACACATTCCTTTTTCTTTTTAATCTCTCAACTAAAAATCCAAAAGAAGCTTAAATGAAAGCCATGAAATGGAAACTTAAAAGCCATTTGTAGTACACTTATTGGATTTGGGAAATCTATCTTTAATAAGTCTATAAAAGCTCATGAGTAAGACCATTATTCATTCACTTTACTCCTTTATTATAGGGGGTGTGTGTGTGTGTTTCTTTATCTTTTATGCTCCATGAGGTAATATACATGAGTCAACGTGTGTGTACAAAATCCCCCAACTTAAGTGATTGCTCTTTGTTTCTACTCATGACACCTAGTTTATCTCATGACACCTAGTTCCCTGTGTTCTGCTTCACAGCTGCTCTGACTTTCAAGTGCCTGGGAAATCAGTGGCCTGTGTACTGCCGGGTGATACGTGAGAAGAACCTCTGTCAGGACATGCGGTGGTATCAGCGCTGCTGTGAGACGTGCAGGGACTTCTATGCCCAAAAGCTGCAGCAGAAGAGTTGACCTCTAGCAGGCTGGCTGGCTAACAGCTCTTTGCAATTACATTATTTATAAACACACACTAGCATGTTTTTCAGACCAAATATTATCAGATTACATATAATTTAATCAAATTAATTTATTTTTTTGTCTGCCACACAACCAATATGGTGTTTGTTTTGGTTCTACACACATTTTGATTTATACTATATGGCTTCATAAATAATTTTATATAAATAAGTTGGATCCAGTTTCCGGAATAAAAATAAAAAGGGAAAAAGAAAAAAACTAAGATCTTTAGGCTTTAAAAAAAACAAAAAAAAAACATTTTTTTAAATTAGGGCCGTCTCTAAGATGCTACTCTCTCCCCGACAATACCATTGAGTTATCCAGAATGTATACTAATTTAGCATAATAGTTTAGTTATATATGGAGAGAAATCATTTTTGTTTTTTGGTATCCTGATGCAGAGCTAGCCCATTTTCTGTAATCTGCAGTAGATGTGTCAACATAACAAACCTCATAGTGTTGAACAGGTTTTTAGAGAATGTATTATGCATTGCATTCAGATTTAGAGATATCCATAGGAAAAATTCTACTGTAATTATAGCCTTATTTTAATAATGAAAAAGAAAGGTCAAAATAGAGACTTTGATCATGTTCATGAACATGTACTTGAACACAAGTATTGTAACAATGAAACACTGTAATGATTTACACTGAATCACCATTGCACTGTTGATATAGTGTAGAGAAACCGTTATAGAAATGGTAACATCCTACAAAAATGTGTATTATTTTAACATGTTGTCATTAGATTTTAGCTTTTTAAAATATTTTGAACAAAGAAAGCGTTGATCCCCTCATTTCCTTGTATCTTTTTAGCAGATCTATAAAAGAGTATAGAACTTAGCCTCACAAATCATAATGAGAAAATTTACTAGTTTTCAGTCTTTTCCCTAGAAACAAGGAAAAACAAAAAGCTTATAACACTGTGGTAGTTTCATTGTGTTTTTTCTTTCTAAAAATTAAAAAAGTTTTACAATTCTGTGAAACGTTTAAAAACCAGCTTAAAGGTTTTCTTGTGAGAAAATATTGTACATGATTCACATGATTTCTTAGATTTTTCAATAAAATATGTGAAACTTCCTGCTGGGAGGCAATTCTTCTGCTGAGAGGCAATTCTTCATGAGTCTCTCACATTTCCACATGTCTTGGCACTGTCTGCTTTTGTTCTGGAGTGTCTTCTAAAGGATGTTTGTGTAATGAATAGCCTTGGAAGGTAAAGATAGCGTCTTTTTTTGGAGCAAAGGGCAGACATTCTTATTTCTCATTATGAAAGTTTCAGGTTCCTTAAAATTGGGGTTCCTCTCCTGTAATACAGTTCACTGCATGTACAGGTACCGCCTTTCTCTCTTTGTGTCACCCTGTGGGAATTGGAGCTCAGGGAACCAGTGCAGGAAAATGCTGATTCTCTGGCTACTGCTGTTGCCACAAGTAATAAAGTCCTTTGTCTCTAACCCAGGAATTTTACGTCTTCTGCCCTGAAAGTGTGGCAGGCCAACTTTCTAGAATTGCAAGTAGAGTAAAGCCTCAAAGTCTTCACAGTTCTTGACACCCTCATTAGTATTCCCTCATTAGTATTTTCACCTTCATGTTCATATGGGGCACAGTTTGTTTCTAGACTGTCCCTTACTATGGATATCCTTTAATTGTTGAAATATAAAATCAACCAGTATCAACACATCTTAGGTAAGATAGTAGGGGAATGAGAAAGGGAAAAATTACATAGGAAGCGGAGACATTCTTAATCCATCCCTTGATTCCTGAATCCATGAATTGGTGTAGAACTACCACCATTTATTGGTCGATGAATTAGGCCCTATACAACATCTTAGAGGACCTCCAAAATGTTTTCACCCAGCTGATGCCAGAATTGATTATTTGGGGGGAGAAAAGATGTTGCATCATTCTGTCAGGCCATCTGTTCAGGGTGATGGGGAACATGGTAATACCAGCGATTCACTTGAGCATGGGCTCACTGCCACATTTTTTTTAACTGTAATAGGAATTCTCTGAACAGAAACAATATCTTATGGAATACCCTATCAGTGAACGAAGCATTTGGTAAGTTCATGGATGCTATTTTGGCAGAAACTTTGCAGGCTGGGGAGGCAAATCCATAATCAGGGTATGTGGCTATTTCTGTGAGAACAGTCTATTGCCTGTTTGGTGATTAAAGTGATCTAATATAATCTTACTGTAATCAAGGTGTTTTGGCTGCCTTGACAAGGACTTGGGAGGAGCATGGTTTGAAAATTGGTGACAAAGGAGTTCTGAGGAAAAGATATGTGAATAACATATATTCCATTTGACTGCTCACCAAAGAGTACCCTCAGGAGAGAGGACTCAGTCGTCAGTTGGATAAGATGATGGTTTCTGTGTATGTTGGCCAATCTCTTTCATCAGCCACCCTTGTCCTTGCCCAGTGAGCCCAGGAACAGAGACAGTGGTGGCAGGACTGGAGATGATGTGTGGGTTCAGCCATGTGAACCACCACTCACCAAGGCCAGTCTAGCTACAGTCACTGCTGAGGGCTCAACCTAACAATAGCAGAGAAAATATTATTTCCCAATATTGGCACCATT
The DNA here is from genome assembly GCF_000442215.2 of Lipotes vexillifer. Lineage (NCBI taxonomy): Eukaryota > Metazoa > Chordata > Mammalia > Artiodactyla > Lipotidae > Lipotes > Lipotes vexillifer. Next base: position 1,246,656 of record NW_006787415.1, read on the forward strand.
CTATGGAAGGACCAGCCCACCGCCTTGATTGCAGTAAGATTACATTAGATCACTTTTATCACCAAACAGGCAGTAGTTTGTTCTCACAGAAATAACCACTTACCCTGATTATGGATTTGCCTCCCCAGCCTGCAAAGTTTCTGCCAAAACAGCATCCATGAACTTACCAAATGCTTCATTCACTGATAGGGTATTCCATACGATATTGTTTCTGTTCAGAGAATTCATATTACAGTTTTAAAAAAATGTGGCAGTGAGCTCATGCTCACGTGAATCGCTGGTATTACCATGTTCCCCATCACCCTGAACAGATGGCCTGACAGAATGATGCAACATCCTTTTTCCCCCAAATAATCAATTCTGGCATCAGCTGGGTGAAAACATTTTGGAGGTCCTCTAAGATGTTGTATAGGGCCTAATTCATCGACCAATAAATGGTGATATTTCTACAAGGAAGTTTTGACATCTCAATTTCATTCAGTGCAGACCACCACTGGGTCCAGTTTTCAGTCATATTGTTAGAGTTACTCCCAGACATGTGAACTAACACTTTGAATCAAGAATCTCTGCTTAGTGAACCCATATCAAAAACATTTAGGTTAATAGAATATTGTATTCCTTTTGTCCTAATATAACACCATTAAGAAACATCCTCATACATATATCTTGGGTTTCAGTTAATGTGAATTGGTGAAATCCTGCAGTTCCTTTGGCATGTATGGTAACACCTTAAAGTCATACTTTTTACCTGGTTCTGGATCTTCCAGGACTTGAATCTGGATGTGGATTTAGAAGACATCACAGATGGTAAGACATCAGCAGTACAGTTTAAAAGGTTTTATTTCAAGGCAGTCATAAAAGCTTTCTGGTTCCCAACTTAGACCTTGAGCTGTGAATGTAAAACCCCAGGCTTATCATTCTCTTTCTGTAAGTTCTCCAGCTGATTTAGAAGCAATGAATCAACCCCACGGTCTTATTCTCTTTGCTTCTATGGAAAATTTATATTGCAGCAGGTACTTCGTAACCTAGGGCCTTGCTTTCTCTAGGCACTTCACTCCAGGTAACTATAGGTGAGAGTTTTTATAACCATTCTGCCCCTGTATGTCATGGATGACCAGGGTCCCACTTACTACTGGTCATTAATGCCTTTAAGTCTAGTCATATCAGAGAACTAATTCCAGATTCCATTTTTAAAATTCTGTTCCTTGGAAGCACTTCTGACACCAGTAGTTGCCAGATCCAATCAGCAAAGCCGTGATAGAGGATAATAGGTTTGAACTCAAACAACAGCAGGAGGACCCTGGAAGTGAAGGTCTGTAAGAGCAGTTGGAGGATCAGAGCAGTCACCAATCTGAGCAGCCAGGCACAGCCAGGTAAGTTTAACGATAAAGGGGTAATTTGTGAAGATGTCTGTGAGATACTGTTGCCTCTGTGTAGCTTCCTCCTTTACAGGACCAGTGCCAACACTGGGTAGTGGATCTAAGTTTCCTGGCGGTCAACAGGACCAACAGTTGGAAATAAGAAATGGGCATAGAGCTCAGGAGAGCAAGGCAATCTAGAACTTGCCAAGTCCCTATGCCTCTGTCACGATATCTGATTGCAAAAAGAATTGCAGATTAATGGATGCTGCTTCCATTGTGCCTTCCAAATTTCATGCCAGTTTCTCTTTCAGCTTCTTCTAACCCAGACTCACACAAAGAAGGATATTCTGGGAAATGGAGTCTGCTTTTTAACTGTGGATAATAAAACTTTAAATTTTTTTCTCCAGTTTGCTTTATATCAGAGATGGCTGAAATGAAAACCCATTACTTATTCACTCTTAAAATAATAGCGAACCTTTTTTAAGCACTTAATATATGCTAAGCATTCTTTTAACCAGTTTACCTATTAAACCTCACAGCACCCTCATAAGGGACCATTAATATCTTCACGTTGTAGCTGAGGAAACTGAGGACCAGAGACATTCAGCAACTTGCTCAAGAGCACTGTTTGGTTGGATGTATCACTCTGACCTCAAATTCTGTGCACTTAGTTAACGTGATTGCCTCCCTCGTTCATCAGTTTTGATAATGTTATGTAATAGATGCCCAATGATTTATAACCTAATCACAGGCTTTCTTTGTAATCAAACTATTCGAAACTGTCCAAATTCAAAGTCAGATAATTTGATGAACCCCAACTGCTCATGTGGACATCATCCAGGCTTTTCAGATGGAAATACTTTCAGATATTTCAGTTGGTTATTTGCATAAGAAAAAGAAAGGAAAGAAGGAAGAAAGGAAAGGAGGGAGGGAGGAAGGGAGAGAGGATGAGAAGAAAAGAAAATATGGTTAATTAATATGCAGACAGTTTTGCCTAGTGAACTGTATTTCTATTTTTATAATTCTCACGGTTCAAAAGATAATAATTCTGGGTCCAAATCCAAGGGATAATGATGCTTTTTTTAAAATTTGCTATAAAGAGAGAGAACAAATGATTACATGCATGGTAAGAGTTGAGAAGCCCCAGATATCCAGATTTCCACCAGATTGTTCCTGTAATATAACTATTTATATTTATTTATACTCTTTGGCACTCTAGAATGAAGGTGTTAGTGACAGCAAAGAAATAGAACTCCTAAGACAGTATTTGTCCATTCACTGTCAGGTAAGTTTTTTGTAGAGTTAAAAGGACAACAGTGAAATGGGTGTTATGTGATCTAATAAATTTGGCAAATGCTAGCGTTAATGAAGCAGAACTTCTCAGAGTCTTCCATGTGAGTTTGTGCGTTATAAACTACCAGAAGAGAATACAGAGTATGTCATAAATATTTTTGGCGATGGAATTCTTTTTTCACTGGGCATCGTTGATTGAAAAACAGAGCACTAAGCCATTTTTTTAATCAAATTTAATTGGATTATCAATTTCCAACCAGAGGGCTGTGGAAGAGACAAGAGCCACCATTATTGATTGAGTGAAGGGCTTTATGAGGTTCTTAGGACAGGACTCAAGTGAGGAAGGAAGCATCCAATAGGGCTGCTCATTTGTAATGTATCCAGTATAGGGGCTCATAAAAGAAAAGGGAAAAATATATTATCAAACAAAAGATAGAGTATAAACAAATCACTCTGAAATTTCAAAAGAGGGAAAAATCATTTCCCCTACTAGAGAAAATATGTAAAGTTTTTGTGAAAGGCTAGGTATCAGCAATGGCCCGTGAAGTATGAACAGGAGGTGGTCAAAATCCAGAGTTGGGAAGAAATGTTACCAGGCAGAAGGACTGGTGTCAGCAGAGGTGTGATTTGGGGGTGAGGAGGGGGTGGGGTTTGGCCAGTAGCAGGAGAGGGAGTAGTAAGCTTGATTTCCTGATTATCAGTCATGTAGGCTACCCATAGCGACAGTAGTAAGAAGTAAGAACTGATGGTTTTTGGGGTGACAGTAGACAGGATGGTGGGAGAATGTGGAGAGTTAGAAACTGAACTTGTAGACAGGAGATAGTATACAAACCTCTGGGCATCTAAAGCACAGTGGAGGAATCTAAAAGGAAGGACGCCTAAGGAAAACTGAAGGCTCATTTCACCTACCTCATACTTTGGCTAAGGAAAACTTCTAATCAAATATATTTGGATCTGGGTATTGTGTCTCCACTTGGCCAATATAGAGAGCCAAAGAGAAGTAAGGTTCTTCTTGAAGATGTGTGTTATTCCCCAAAGAATCTTTTAGGAAAAGCAAACAGCCCAAGAAATATTTGTTCATTAGATGTGTTCTGGCAGCAGCCAGAAAAATCCAGAAAGTCCTAAGTACACGCACATACACATAACACACTTGATTCTTCAAACACTTGTGATTTAACTCTTTTGTTATCAACTGTCATTATGAAGTACCTCTTTCTCCAGTAAGTGTATTGATAAAAACCACTCAAACTTATTTCAAATATTGTAAGACAGTGATAGAGTTTGGGTCTAAAAATTCTTACAGAAAACATTGGTTGTTTAATCCAGTTTGCAACTACCAGTAGGAAAGATGATTTTTTAACAGCCTCATGCTTTTTGTTGTAAAGAAGGTAAGTACTCTCTAGTGTCTTGCTTGATTCAAGAACATCCTAGCTGCCGAGTCCAATAAGCTATAGTGCACTCTTCTGAAATCTGGTGCTGATATATTCCACACGTGACCTCATTTCCTCTGTAAGAAAATCCTTCCTGCGTGCACTCTTCTGAAATCTGGTGCTGATATATTCCACACGTGACCTCATTTCCTCTGTAAGAAAATCCTCCCTGCTGAATCAGATGGGTTTACAGAGGCACAAACATAACAACCTATGTCTTTTAAAAACTGCTGATGTGTCTGTCCTATGCCTTCTCAAGAGTGGAAATGTTCCCTCTTTCTCTAGATGAAAATCCATACTTTCCCGGTGAGAAGTATGGTTTGCCCAAGGCAGAGTGGCTTGTAATGAGAGAGCTTATCTCCCTTAAAGTCGTCATCACTTCCTGGCTTAAGATGCCATCCACAGCCTCACTCCCACCTCGGCACCCTGAGTAGCAGGTGGGTTCACTTAGGACAGCACGTCATCCAAACCCAGCAGCCATGTTCTCCTTTGGTTCCAAATGTACTTTGTAAACACCAAGACCCCATCACAGGAGTTTATACAGCTAGGAACAGAGTCAAAGAGACCTCAGATAGAGAATGGGTCAAAGCAGTAGTTTGGGGCACTAAATTACTGTAGCAAACTATCAAATTCTTGCCATTTCCCTACTCGAGCTGAAGCTGACAACCTAAACACGGTTAGATTTCACATGAGCCTGAGACTCTGGGAGTCAAAACATGAGAAGAAACAAGATCCCACGTATCACATGTGAGGCTGTGCAGGCAGAGCCAAGTCAGCTGGGTCAGCTCGGCAATGTTCAGAGAGAAATATTAAGTAATGTCTCCCTACAGGTGATTGTTTCATGTGCTCCAAACTGTGGACTGTAACCCTGAAATTCTGGCAGCCTTATCCAAAGAGTAGTTCCTCTTAAACTGTTATTCCTAACTCTGTATGGAGAGACATTACGTGCTACACATACCTAATTTTGGTATCCCATCCAATTTAATGCTTGTGGGCCCAACTGTTCCATCAAGCACTCTAAATGCACGTGCACACGCGAGCGTGCGTGCGTGTGTGTGTGCGTGTGTGTGTGGTGAAAGGTAAGGGAGCATGCTACATTGTTCCTGTGTGTGGATGTGTCATTTCAAGAGTAGTTTCTTAGCACAGCCCAGAGACCTGGTTTCAGATGCCTGTCAGGCATTCTCAGGCTCATTAATAATGGACAGCTCTGACAGCAGCAGCCTTGCTTGCCTTTGTTTTCCACCGTAGATGAAGGGAGACATGGATCTCTCTGTTTTACCAAATAACAACCATCCTGACAAATTCCTGCAGCTTGACGTGAGGTCTTTAATGAGGAACTCAGCCCTTCTTCAGGCCAGTCTGGTGAAGTTTCCGGGAGGGAATTACCCTGCTGCACAGCACTGGCAAAACCTCATCTACTCACAGGTAAGATCTGGGAGCACATAAATATGCGGGCCGGGGCTTGCTTCTTTCTCATTATTGGCCATTTCATCATTTGTGCAAAAAGAAAGCTATAGGGAGCAGAGTACAAAGTAGCTGCTCACACTTGCCATAGAAAAGGTCTTTCTCTCTTCCTTAACATAAGGAGACTTTCTCTGATCACTTTATAAATTCTGTGAATTTTCCCAACCATTCGTTTTTCTCCAAGCACTAGCTTCTCAGCCTGTCATTTTAGATTTTGCCTAGCCCTCATTTTATACCTTCCCTTCAAATTTTTTCAAATCAATTACTATATTTGCAAATGAGGCTCTGGGGGGGAACCCTACCTCTATCTTTTGGGTAGTCTAAGCATAAAGCATCAGAAGCTTACATTGTGTGGGCTCAGGCATGGCCTCTGAGAAAACTGAATCTTGCTTCTGCCTCATTTAGACAGACTCCCTTTCATTTCATGCACAAGAGACTCAAACAGTGGAACAATGGCAACCTAATGATGGAAAGAAAGAATACAGAGAGAACTCTCCACCTGGGAAAGGTGCTGGCTGTTATTTTAGAGGTTCTTTTTTTTCCACAGGTGTCCATGTGGGCAAGACTTAACAATCAACCTTCAAACCCAGACTTCATTTCTTACTTTCTTCTTTTGCATCTTCCTTCTTTTTGCTAACCAAAGGAGAAGAATAAAACTGTGATAAGTTCCATGTGCTGAAATAAACATAAATAAACTTGACTGTTGCACAGCTCATGAAACAGGAATAATCTTTGTTTAAGATGTGAGGGCTAATGGGGTTAAGGGTTAGTCAATTTAGAAACAGGAAGAAGCATGTCATTTCAGAACAGATGTGACTGACCTGCAAACCCCTGCAAATCATTAAATCCTTTGGAGTGGCTCAAATTCCCTAAACAGAAATTTGTTTTCTTTTAAGAAACAGTTGCTACTCATGAGTCCTGGTGTAAAGTGACTCCTTTGTGGTGTGTTTGTGGGCTCCTCGGGACCTTTATCATGAGATCATTCAAAATCAAGTACACTTGGATGATTATGTAAGTGTTTCCTCCATCTATGAGGATTTTAATTTATTTCCATTGTAAGGCAACCTATTATGAAAACTAACTTTTCAAAAATTTTACATCCTTCCCTTTTGTAATCCTCAAAACCCATCCATACACACCTTTTTGGTGGTTGCTTTTTTTGGTTTTGTTTAAGTTAAATGTGATGAAATTTCTCCTTTGTCTTATTGTTTATATCATGGAATAAAATGATTCAAAACTCAATTCAGAGAACCTTGGCCCTCCTGTGCTATGAAGTTTAGTCTAAGAAAACATATCCAGTAAATTCCTTTGAGGTTGGAACACATCGATCTAACATCTTTTGTTTAGTACTGGAGCTGACCTATTTCCTTCATGTGGAACTTCACAGTTTAAAGCTCTGTTGAATGTTGTTCCTAAACCTGAATAAAATGCAAATTTTTAAAGGACATCTCTTTCAACAGGCCCTGATGTGTTGATAGTTATTCAGGGCAAACCAAGAAGGTAAAATTCTGCTTCATATGTCTTTGAATATGTTATCGGTAATTATAAACTATAGATAAACTTTATTAAGTTATACTTTTACCCTAAAATAAAATGTTAAATGATTGAATAAATATTTCAGTTCAATATACTACTGAAATAATGCTTGGAGAGAAGGAGTAAATCAATTACAAATTTAGTTAGTTGAGTAGGTATGGCACAGATTATGAGTGAAAACAATTATATTCGCTACATTAGATTGCAATATGTCAATAAGTAATTCTTCTCTCCTTGACTGGATCTTAAAATCCAGGAGTGATATATTCATTGGCAAAAAAGTAAATCTAAAAGAAATGAACATATAAAAGTTTTAAGAGGGCTTCCCTGGTGGCGCAGTGGTTGAGAATCTGCCTGCCAATGCAGGGGACACGGGTTCGAGCCCTGGTCTGGGAAGATCCCACATGCAGCGGAGCAACTGGGCTCATGAGCCACAACTACTGAGCCTGCGCGTCTGGAGCCTGTGCTCCACAACAAGAGAGGCCGCGATAGTGAGAGGCCCGCGCACCGCGCTGAAGAGTGGCCCCCGCTTGCCACAACTAGAGAAAGCCCTCACACAGAAACGAAGACCCAACAGCCAAAAAAATAAAAATTAATTAATTAATTAATTTAAAAAAATGTTTTAAGTAGCTGTGGTGATACCTGGAATAAGGCACTGAATATACCAGGTGAATTTAGGTGTTAGGGATGCAGAAGGTGTCAGGCAGCTGTTAAATAGTTCTTAATTTAAAACCCTTGCTCTGTTGGCTTAATGTCTCATTCTGCTAGGGAGACATTATGCCAATTGGGAGAACATTGAATAAAGAGATTTGAAACTTGGTTTCTTGTCTCAAATCCACAATAAACCAATTTGAGAGACATAAATTATGGCCCTTATTCAGTCCATGCCTTAGTATTTCCATTTGCAAAATTAGGGTATTGCTCATTTTATGTATTTCCTTAAAACTGAGAGCAAATAAAATAAGGTAAAAACAATTGACAGGGTTTCTTATAAGAGTGTAAGAAATGTGTATCATCATCATCATCATCATCATCACTTGCCATTATTCCAAAATGTGTTAAAATTACCCTATCATTAGAATTTGGAAAATAGCCGATAATACCACTTGCATTTTTTGACGTACACGGTGGAGGCAGGGGGGTATATGTGCGTGTAGGTGTTAGAGGATGTAGTCAATACATTTGTCAAGCTATGTGGCTAACTCAAGCAGTTAGATTTTATACTCCCGTGAAATCCACACAAACTTCAGGTTTGTGTCAGCTTACCCTTTGGTCTCATACCCTCCATGTGCATGGTGTTGAGAATTCAGACTACCTCATGGAATGTCAAAGGACTCAGCCTACAAACATTGCCTTCAACGTTGGTAGTAACTCAGCAGTTAAAACAAAGATCTCCTAGGGACTTGCCTGGCAGTCCTGTAGTTAAGACTCTGCACTTCACAGCAGGTGCCACAGGTTTGATCCCTGGTCAGAGAACTAAGATCCTGCATGCTGTGTTGCATGGCCAAAAATACCAAAAAACAAAACAGAGTACTGTATTTATATCCATAATTTATCTTTTAAGCTTTTTTAAAATTCACATTCCACCTTCAGAGGCAATTCTCTAAGCCGTTTTACACAAACGGAAGCAATACCGTACGTATAGAAAAGTAAGCACAGATGTCCTGAGGCACACCAGTATCTCCAGACACTGTTCATTCCCTCTATGTGGATACACAGGTCACCTGTATTTGCAGGGAGAGAGTACAAGCAAATATTTCTTGATTCCACTAGATTTATACTTCTTAAATTCTTTCAACTAGAGAAACAAAGAAGCTTCCTAATAAATTTCTTTTCAGTGCAATGAACAAACTTTTGCCAAAACCTAATGTTTCTGGTTGTTAAAATAATTTGGGGCGTGTATCTGATGAAGGCATTTGGAATTGTATCCCAAATATTTCTGCGAATCCCTTTATAAAACGAGGTAATAAAAGGAAAAAGTTGATTCCTTTTTTTTTTGGTATAAATGATAAAACATGTTTTTTCAGATATTGTGGTGGGATTTTTTTTTTTCTGATTAGCAGTTAGACTTCAGAATCTTTTCAGGTTAATCTATTTCTTATATCTTTTCCTGGCTTCCATCACATCTGTTTGAGAACCCAGGGGATTTCTGTACTAAACATGTGAACTGGAACAAAAGACCAAGGGTAAGGAGGTTGCTTTTCCCTTGGTTTCTAGACAATGTCATTTACTGGGTGTATTTCCTAATCACCTTTCCTCACTTTTTTTTCAGTCTTATAACTCTTTTCCCCTTAAATTCTAATGTCTCTTCTTTCTATCTCAGTTTTTTTGTTGTTTTTTTTTTTTTTTTTGGTATATCATAACTGTATTTCACAATCTGTCTCTGAACACATGTCATGCCTTCTCCTGGACTGTCTCTATTCCCAATACCCCATTTCCTATTTCAAGAAAAAACAGCCTCCTATGTGCAATAGGCTCCCGTTTTTAAGCTTATATTTGGGCACATGTTATAGGACTTTTGAGGTACTTAATTTATTGTCTAGTAAGTAGATTGAGGAGCATCACTGAGCTGCTCAGGCAATTATCAGGACATGATTTATCAAGTTGTGCTAAATTTACACAGTTCACAAAATCTCCATTGGGGTCAGAAATTCACCCTTGGATGGTATGCTGCCAGAAGCATTACCCACTTTGTCCCATCACACTGCTCCCAGATGAGACCCAAATGGCCCTGGCACTGAAACTGTATTAAAAGCACTGTGTGTGTCACAGGAACACATGTGGGACTCCAGAGCCCTGGTTACTTGGAGAGGAAGGCAGGAGAGGGGGTTAAAGAGAGGTTTGGGTCAGACCAGGAAGGCTTCAGAGGGTGTTGTCTAGATTTTTAAATTTTATCCTGAAAATTTGGAGGGGTTGATGAAAAATTTTAAGCAAGAGGATCACATGATCAAATTTGTGTTTCATAAAGGTAACCATTCTAGCAATTTGGAAAACAGAATTATTGTGGTCAGTGGGGAGCTGCTTTCCAAGAAAAGTTGTCTGTGGGCTCACATGTGCAATATAAACAAAATGCCTTGTTTGCATTATGATTATCATAGGAATTACATTGTATGTATAGACCAAACTGGGGAAATGGAAGTCTTTATGATCTTGATTCTCCCAGTTCATGAACATGGTATATATTTCCATTTATCATGCTCTTCATATAGCCTTGAATTATGTCCTATAATTCTCCACATAAAAGTTTTGCATATAGTTGTAAGGTTTATATCTAAATACTGATAGTAATTACTGATCTTAAGAATAGGACCTTTTAAATCATGTTTTATAATAAAGTATTACATATGCTATTGATTATTGCATATTGATTTTGAATCCAGAAATTGTATTAAAATCTATTTTACTTTGATGGTAAATATCCCTGTAGATAATCATGTCATCTACTGTTTTGTTTCATTATTTACAAACCTTATTCCTTTGATTTATTTATTTAATTTTTAGTGTATTGCTCAGAACTTCGCAATAACGTATGAATGTTTGTGATTACTGGCATCCTTGTATTAATTCTGAAACCAAGATAAATGCTTCTGATGTTTGAACCATTAAGTAAACAGTGCCCTGGAAGTTTTGGGAAGATTCTCTTAGTTTAAGAAAGTTCCCTACTATTTCCATCTTGCTAGGAAATTTGCTCTAAATATGTTTAAATATTTTCCAAATATTTTTCAGAATGTACTGAAAACTTCTATGTTGTTTCTTTCCTGATAATTGGTGAGTCACATTAATCTTCGAATATTAAACCATCCTCCTGGTAAAACATCCTTTTCTGGTATAAATCTTTCCTATCCTAGTATATAAAATATACATATTGTAGGATTCTGTTTAGCAATATTTTATTAATGATGTTTTCATTTATGTTTATAAGAGAAATTGGCCTATAAAAAATTACCTTTTCTATTACCTACTGCCCTTGTCTGGAGTTTATACCAACTTCATAAAATGAGCTGAAGAGTATTCCTTGTTTTTCTATATTTTGGAAGAGTTCAACAAGATAGAAATGAGATAGAAATAAGATAGAAATGATCTGTTTCAAGAATGTCTGAGTGCTGATTACAACACTCATTCAGCCTGGTGTTCCTAAACCTGTGTATGGTTGGGGTCGATTTTAAACTATTGATTCAGTTAGTCAAATGATCACTGGTTTATTAACATTTCCTATTTTTTCCTTAATTAAACTTTGTAAGTTATATTATGTGGGAAATCGCCCAATTGCATGTAAATTCTTACAGTTACTCATATTATACTCCTATTACAGTTCTTAATCTGTGCTATGTAACTTCTCATGTTCCTTTTACATTTCTAACATTGTGAGTTTGTATCTTTTTTTTTTTTTTTTTCCGGAGAAGTATTACCAGAGATATTTTTAATCGGTTTAGCCTTTTCAGAGAAATAGCTTTCAATATGGTTGATTCTCTCCGTTGTATATTTGGGTTATTTTTCTTCATAATATTTATTGATTTCTCTTTCTATCCTTATTATTTCATGTTCACTATTTTCTTAGATTTACTCTGCGGTTTCCTTTTAAGGCTCTGAATTAGATGTTTATTACTTCATTAATTTTCTCATTCTGCTTTTATAATGTGAGCATATATGCTTATAATACTCCCTCAAAAGCTATTTCAGCTCCAGTTTTCATTTTCATTCTGCCTGTTTTTAAATTCCCATCATTTATTTGAAATGTGTTTTAATTTCTACAAAATATGGTAATTTACATTATCTTTTTGATATTAATGTCTAAATTTCTAATAAGTTGTCTGTGATCAAAGAGCATGATCTATATAATATTGAATGTTTGAAATTTCTTTTAGAGTCCCGGACATTACCAATTTTTGTAAATATTCAATGTATTTTTAAAATGAGTATTTTTAGTCATTGAATAATGACATCAATGTCTTTGATCAAATGTGTTAGTTTCATTGTTCAAACCCTCTTTATATTTAATAAGTGTTTTATCTGCTTGGTAAAAAATTATATGTATAAATTTCTCCTAGTTATCTCAAGTTTTACTTTATATATTTGAGATTATTTTACTAGAGGCATACAAGTTTAGAAATATTATATTTTACTGATTATGCCTACATTTATTCATTTTCCACCAACACTTTCTTCACCTAACAAAGTCTTTTACCTGAAAGTTTATTTTGTCTGATTTATATACTTTCTTAGTAGTTAGTCAGGCTAAATTATGTGGTGGAAACAAATATGCCCAAATTCTTAGTGACTTGACTCAATAAAATGTATCTGTCATTCACACAAGATGTTGTGGGTGGGAAAATTATCCTAGTGGCTTGCTTCCAAGTGGAACCCAGACTGTTCCTTTTTGAGGCTCTATTATATCAGAATTTTTATGATGCTTGTAGCTAGAAAAGAGAGAAACTAAGCCAAGGATCAGGGATTTTAGGGGTCAAGCCTATGTCCCAAACTAGCTGTTGTATGCCCATGAAGAAGAAATGGGTTTGCTGAGCACCTAGCCAGATTCTGCCACAGTCTATCATTCTGTTAAACATATATATACTTATATATTTCATCTTCCTACACACAGCATTCATCCTTCCCCAGAGGTACTAACACCAAAGTGAGCCAGTCACTACATTTAGCAGATGTCTCAACCATATCATCCTATAATCTTTGTTGGAATAGGAACGGGATCACTACAGTAATTCTTCCTTTCTGAATGGGAAAAATGAAAGACGACAGACACTACCCAAAGTAATTCTGAGATTCCACTGAAAATAATGTGTGTGGGTCTCCTTCCTTGAAGGTGGGGAAGGTGGATTAGGCCATGATTCTGCTTTTTAGAAGACTTCCTGCTGCATTGTTCTCTAAGGTCCCCAGTCCTACCCACTAGGAAGCTGCCCCTTGTTCATCATTCTCTTTTGCCATATCAGAGTGGGCCCTCCCTTGAGGCTGTAGAAGCTTCAAAATTTACTCTTATTTATGGATCTTTGGAGGCATAGGGTTATTGTTTTGTTTTATAATTTTGAACAATCAAAAGCTTTTAGTTCTAAGCTTGTGGTTTCTTTGATGATACATATCTTATAAAACTTAGTGTGAGCTATTTATTAATGTAATCATATCTATTTTGTTGCGGTCAGGTCTATAGGTCAGTAAACACACCTTAAGTTCTCTTAAGGCATAGCTCTCAAGTAGGCTTTTTTCTTTTATTTGGCTGCGTCGCGAGGGCTTCCCTCTGCTGTGTCGGGTCTTCGTTGTAGCTTTCGGGCCTCTCTCCTGTCACAGGCTTCTCTCTACTTGTGGGGTGTGGGCTCCAGGGCACGTGAGCTCTGTAGTTTGCGGCACACAGGCTCTCTAGTTGAAATGCGCAAACTCAGTAGTTGTGGCACATAGGCTTAGTTGCCTTGCAGAATGTGGGATCTTAATTCCCAGACCAGGGATCGAACCTGCGTCGCCTGCATTGGAAGGCGGGTTCTTTACCACTGGACCACCAGGGGAGTCCCTCAACTAGGCTTTAATTGTTTGCTTTTCTACCTCCATTTCTCCATCCTTTAACTCAATGACAAACACCTGGAGGCAGTCAAGAATAATAGTTTTGGAACCACACCCTAACAGGACCTTTACCCTGAGTCACTTCGTTCAGCTAAGAAGTTTGTTTTTATTTTTTAATGTTTCATTTGATTTTTCTATCTATCTATCTATCTATCTATCTATCTATCATCTATCTATCTATTTATTTATTTATTTATTTATTTATTTATTTATTTATTTATTTATTTATTTATTTATGCCTGCATTGGGTCTCTGTTGCTGTGAGCGGGGGCTACTCTTTGTTGCAGTGCACGGGCTTCTCATTGCGGTGGCTTCTCTTGTTGTGGAGCACAGGCTCTAGGGAGTACATGCTTCAGTAGTTGTGGCTCACAGGCTCTAGAGCACAGACTCAGTAGTTGTGGCACACAGGCCTAACTGCTCCGCGACATGTGGGATCTTCCTGTACCAGGGATCGAACTCCTGTCCTCTGCATTGGTGGGCGGACTCTCAACCACTGCGCCATCTGGGAAGCCCCCAGCTAAGAAGTTTTAATCTGCTTTTTTTTTTCCTCAATCCATTTTTTTAAATGATTCTATATCTTAGTGTTTGAGGTCTATAAACAGTCAGGTTTTTAACAATAGAAGGCATCAAATTTCCAGAGTTTCTCTACTCTTTCTTCTTGCAAACTATTCAGTTCTTTCTCTAATGTCATCTTTTTCTTGTATTACACCAGTACTGTGTTCCTTGTACATAAATGCTCTGATTATTTATAATACCTCTCATACAGCTACAGGGGATTAGATTCCAAATGACCACAGATGACACTTATACCAAACATTTTTCACTGTATTATGTGAATAACCATCAATCCAGCTTCCAATATCCCTTTCATCCCTTTCCACTTCTTGACTGCTAAGCCAATGCCCACATTTGTAGAATTTCAAGGTATCACTTTCTGTATTAAGGAATGTAGGCTAGGCTACACTGTAATGACAAAATATCTCTAACTAAAAAGAAGAAAAGCATTCTTGTGCATGTCTGAGGAAGGGCAGATGGGTTTGGGGGGCAACTCTTTTCCAAGCAGTATCCTAGGGCTTGAAGTTCTTTCATCTTAAAACTCTGCCATCTCAGAATCCATGCTTACAGTGACACAAAAATGGAAAGTGAGGAAGAGTGAGCCAAAAGTCTTGTTGGAGAATTCAGGGGCTCAGCTTGGAAGTGGTCTCTGTTACTTTTGTCCACACATCATCAGAAGAGCTGGCCCCAGTTTAACTTCAAACAGCCTAATAAAGGCAGTCATCCCTTGTACTCAGGGAAAACAAAATTGCTGAGTATTTAACCAGTCAAATACCAGATCTTGTTTCTTTATATTTGCCTGCTATATCTTTTTTTATACTTTCACTCTCACTTTTTCTGAGTCCTTATATTTTGGGTATTTCTCTTGTAAATATTATATAATTAAATTTAATTTTAAAAATCTGATATGACAGTCTATCATTTAAATAGAGGGTTTAGTCTATTTACACTTAACATGATTATTTCAAAATTTTTTCTATTTTCCTAAGACTTCCTCCTCTATATTCTTTGTTTCAGGTTTCTTACCTTTTAGATTAATTTTCCTTTATCCTTTTTCTTCTGATCTACCAATTTAGAAGCTATACATTCTTTCTCTATTTTTTAGTAATATCTCAATACTCTCACTGAAGTGATTTCTTAAAATTTCCTAATTAAATATATCTGTTAAACTTTTAACTGTACAGTTTCAGTTTTCTTTTATCTTAAAACTCACAAATTAGTGGTTATTCTTATTTCTATTTTACCATAAAATCAGTGCTTCCTTAGATTTCTGTATATATTTGTCAGTTTTTTCTTTCCTTTTTTTTCCTTTGTTTTGCCTAGCATTCCTTCCTGCCTCTTAATCTTTCATTCTATTATCAGGTTTCTTCTTACTGAAGTACATTTTTTAGAGATTCCTTCTGTTTTGGCCTATTAATTGTATATTCTCAGTGTTTATCTGAAAGTCTTCTATATCACTCTT
>NW_006787415.1:1262330-1294960 GCF_000442215.2 Lipotes vexillifer
CTCTTTCCATTAAATGATAGCTTACTTATACATAAATGACATAAATAATGATTAAAGTATATAAAGGGTAAATGGACAAAGTAACGGTTAATACAGAAGAGGCTAGGTAAGCTTTGAAATGTTACTTTAAGTATTTTTAAAAAGAAGTTATTTTAGAGCTTATATGAGTAAAATAATGGAATTACTGTTGAGTTTCCTTTTGTTAAATGTAATCCATCTAGAATGTGGAGTGAAAAGTTAAACTCAAATACATGCTTTGTTTCCTTTCTTAAGAGATTTTGAAAAAATTTATCAAAATACAAAAGAACCTCAACCATGATTAGTATTTTCTATTTCTTCCATAAAATTCTTAATAAAGTTATTCTATTAATTTTCCCTTCACATGTCCTTCAGACATAAAATTGTCATGCAATGCAAAAATAAATGGCACCAAGTTCTAGGATGAACATCAAACATTCAAGAATATAGTTTAGAATTAATGGCTTGAATGTTCTTTTAAAAATAGCTCTGATTATTTTTCTGTCTTTTGTATATTAGTTTTTCAAGATCTTTATACATTGTAATAGAAAGTATTATTTTTTCTTAACCCCTGAAACTGTATTTTTCTGATTTATAGGGCTTTCTTATTTAAGAAGCTCAAGGAATAGTCCAGCAGACAAGAAAACTGACAAAGTCAATTTTTCAATGTCAGAAGAATTATTTCTCTTCAAAGATAATCAAAGATATCTAGCCTTGAAGAAAAAAACTTGAGTCAGAATTATGCTAAACTGAAACTATCTAAATTTTGTATCAAATTGTTTTCTCTCAATCCAGAAACATTTTTCATGAGGTCATCCATCTTAAAGATAAACACTAAGTCAAGATGATTTATTATTTCATTACAAACTTCAATATTATGGAATATAAATTGATTTTGAGCAGACCAATGACCTAATAAAGTCAGAGATGATCTCCAAGTTGAAAGTCAGAGATGATCTCCAAGTTGATCACTAAGTATGTAAAAAATGTCTGGATTAAGAAAATTAGATAAACCTAAGGCCAAAGAGAATGTGAATGGTTTTATCTAGATGATTTTTTGCCAGCCATTTCAGAAGGAAACTATATATAATATTAGTTCACAACTTAGCTTATATAAACACATATTTAATGTGACCTATATACCCCAATAGATACTGAGGGAATCAGTGTATTAATGATTATAAATATAACTCAGAAAAATATTAATTGCTATTGAAACTTCTCTGTTTAAGAAGACTGAAATATGTGAAACACATTTATTGAAAAAATTCCTGTAAATTAATGAAATGTGTCACCAGTTTTTAAGGGTTAAACCTAAGTGTTCCAAAAATTAACTTATGTGGAATTCCTCTCCCATGATGCTCCATCATAAATGAGACGTTGCTATAAACTTTTTTTCTGCTCAATTTTATTTGGCCAATGAACAAATTTTAATCTAAAATTTTTCTACCTTTCTGATAGTTTTGTAGTCATAAGAAAAAAGAGCAAAGTAAAAATATGAAGGTCATACCAGACACAGAAAAACCCCTTTGTATGATTCCATTTATATAAATGAATACAAACTGACCTATGCTGTTATCCTACTGGTTATCCTTAGGGAGGGAGAGGGATAGTAACTGGAAGACAGCAAGAGGTGTGCTGGTAATGGTTTGTTTCTTGGTAGTATCTTGGGTTTATTTGGTATGTGAAATTTTATAATATATGCACTTTTATAATATATGCACTTTTCTACATGTATCTCATGCTTTAACAAAAAAAAGTTTTTAAACATCTAAAAGTCAGAATTAGAGCCTTCCAATAGCCAGCTGGTCTGTAGCTACATAAAGGAGTGCAATGCTAAGTTAGTCCAGTTCTCCAAGCTGCCTGAAATAAGAGTCCTAAGGGAGTTCCCATGAAAGCCAAGGCATATCTATAAAATGCCTTTTAATCTTGATTTTGCTGGATTAATACAGCAATGTTAAATTTTTTTAATCAGTCATGGAATGCACAAGTAGAAAGAAAATAAAGTGTCAAATCTCAGTGCAAATAAGCTGGGGAAAAATGGCTTTGTTTAGAATTTACTATTTGAATTAAAGAACATTGTCCTTTCTCTGTTGTTATAAAATAGCATTTTAATGAATGATTACTGAAGCTCAACAAGATCACATGCAAAGAAATAACTCAATTAATGGTAGGATCCTAGGTCAACCTGGATCCTAGAATTCTTCCTTCATTCATTGTCCTAATCTGTTGGGCTTCCAGGCAGAATCAGCAAGCTTTCAGGTACAATTATTTCACGTTGCCTTCCTTGTCATCAGTGACCTATTGGTAAGACAAACTTTGTCACTGTGCCTCCTGACAGAGAGAGAAGAAGAATATTACTGCTCAACGAATGCGGAGATCCAGTGCGGAGAGTGCTGTGAGCACAGAGAGCCCCCCACCATCCCTGTCATCAGTTCTGAAGAATAACCCACTATATGGTGATGTGAGTTTGGAGGACGCTATGGAAGAAAGAAAAAAGAATCCTTCATGGACCGTTGAGGAATATGACAAGCATTCCCTTCACACAAACCTCTCTGGGCATCTGAAGGTACTCAAGGCAAAGAATCAACTCCTTTAATTGATGAGGGAGATCAGTTAAATAATCCTAAAAGAAATGGGTACTGAGGTGAAAGGCACTCTTTACTAGGCACAAAATTTCTAGATTTCAGGTCATTTTGGCCTCTGGCTTCACTTTCTCTCTCCTAGTCAGTAGTTTTGTTTATTTATGTGTTTTGTATTTTACAATTTCAGCAATTACCAGCATCTCTACAGTGTAGAGAGAAAGAAATGGTGTGACGCAGAAGAAGGGTTTACCTGGAAGGTATCAGGTTTTGAAAGTTAATTTGCCAGATTAAGTATGTTTTCCTCTAGTTTTGTGATCATCTATGTTCATGAATACTTAAGAGTTCCTTATTCTACATTTATTCAAAAATATTGACTAAATGCTCTGTCTTAGGCACTGTGCAACGCAGTTCTCATCAAAGATCATTTTATTTCAAGCCTACTCAGTGATTTAAGATTGCAAATTTACATTTTGGACATTTTCCTGTGTCTCAGTAACAAAACAAAACAAAAACATTTCAACACAGGAAAAGTATGCAATGAACTCATTCACCCAGCTTAAACCCAATTCAGGTTTTTCTTTTTTTTCCCCCTGGTGTCACCCATCAAATAGAGGGTCTAGGAATACCTGAAAAGCAGGGAGAGAGGCCCTCTGTTTTCTGAGTGGACTGGATTCCTACCCAGCCTTGGCTTACCTCTGCCCACCCTAGGGCCAGAAAGGTCTGACATTTTCCAAGTACACTTCCTTTAACAATGTATGTCTGTTCTAAACCCCATACTTTAATCACCTACAGATTTTTCCTGCTTAAGGGGACAGCATTATGTCCCTCTAAAGTCCTACACTTTTTAAAATCACAAGTGTGCACTCCTTGAAATAGTGTCCAAAGTCTTTGGAGTTTCTTAGTCTCCTAGTGGATTTAGTGTATCTCCTCCTTAATGTAGCCTCTTTTCCAGAGACGTTTCCATAACAGATGCTCCCCCCTAGCAACAGTAATCTTGTGTTTTTTATCAGGAATCTAAAGATCAATACCTCTAGGAAACAACCTTCTGCAACTAGGAAAAAGTGTATTGATTTATTTCACAAACATTTCTTGACTGTATGCTAGAGCCTCTATTCTTTTCTTTGTTGTTTACATGAATGACAAAGGGACTAGGAAGATGAATATGACTCTCCTTGCCCTCAAAATTTTATCTAACTGAGCAAAGTAACAATAACTCTAGACAGGACAGAGGAAATGACAAGACAGAGGAAGAGGATAGTGGATAGAGGATAGGAAGAACAGTGGAAAGTGCTGTGCAGATTCAGAAGAGGACAAAGTCCCACTGGATTAAAAGAAGCCTTTATGAAAAAGTTAATTTATGCTGGACTTGAAGAATGTGTACAATTCCAGAAGACATAGGTGTTTGTATGAGTGGAGAGGCCCTCTTCTGTCAGAAGTGACAAGAAAAAAGGCACATATACAAGAGTGTGAGAGAGTTTGTCAGAACAACAGGTAGTCCAGTTTTGCTGGAGCTACGGTTTAAGTAATAGAATAATGGGGGGGGGGAAGGCTAACAAACAGACTCAAAAAAAAAAAAGTTCAAATGTAAGGCTAAAGAAACTGAACATTATCGGCACTGAGGGGTAATATTTTGTTGGACAATACCACGACATGCTTAGGAAGACTGAACGTGAATTGCTGGATGCATTGCTTTACGAAAGCCAGGGCCGGCCCCCTCCCCACCCGTCCTCTACCTGTACACTCACCTCAGAGCAGAGGCCCGTCAGGTCAGAGGCTTGTATGCAGACCTCATGATGCTATTTTGAGAGCTGCTTCTGGAAGTCATGGCTTTTGTTTTTATTAGGATCTCTTCTTGACCTCATCATTTCAACTTCTTTCATCACCGTCCCTACCCATGTCTCCTAATTAGCAGACAGAGCCCCCAACCTAATTTCTGAAACCTTTTCAACTACTTTACAGGCCATGAAAGTTCCATGTGCTTTTGGCCACTCCCATTTTTCTAAATTACTAACTTTATGAATAAGAAAGGAGAAAAGAAGCCCATATTTAGTTACAAAGGCAAGCTATAGGCAGAATGTAAGAAAGGATAGTCTCCATTATGGAAGTTCTTTCTGAAGAATGAGGCATTAAACTTGCAGGCAAAGTGCAGGCCTCTGATTAGGACACAGACACAAATGAAGGATAAGAGTGAAGTAGGCAAGGATTTTTAAATCAGCTATCCTTTTGCACATGTCATCCAAATTTTATTTTAATGTTTTCGCTTTTCTAAGACTGGGAAGTTGAACCTAGTAGCAATGTGATGGAAGAGTTATATTGCCATCAACAGAATCTACCCAGCTCCCCTTCCTCTTTTAGCAATCTGAAGCTAGTTCATTACCCTTGTGTCCAGCCATGGAAACTGGCTGCCTTTAAGTCCACTGAGCCTAGAGAGGCAGAGAGAGGGTGGGCAGCCCAGCTACAAGCCACTGCAATACTCCAAATGAGAAATAATAAGGCCTGAAGTGGGTTTATGAAAATAGAGATTCAGCATTCACCATAAATTTGTTGTATCTCTACTAGATGCCAGTTATAGACACTGAATCATTAGCACTGAAAAACAGCAGGAGAAAATAGGAGGGAAAATATATATATATGTGTGTGTATATATATGTTTTAGATGTGTGGACAGTAGAGTTTGCAGATGATTCATTGGACATAGGAGATGAAATTGAGTTGAAGACAATTTCTCAGGGTTGAATGGGAGACAAGGCCAGTGAAAGAATCAGAGACATGGGGCCGAGGAGGTGATGTGGGAAAGGATATACTGGGTCCTTTCTCCAGAAGGTCAAACAGTGCCAGAGTTTCTGCATGCCAACATGCTGTGTTCCGCTACAAGGAAGACCAGAAGGTTGAGAAGCATGGGAAAGACTCTTTACTCTTGGTCTTACTCCTCCTTCCATGGAAGTCAGCTTCTGGATTTACTGAAAAACTCAGCACACATCTTTATCCCCATTATGCCAACAAACTCAAACCCCCAAGGCTCTGCTAAGGCAAGGAATTTTAATTTTATTTCAACTCACTAACCTGATTGGCACACAGTATTTATGAGTTGTAAGAGACACGAAATTAGCGAAAAGATGACAGAAACGTTCTTGTGTTTCTGACCCTGCAATGTGAGCAATTTATTTAGTAAAGCCATGCAGACTTCCTAATGAATTCTCATGCAGACCTACAGGTTGACGCTGAGGATTCCTGGTCAGCCAGGAGGCTGTAGCTACATGTTCCTACTATTCTGGGAAGCCTAGCCTCTCTTATTTGAGCAGTGACACTTAGGACAGTGTGAATATGGACGTAAAGTACCTATACGGTCTTGTTCTGCAATCTCATTGAGTCTGTAACACTGACTGATCCTATTCTTCGTGTAATTTTCTTTTAGGAAAATCCTAATGACCTACGGTTTTGGTTGGGAGACATGTACACACCCGGTTTTGATACCTTACTGAAAAAGGAAGAAGAACAAGAGAAGCATTCAAAATATTGTCGTATAGGTCTGATTTTGCTCCTCATTGCCTGTGTCTTGGTTTCCATAGTAACTGTTAGCACTTTTTTCACCTAAAGAAACTGCCACAGACACAGTGACATTTCTTTAAAATCTTTCTAAATAAACATTTGCAGAAAAACTTGTTTACGGAGTGTGAATGTATTGTTGATGGTTCAGTCAAATGTAATTGTCTCGTAGAATGCAAACGTTGTTTGAGATATGCTAACTTTCTCTACTTTATCCTGTGAAACCTTTGTAAGAATCCCAGCCTGAGCTTTGTCCTTTGAGAAGCAAGAATTCTGGGGATCGTAACCACTAAAAAGTTAATACAGACAACCAAACTTAAACACTTTGATAGCGAACAAAACAGCACCAACAACTTCCAGCAGCTTTGTCCTAATGCCTACACTATATTCACCTTGTTTTTATTTCTTTTTTGATTATCATTTTTTATTGGAGTATAATTGCTTTACAATGTTGTGTTAGTTTCTGCTGTACAATGAAGTGAATCAGCTATATGGATACCTATGTCCCCTCCCTCTTAGACCTCCCTCCCACCCCCCAATCCCACCCATCTAGGTCATCACAGAGCACCGAGCTGAGC
This sequence comes from Lipotes vexillifer, assembly GCF_000442215.2. Lineage (NCBI taxonomy): Eukaryota > Metazoa > Chordata > Mammalia > Artiodactyla > Lipotidae > Lipotes > Lipotes vexillifer. Next base: position 1,269,058 of record NW_006787415.1, read on the forward strand.
TCCCTGTGCTATACAGCAGGTTTTTAAACACTGTTATCACCCTCCTGTCATCACTAGGAAAGTTGAGCAGATCATTTTTTGGTCAACTGCCAGGTATACAGGATACAAGCTTCTAGACATGCTGCCTGTTGGGTTGGATTCACGCTGTTTTATCTTCCTTTATTCCTGTTTAAGCGAGAAAAAAAAGGGGTAGGGATATTCAAACATTTTTATTTTCCCAGTAATCCTTTATAATGCCTCAGTTTCATGTTGCAATTTTCATAGACCTAAACTTGGACAGGCCATAGTTATATAATTAATCACATTTAGATCCAGTTGTGCTTACTGATTGATCCAAATTGGCTAGTGTGACCCCTGGTGGCGGTCAGGGTATATCAACAGCCCTGGCCCTAAAAAATCAGAGGGAATGCTAAGAGAACAGAACTTGAATACTAACTGTGCCTTTTGCTAGAACTCTTGGACCCTGAGCAAGTCATTCTTTCTGAAAAAGGATAATATCACCTCCCCAGTAGAGCTTGCCTAAGGACTAAATAAGAGACATAGATAAGAGTAATGCCTGGCTCCTAGTAAGTAGTTGCCTAGTTAACTGCGGTCTTTACCATTAACATGGTTTATCAGCACCTGAAATCACCTTACTTTGCGGGGCAGATACCTGGGAATGTGGTTCTGGGCACAGAAGGAGAAGTAAGTCACCACCCTTCCCTTTCTCCTTGGACACCCTTCCCTAAGTCCCTCATCCCCACTCCTTTCTCCTCATTCAAGACTCCTCGCCGCCCCCAGACTATCTCAGGCAGAAAAAAAAAAGGGACATTCTCCTCTTCCCATTAGTCAGGTTTTGCCTTTTTGGGGTTGCCATATCATTTTGTTGTTATTTCTCTTAAAAATACTTGAAATAAAGTGCATTAAAATACAGTGTGACTGTACAGTAAAATCGTTGTGCACAAAAATTCTCTTAAGCATATTTCTTATTCCTCCTCTTCTTTATGATAGGTTCTAGTCACAGTTAGAACTGAATTAAGAAGCAGTGAAAGTCCTGGGGGCTCCCTGAGGGCAGGCACCCCCTCACTGCATATGCCTCGTAGACAACAACTTGCTATTACTCTGTTTTCAAAGCTTGAGTGTCCAGTGTTTGCCTCTAAGGGATTCAAACGTGTTCAGATCTCTGCTCCACATGGAAATCATTTGTGCTGCACCAGGTTACATCGGGCTGTCCGAGGCCACGTACAGGTAAGGCTCTCTAAAAGCACGAAGCAGAGGTAAGCATAGAAGTATGAAGCTGCCCGCTTCATCTCATTACCCTTCTTTTCTGCCCAGTCAAGCGTTCCTCTGCTCCCTCTGGCCCTCCTGTACTCTCATCTACCATACTATCCAGTCATTTGTCTTTCAGCTTGAATGAGTTTACTACTTTGCTACTGCTCCCAAACCAGTCTTCATTTTCAGCCTTCAGTATAACTGAAGAATCAAAATATGTTATTGTCCCTCATCAGGTAAATGTTGTGCATCTACATGAGAGGGAAAGCCATAAGTAGAGAGAGTACATCCATGTGTGCACTAAAAATCATACCATGAGGGCAGTTCCAATTTCTCCTTCAGTATGGGTTTTGAAAATGGCTCAAGCACAAAAGACATAATAAGATCATGGAAAATATAGAGATGATGGCCCTAAATAGGCTCAAGTTCAAATATGGGCTTTCTGAAAAAGCTCCAATTCAAATTCAATGAACTAATTCTTTAAAAGCATTTAAATACAACCCCTGGCATATAGTAGGTGGTCATTAAATAATAACTATAATTATCTTCAAAGAAGTGACCATTTTAATCACTTCTTTTAAATTTTTTAAAATTAAGACTGAGAGCTATAAACTCTTAAATAATAATGGTTTCAAATAGTAATCTTTCCCAGGTTCTTTAGAACGTGCACTGCACCCCCCAAGAAATCTGGGGGGCTTTTTGTTTTGTTTTGCTTTTGTGTATTAGGTTAGTGTGTGGGAGGTCTAAAAGCAACTAGAATCGTAATTTTCTAGAGAAAAAAAATTCCAGCTGTGGATACTTTTTAAAGTGCTTCTCTCAGATTTAAAAGAATTATTATTTTTTTAATATATATAACCCATTAATGGCTATTCCAATTATATTCATGTTGCTGTCACCTAGTGGAGAGTTTGTGGTTGGAAGACAGAAGGGTGTGTGGCTGCTCTATTTATCCGGAGAGCACTCCTGCCATCTGGTGGTTATGTTTACTGTGCCAGCCCTTAACCCATGAAAAAGCCTTTTACCAAAGGGACATTTCACAGGTGGAGGCCTAATTCTGCCTCTGTGGTTAGAATCAGTGTGATCAGATGGCCAAAAGCTCCTGTCTTCCCTCTTGCAACCACCAATTTTGATACCATCTCAACTTCCAAGAAAAGAGATATGACTGACCTGGAGTCATCCTGACATTTGAAGGCAGAAGAGTAATCTCAGAGATCACTCCATTCCCAACCTCCTCAAATTGCTTAAGATGTTAGGAATATTAAATAATTTACAGCTTATTTCAGATATAGTATGGCCTGAATTTCTGAATTTTTAGCCCTCCGTATTGAGAGTGTCTTTATTTTTTAATTCCTCTTTTTCCTATACCTATTGTTTATTACCAGTTTTTAAATTCTCCTCTCATATAATTGAAAAGGTAATTTTATCATCTATGAGAAATAATTTTTAAAACTGTAATTAGATAGGGCTGTTACATCTCAACCCCTCTGGATTTCTACTTACACAGTCACAGAGTCTGATGGACTGTGCTTTTTAGAGGAAAGATAACTTTTTTGGTTCCTTCCAAATAATCACTTAGTCCAGGCTCTTGCCCAACTTGAGATGAGAATATTCAACCAAAGTGAGCAACTTCAGAGACTGAACACAACTTTCTGCCAGAGCAGTTGTTCTGCTCTCATTTTATGGACCCAGTGACTCATGTACCTGATCAAATTTCACTCTGTGCGGACTGCTGGAAAAATTCAGGACCAAATTGAGGCCCTCTCTTCTTAAGAAGTATGAGGATTTCCTCGTGTGTTTTTCCTGTCCTGTCCTCATTAATGGCTCTATTTCATCATCCATCCGTTGCCTCATCTTTCTCACTGCCTCAAATATATGGTACATCACAGTGCTCTATTTTGTAAATGCCTTAAACCTATTGAAAAGATGCAAAGCATATAGAGATGAGTACATAGAGAATTGTGTGTGTGTATTCTATATGTGTCCTATGTAAATCAAAACTAAATACAAAAGACTGTATCTCAAAAGAAGATTTTGAAATTAAAAATATCATCTTTTAAAGAAGAAAACTAGTTTTTTTAGTATAAAGTGTTTCCTGACTAGGTTTCTTTGGCCAGAAGAAATGAGATTCAAGACTCACAGTTTTACTTATTCTGTACTACCGTTTTCAAGTGCCTGACAAAAAGAAGAAAGTAAGAATTCTTCTTATGCCCATTAAACCTGTTAGTTTTTCCCAATTAAGAAATGTGTTAAAATCTCTCACATTTGAATTAGCTTCAAGGTTGGTGAAACACTGTGTAGATAATTACCTGAATAATAAAACAATGGCTAGGCTACATTCAAAACTTTATCAGTCAGTATAAATAAAATAGCAGTTAACTAAGCTTCTTTCTAAAATTATATTATTTTAAAGGCCAGGAGGAGACCTTCAAGATGGCAGAGGAGTAAGATGTGGAGATCACCTTCCTCCCCACAGATACACCAGAAATACATCTACACGTGGAGAAAATCCTACAGAACACCTACTGAACGCTGGCAGAAGACCTCAGATCTCCCAAAAGGCAAGAAACCCCCCACATACCTGGGTAGGGCAAAAGAAAAAAGAATAAACAGAGACAAAAGGATAGGGACGGGACCTGCACCTCTGGGAGGGAGCTGTGAAGGAGGAAAGGTTTCCACACACTAGGAAGCCCCTTTACTGGCGGAGACAGGGGAGAGTGGGCGGAGGGTAAGCTTTAGAGCCACAGAGGAGAGCGCAGCAACAGGGGTGCAGAGGGCAAAACGGAGAGATTCCCGCACAGAGGATTGGTGCCAACCGGCACTCACCAGTCCGAGAGGCTTCTCTGCTCACCCGCTGGGGTGGGCGGGGGCTGGGAGCTGAGGCTCGGGCTTCAGAGGTCGGATCCCAGGGAGAGGACTGGGGTTGGCGGCTTGAGCACAGCCTGAAGAGGGCTAGTGCACCACAGCTAGCCGGGAGGGAGTCCGAGAAAAAGTCTGGACCTGCCTAAGAGGTAAGAGACCATTGTTTTAGGGTGCGCGAGGAGAGGGGATTCAGAGCACTGCCTAAACAAGCTCCAGAGACGGGCGCGAGCCACGGCTATGAGCTCGGACACCGGAGACAGGTAGGAGACGCTAAGGCTGCTGCAGCCGCCAAGAAGCCTGTGTGCAAGCACAGGTCACTATCCACACCTCCCCTCCCAGGAGCCTGTGCAGCCCGCCACTGCCAAGGTCCTGAGATCCAGGGACAACTTCCCGGGGAGAACACATGGCACATCAGATTGTTGCAACGTCACGCTGGCCTCTGCCGCCACAGGCTCGCCCCTCATTCCGTAGCCCTCCCTACCCTCTGGCCTGAGTGAGCCAGAGACCCCACATCAGCTGCTCCTTTAACCCCGTCCTGTCTGAGCGAAGAACAGATGCCCTCAGGCGACCTGCACGCAGAGGCGAGTCCAAATCCAAAGCTGAACCCTGGGAGCTGTGCAAAGAAAGAAGAGAAAGGGAAATCTCTCCCAGCAGTCTTAGGAGCAGAGGATTAAATCTCTACAATCAACCTGATGTACCCTGCATCTGTGGAATAACTGAACAGACAATGAATCATCCCAAAATTGAGGCTGTGGACTTTGGGAGCAAATGTAGACTTGGGGTTTGCTTTCTGCATCTAATTTTTTCCTGGTTTTATGTCTATCATAGTTTAGTATTTAGAGTTTATTATCATTGGTAGATTTGTTTATTGATTTGGTTGCTCTCTTCCTTTTTATATATATATAAATTTTTTTTTTCCTTTTTCTCTTTTTGTGAGTGTGTATGGATATGCTTCTTTGTGTGATTTTGTCTGTATAGCTTTCATTTTACCATTTGTCCTGGGGATCTGTCTGACTGATTTCTTTTCTTTTTTTTTTTTGTATAGTTTTTAGCACTTGTTATCATTGGTGGATTTTTTTTTGGTTTGGTTGCTCTGTTCTTTCTTCCTATTATTTTCTTTTTTTATTACTTTTAAATTTTTTTACTTTTTAATAATTTTTTTATTTTAATAACTTTAGTGTATTATTTTATTTTTTCTTTCTTTCTCTCTTTTTTTCTCCCTTTTCTTCTGAGCCATGTGGCTGACAGGGTCTTGGTGCTCTGGCTGGGTGTTAGGCCTGTACCTCAGGTGGCAGAGCCGAGTTCAGGACATTGGTCCATCAGAGACCTCCTAGCTCCACGTAACATCAAACAGCAAAAGCTCTCCCAGGGATCTCAGTCTCAACACTAAGACCCAGCTCCACTCAATGACCAGCAAGCTACAATGCTTGACACCCTAGGCCAAACAGCTAGCAAGACAGTAACACAACCCCACCCATTGGCAGAGAGGCTGCCTAAAATCATAATAAGGTCACAGAAACCCCAAAACACACCACAGGATGCAGTCCTGCCCACAAGAAAGACAGGATCCAGCCTCATCCACCAGAACACAGGAACCAATCCCCTCCACCAGGAAGCCTACACAGCCCACTGAAGCAGACTTAGCCACTGGGGGCAGACACCAAAAACAATGGGAACTACGAATCTGCAGCCTGCAAAAAGGAGACCCCAAACACAGTAAGTTAAGCAAAATGAGAAGACAGAGAAACACACAGCAGATGAAGGAGTAAGGTAAAACCTCACCAGACCAAACATATGAAGAGGAAATTGGCAGTCTACCTGAAAAAGAATTCAGAGTAATGATAGTACAGATGATCCAAAATCTTGGAAAGAGAATGGAGAAAATACAAGAAACGTTTAACAAGGACCTAGAAGAACTAAAGCGCAAACACACAATAATGAACAACACAATAAATGAAATTAAAAATACTCTAGAAGGAATCAATAGCAGAATAACTGAGGCAGAAAAATAAGTGACCTGGAATATAAAATAGTGGAAATAACTACCACAGAGCAGAATAAAGAAAAAAGAATGAAAAGAATTGAGGACAAGCTCAGAGACTCCTGGCACAATGTTAAACATACCAACATTCAAATTATAGGGGTCCCAGAAGAAGAAGAGAGAAAGAAAGGAACTGAGAAAATATTTGAAGAGATTATAGTTGAAAACTTCCCTAATATGGGAAAGGAAATAGTCAAGTCCAGGAAGCGCAGAGTCCCATACAGGATAAATCCAAGGAGAAACACGCCAAGACACATATTAATCAAACAATCAAAAATTACATACAAAGAAAAAGTATTAAAAGCAGCAAGGGAAAAACAACAAATAACACACAAGGTAATCCCCATAAGATTAACAGCTGCTCTTTCAGCAGAAACTCTGCAAGCCAAGAGGGAGTGGCAGGACATATTTAAAGTGATGAAAGGGAAAAACCAACAGCCAAGAATACTCTACCCTGCAAGGATCTCATTCAGATTCGACGGAGAAATTAAAAACTTTACAGACAAGCGAAAGCTAAGAGAATTCAACACCACCAAACCAGTTTTACACAAATGCTAAAGGAACTTCTCTAGGCAGGAAACACAAGAGAAGGAATAGACCTACAATAACAAACCCAAAATAATTAAGAAAATCGTAATAGGAACATACATATCGATAATTACTTTAAATGTAAATGCATTAAATCCTCCACCAAAAGACATAGCCTGGCTGAATGGATACAAAAAAGAGGCCCATATATATGCTGTCTACAAGAGACCCACTTCAGACCAAGGGACACATACAGAGAGAAAGTGAGGGGATGGAAAAAGTTATTCCATGCAAAGGGAAATCAAAAGAAAGCTGGAGTAGCAATACTCTGACAAAATAGACTTTAAAACAAAGACTATTACAAGAGACAAAGGAAAACACTACATAATGATCAAGAGATCAATTCAAGAAGAAGATATGAAAATTGTAAATATTTACGCTCCCAACATAGGAGCACCTCAATATATAAGGCAAATGCTAACAGCCATAAAAGGGGAAATCAACAGTAACACAATAATAGTAGGGAACTTTAACACCCCACATTCACCAATGGAGAGATCATCCAAAATGAAAATAAATAAGGAAACACAAGCTTTAAATGATACATTAAACAAGATGGACTTAATTGATATTTATAGGACATTCCATCCAAAAACAACAGAATACACTTTCTTCTTAAGTGCTCATGGAACATTCTTCAGGATAGATCATATCTTGGGTCACAAATCAAGCTCTGGTAAATTTAAGAAAATTGAAATTGTATCAAGTATCTTTTCCAACCACAACGCTATGAGACTACATATCAATTACAGGAAAAAATCTGTAAAAAATACAAACACATGGAGGCTAAACAATATACTACTTAATAACCAACAGATCCCTGAAGAAATCAAAGAGGAAATCAAAAAATACCTAGAAACAAATGACAATGAAAACACAGTGACCCAAAACCTATGGGATGCAGCAAAAGCAGTTCTAAGAGAGACATTTACAGCAATACCTCAAGAAACAAGAAAAATCTCAAATAAATAATCTAACCTTACACCTAAAGGAACTAGAGAAACAAGAACAAACAAAATCTGAAGTTACTAGAAGGAAAGAATTCATAAAGCTCAGATCATAAATAAATGAAATAGAAACAAAGAAAACAATAACAAAGATCAATAAAACTAAAAGCCGGTTCTTTGAGAAGATACACAAAATTGATAAACCATTAGCCAGACTCATCAAGAAAAAAAGGGAGAAGAATCAAATCAATAGAAGTAGAAATGAAAAAGGAGAGGTAACAACTGACACTGCAGAAATACAAAGGATCATGGGGGAGTACTGCAAGCAACTGTATGCCAATAAAATGGACAATCACAAAGAAATGGACAAATTCTTAGAAAAGCACAACCTTCACAGGCTGAACCAGGAAAAAATAGAAAACATAAACAGACCAATCACAAGCACTGAAATTGAGACTGTGATTAAAAATCTTCCAACAAACAAAAGCCCGGGACCAGATGGCTTCACCGGCAAATTCTGTCACACATTTAGAGAAGAGCTAACACCTATCCTTCTCAAACTCTTCCGAAATATAGGACAGGGAGGAACACTCCCAAACTCATTCTGTGAGGCCACCATCACCCTGATACCAAAAGCAGACAAAGATGTCACAAAGAAAGAAAACTACAGGCCAATATCACTAATGAATATAATGCAAAAATCCTCAACAAAATAGTAGCAAACAGAATCCAATAGCACATTAAAAGGATCATACAGCATGATCAAATGGGGTTTATCCCAGGAATGCAAGGGTTTTTCAATATACACAAATCAATCAATTTGATAAACCTTATTAACAAATTGAAGGAGAAACACCATATAATCATCTCAATAGATGCAGAGAAAGCTTTTGACACAATTCAACACCCATTTATGATAAAATCCCTCCAGAAAGTAGGCATAGAGGGGACTTACCTAAACATAATAAAGGCCATATAAGATAAACCAACATCGTTCTCAATGGTAAAAAACTGAAAACATTTCCACTAAGATCAGGAACAAGACAAGGTTGCCCACTCTTACCACTGTTATTCAACATAGTTTTGGAAGTTTTAGCCACAGGAATCAGAGAATAAAAAGAATTAAAAGGAATCTAAGTCAGAAAAGAAGAGCTAAAGCTGTCACTGTTTGCTGATGACATGATACTATACATAGAGAATCCTAAAAATGCTACCTGAAAACTACTAGAGCTAATCAATGAATTTGGTAAAGTAGCAGGATACAAAATTAATACACAGAAATCTCTTCCATTCCTATACACTAATGATGAAAAATCTGAAAGAGAAATTAAGGAAACACTCCCATTTACAATTGCAACAAAAAGAATCAAAAAGCTAGGAATAAACCTAACTAAGGAGACAAAAGACCTGTATGCAGAAAACTATAAGACACAGATGAAAGAAATTAATGATGATACAAACAGATGGAAAGCTATAACATGTTCTTGGATTGGAAGAAACAACACTGTGAAAATGACTATACTACCCAAAGCAATCTACAGATTCAATGCAATCCCTATCAAACTACCAATGGCTTTTTCACAGAACTAGAACAAAAAGTTTCACAGTTTGTATGGAAACACAAAAGACCCCGAATAGCCAAAGCAATCTTCAGAAAGAAAAATGGAGCTGGAAGAATCAGGCTCCCAGATCAGACTGTACTACAAAGCTACAGTAATGAAGACAGTAAGGTACTGGCACAAAAACAGAAGTATAGATAAATGGAACAGGATAGAAAGCCCAGAGATAAACCCACGCACATATGGTCACCTTATCTTTGATAAAGGAGGCAAGAATATACAGTGGAGAAAAGACAGCCTTTTCAATAAGTGGTGCTGGGAAAACTGGACAGCCACATGTAGAAAATGAAATCAGAACACTCCCTAACACCATACACAGAAATAAGCTCAAAATGGATTCAAGACCTAAATGTAAAGCCAGACACTATAAATCTGTTAGAGGAAAACATAGGCAGACCACTCCATGACATAATTCACAGCAAATCCTTTTTGACCCACCTCCTAGAGAAATGGAAATAAAAACAAAAATAAACAAATGGCACCTAATGAAACTTAAAAGCTTTTGCATAGCAAAGGAAACCATAAACAAGACGAAAAGACAACCCTCAAAATGGGAGAAAGTATTTGCAGCAAACGAAGCAACTGACAAAGGATTGATCTCCAAAATATCCAAGCAGCTCATGCAGCTCAATTTCAAAAAAACGGAAAGCCCAATCCAAAAATGGGCAGAAGACCTAAAAAGACATTTCTCCAAAGAAGATATACAGATTGCCAGCAAACACATGAAAGGATGCTCAACATCACTCATCATTAGAGAAATGCAAATCAAAACCACAATGAAGTATCACCTCACACCAGTCAGAATGGCCATCATCAAAAAATCTACAAACAAATGCTGGAGAGGCGGTGGAGAAAAGGGAACCCGCTTGCACTCTTGGTGGGAATGTAAATTGATACAGCCACTATGGAGAACAGTATGGAGGTTCCTTAAAAAACTAAAAATAGAACTACTATACGACCCAGCAATCCCACTACTGGGCATATACCCTGAGAAAGCCATAATTCAAAAAGAGTCATGTACCACAATGTTCATTGCAGCTCTATTTATAATAGCCAGGACATGGGAGCAACCTAAGTGTCCATTGACAGATAAATGGATAAAGAAGATGTGGCACATATATACAATGGAATATTACTCAACCATAAAAAGAAACAAAATTGAGTTATTGTAGTGAAGTGGATGGACCTAGAGACTGTCATACAGAATGAAGTAAGTCAGAAAGAGAAAAAAAGTACTGTATGCTAACACATGTATGGAATCCCAAGGGGGAAAAAAATGGTTCTGAAGAACCTAGGGGCAGGACAGGAATAAAGATGCAGATGTAGAGAATGGACTTGAGGACATGGAGAGGGGGAAGGGTAAGCTGGGACGAAGTTAGAGAGTGTTATGGACATATATTCACTACCAAATGTAAAATAGATAGCTAGTGGGAAGCAGCCACAAAGCAAAGGGAGATCATCTAGGTGCTTTGTGACCACCTAGAGGGGTAGGATAGGGAGGGTGGGAGGGAGACGCAAGAGGGAGGAGATGTGGGGATATATGTATATGTATAGCTGATTCACTTTGTTATAAAGCAGAAACTAACACACCATTGTAAAGCAATTATACTTCAATAAAGATGTTAAGAAAAAAAAGCACAAAACATTTAGAATCAACACTTTAGAGTTAAAAGAATAATTTTACTGTTCTTGCTGCTATTGTTTTGCCATTTTTAAATAAAATAGTCACAAATGTTTTTCATGAATTCTGAACATAGTAAAAACTTTTTATTTTACTTATTGTCATCAACACATAGATGTAGAACTTTTAGAGCCATATATTTTAGTTATTCAGAAAGATTCTCAGTGGATGTCCATGGAAAGCAGTCTCTACTACTACCCTGAACCTTTTCTCCTAGCCTTCATTTGCGCTTATATAAATCAACAGATATAGGCTTCCGGGAAGATGGCGGAAGAGTAAGACATGGAGATCACCTTCCTCCCCACAGATACACCAGAAATACATCTACACATGGAAAAAATCCTACAGAACACCTACTGAACGCTGGCAGAAGACCTCAGATCTCCCAAAAGGCAAGAAACCCCCCACGTACCTGGGTAGGGGAAAAGAAAGAATAAACAGAGACAAAAAAATAGGGACGGGACCTGCACCAGTAGGAGGGAGCTGTGAAGGAGGAAAGGTTTCCACACACTAGGAAGCCCCTTCGCGGGCGGAGACTGCGGGTGGCGGAGGGGGAGAGCACAGCACAGCACAGCAACAGGGGTGCAGAGGGCAAAGCGGAGAGATTACCGCGCAGAGGATCAGGGCCGACCGGCACTCACCAGCCCGAGAGGCTTGTCTGCTCGCCCGCTGGGGCGGGCAGGGCTGGTAGTTGAGGCTCGGGCTTCGGTCGGAGCCGACTGGGGTTGGCGGCGTGAACACAGCCTGCAGGGGTTTAGTGCATCACGGCTAGATGAGAGGGAGTCCGGGGAAAAGTCTGGACCTGCCGAAGAGGCAAGAGACTTTTTCTTCCCTCTTTATTTCCTGGTGCGCGATAAGAGGGGATTAAGAGCGCTGCTTAAAGGAGCTCCAGAGACGGGCGCGAGCCGCGGCTAAAAGCGCGGACCCCAGAGACAGACGTGAGACGCTAAGGCTGCTGCTGCCACCGCCAAGAAGCCTGTGTGTGAGCACAGGTCACTATCCACACCTCCCTTCCGGGGAGCCTGTGCGGCCCGCCACTGCCAGGGTCCCAGGATCCAGGGACAAGTTCCCCGGGAGAACACACGGCGCACCTCAGGCTGGTGCAACGTCATGCCGGCCTCTGCCCACGCAGGCTCGCCCCGCACTCCGTGCCCCTCCCTCACCCCCGCCTGAGTGAGCCAGAGTCCCCAAAGCACCTGCTCCTTTAACCCCGTCCTGTCTGAGCGAAGAACAGACGCCCTCCGGAGAACTACACACAGAGGTAGGGCTAAATCCAAAGTTGAGCCCTTGCAAACTGTGAGAACAAAGAAGAGAAAGGGAAATCTCTCCCAGCAGCCTCAGAAGCAGCGGATTAAAGCTCCACAGTCAACTTGATGTACCCTGCATCTGTGGAATACATGAATAGACAACGAATCATCCCAAATTGAGGAGGTGGACTTTGAGAGCAAGATCTATGATTTTTTCCCCTTTTCCTCTTTTTGTGAGTGTGTATGTGCATGCTTCTGTGTGAGATTTTGTCTGTATAGCTTTGCTTCCACCATTTGTCCTAGGGTTCTAGCCTTTCTTTTTTTTTTTTTAACAATTATTTTTTATTTTAATAACTTTATTTTACTTTATCTTCTTTCTTTCTTTCTTCCTTCCCTGCTTCCTTCCTTCCTTCCTCCCTCCCTCCCTCCTTTCCTTCTTTCTTTCTACTTCTACTAATTCTTTCTACTTTTTCTCCCTTTTATTCTGAACCGTGTGGATGAAAGGCTCGTGGTGCTGCAGCCAGGAGTCAATGCTGTGCCTCTGAGGTGGGAGAGTGAAATTCAGGACATTGGTCCACAAGAGACCTCCCAGCTCCACATAATATCAATGGCAAAAATCTCCCAGAGACCTCCATCTCAACACCAGCACCCAGCTTCACTCAATGACCAGCAAGCTACAGTGCTGGACATCCTATGCCAAACAACTAACAAGACAGGAACACAACACCACCCATTAGCAGAGAGGCTGCCGAAAATCATAATAAGTCCACAAACATCCCAAAACACACCATCAGATGTGGACCTGCCCACCAGAAAGACAAGATCCTGCCTCATCCACCAGAACACAGGCACTAGTCTCCTTCACCAGGAAACCTACACAACCCACTGAAACAATCTTAGCAACTGGGGACAGACACTGAAAACAACAGGAACTATGAACCAGCAGCCTGCAAAAAGGAGACCCCAAACACAGTAAGATAAGCAAAATGAGAAGACAGAAAAACACACAGCAGATGAAGAAGCAAAATAAAAACCCACCAGACCTAACAAATGAAGAGGAAATAGGCAGTCTACCTGAAAAAGAATTCAGAATAATGATAGTAAAGATCCAAAATCTTGGAAATAGAATGGACAAAATGCAAGAAACATTTAACAAGGACCTAGAAGCACTAAAGATGAAACAAACAACGATGAACAACACAGTAAATGAAATTAAAAATACTCTAGATGGGATCAATAGCAGAATAACTGAGGCAGAAGAATGGATAAGTGACCTGGAAGATAAAATAGTGGAAATAACTACTGCAGAGCAGAATAAAGAAAAAAGAATGAAAAGAACTGAGGACAGTCTCAGAGACCTCTGGGACAACATTAACCGCACCAACATTCGAATTATAGGGGTCCCAGAAGAAGAAGAGAAAAAGAAAGGGACTGAGAAAATATTTGAAGAGATTATAGTTGAAAACTTCCCTAATATGGGAAAGGAAATAGTTAATCAAGTCCAGGAAGCACAGAGAGTCCCATACAGGATAAATCCAAGGAGAAATACGCCAAGACACATATTAATCAAACTGTCAAAAATTAAATACAAAGAAAACATATTAAAAGCAGCAAGGGAAAAACAACAAATAACACACAAGGGAATCCCCATAAGGTTAACAGCTGATCTTTCAGCAGAAACTCTGCAAGCCAGAAGGGACTGGCAGGACATATTTAAAGTGATGAAGGAGAAAAACCTGCAACCAAGATTACTCTACCCAGCAAGGATCTCATTCAGATTTGATGGAGAAATTAAAACCTTTACAGACAAGCAAAAGCTGAGAGAGTTCAGCACCACCAAACCAGCTTTACAACAAATGCTAAAGGAACTTCTCTAGACAAAAACACAAGAGAAGGAAAAGTCCTATAATAACGAACCCAAAACAATTTAGAAAATGGGAATAGGAACATACATATCGATAATTACCTTAAATGTAAATGGACTAAATGCTCCCACCAAAAGACACAGATTGGCTGAATGGATACAAAAACAAGACCCATATATATGCTGTCTACAAGAGACCCACTTCAGACCTAGAGACACATACAGACTGAAAGTAAGGGGATGGAAAAAGATATTCCATGCAAATGGAAACCAAAAGAAAGCTGGAGTAGCAATTCTCATATCAGACAAAATAGACTTTAAAATAAGGACTATCAGAAGAGACAAAGAAGGACACTACATAATGATTAAGGGATCGATCCAAGAAGAAGATATAACAATTGTAAATATTTATGCACCCAACATAGGAGCACCTCAATACATAAGGCAAATACTAACAGCCATAAAAGGGGAAATCGACAGTAACACATTCATAGTAGGGGACTTCAACACCCCACTTTCACCAATGGACAGATCATCCAAAATGAAAATAAATAAGGAAACACAAGCTTTAAATGATACATTAAACAAGATGGACTTAATTGATATTTATAGGACACTCCATCCAAAAACAACAGAATACACATTTTTCTCAAGTGCTCATGGAACATTCTCCAGGATAGATCATATCTTGGGTCACAAATCAAGCCTTGGTAAATTTAAGAAAATTGAAATTGTATCAAGTATCTTTTCCGACCACAACGCCATGAGACTAGATATCAATTATAGGAAAAGAGCTGTAAAAAATACAAACACATGGAGGCTAAACAATACACTACTTAATAACGAAGTGATCACTGAAGAAATCAAAGAGGAAATTAAAAAATACCTAGAAACAAATGACAATGGAGATACAACGACCCAAAACCTATGGGATGCAGCAAAAGCAGTTCTAAGAGGGAAGTTTATAGCAATACAAGCCCACCTTAAGAAGCAGGAAACATCTCGAATAAACAACCTAACCTTGCACCTCAAGCAATTAGAGAAAGAAGAACAAAAAAACCCCAGAGTTAGCAGAAGGAAAGAAATCATAAAAATCAGATCAGAAATAAATGAAAAAGAAATGAAGGAAACAATAGCAAAGATCAATAAAACTAAAAGCTGGTTCTTTGAGAAGATAAACAAAATAGATAAACCATTAGCCAGACTCATCAAGAAAAAAAGGGAGAAGACTCAAATCAATAGAATCAGAAATGAAAAAGGAGAAGTAACAACTGACACTGCAGAAATAAAAAAAATCATGAGGGATTACTACAAGCAACTCTATGCCAATAAAATGGACAATCTGGAAGAAATGGACAAATTCTTAGAAATGCACAAACTGCCAAGACTGAATCAGGAAGAAATAGAAAATATGAACAGACCAATCACAAACACTGAAATTGAAACTGTGATTAAAAATCTTCCAACAAACAAAAGCCCAGGACCAGATGGCTTCACAGGCGAATTCTATCAAACATTTAGAGAAGAGCTAACACCTATCCTTCTCAAACTCTTCCAAAATATAGCAGAGGGAGGAACACTCCCAAACTCATTCTACGAGGCCACCATCACCTTGATACCAAAACCAGACAAGGATGTCACAAAGAAAGAAAACTACAGGCCAATATCACTGATGAACATAGATGCAAAAATCCTCAACAAAATACTAGCAAACAGAATCCAACAGCACATTAAAAGGATCATACACCATGATCAAGTGGGGTTTATTCCAGGAATGCAAGGATTCTTCAATATACGCAAATCTATCAATGTGATTAACCATATTAACAAATTGAAGGAGAAAAACCATATGATCATCTCAATAGATGCAGAGAAAGCTTTCGACAAAATTCAACATGTATTTATGATAAAAACCCTGCAGAAAGTAGGCATAGAGGGAACTTTCCTCAACATAATAAAGCCCGTATATGACAAACCTACAGCCAACATCATCCTCAATGGTGAAACCTGAAAGCATTTCCACTAAGATCAGGAACAAGACAAGGTTGCCCACTCTCACCACTCTTATACAACATAGTTTTGGAAGTTTTAGCCACAGCAATCAGAGAAGAAAAGGAAATAAAAGGAATCCAAATCGGAAAAGAAGAAGTAAAGCTGTCACTGTTTGCAGATGGCATGATACTATACATAGAGAATCCTAAAGCTGCTACCAGAAAACTACTAGAGCTAATCAATGAATTTGGTAAAGTAGCAGGATACAAAATTAATGCACAGAAATCTCTGGCATTCCTATACACTAATGATGAAAAATCTGAAAGTGAAATCAAGAAAACACTCCCATTTAACATTGCAATGAAAAGAATAAAATATCTAGGAATAAACCTATCTAAGGACCCAAAAGACCTGTATGCAGAAAATTATAAGACACTGATGAAAGAAATTGAAGATGACATAAATAGATGGAGAGATATACTGTGTTCTTGGATTGGAAGCATCAACATTGTGAAAATGACTCTACTACCCAAAGCAATCTACAGATTCAATGCAATCCCTTTCAAACTACCAGTGATATTTTTCACAGAACTAGAACAAAAATTTCACTATTTGTATGGAAACACAAAAGATCCTGAATACCCAAAGCAATCTTGAGAAAGAAAAACAGAGCTGGAGGATCAGGCTCCCTGGCTTCAGACTATACTACAAAGCTACAGTAATCAAGACAGTATGGTACTGGCACAAAAACAGAAAGATAGATCAATGGACCAGGATAGAAAGCCCAGAGATAAATCCACGCACACATGGTCACCTTATCTTTGATAAAGGAGGCAGGAATGTACAGTGGAGAAAGGACAGTCTCTTCAATAAGTGGTGCTGGGAAGACTGGACAGGTACATGTAAACATATGAGATTACATCACTCCCTAACACCATACACAAAAATAAGCTCAAATTTTATTAAAGACCTAAATGGAAGGCCAGACACTATCAAACTCTTAGGGGAAAACATAGGCAGAACACTCTATGACATAAATCACAGCAAGATCCTTTTTGACCCACCTCCTAGAGAAATGGAAATAAAATCAAAAATAAACAAATGGGACCTGTTGAAACTTAACAGCTTTTGCATAGCAAAGGAAACCATAAATAAGACCAAAAGACAACCCTCAGAATGGGAGAAAATATTTTCAAATGAAGCAACTGACAAAGGATTAATCTCCAAAATTTATAAGCAGCTCATGCAGCTCAATAACAAAAAAACAAACAACCCAATCCAAAATTGGGTAGAAGTCCTAAATAGACATTTCTCCAAAGATGATATACAGACTGCCAACAAACACATGAAAGAATGCTCAACATCATTAATCATTAGAGAAATGCAAATCAAAACTACAATGAGATATCATCTCACACCAGTCAGAATGGCCATCATCAAAAAATCTAGAAACAATAAATGCTGGAGAGGGTGTGGAGAAAAGGGAACCCTCTTGCACTGCTGGTGGGAATGTGAATTGGTTCAGCCACTATGGAGAACAGTATGGAGGTTCCTTAAAAAACTACAAATAGAACTACCATATGACCCAGCAATCCCACTACTAGGTATATACCCTGAGGAAACCAGAATTCAGAAAGAGTCATGTACCAAAATGTTCATTGCAGCTCTATTTACAATAGCCCGGAGATGGAAACAACCTAAGTGCCCGTCGTCGGATGAATGGATAAAGAAGATGTGGCACATATATACAATGGAATATTACTCAGCCATAAAAAGAAACGAAATTGAGCTATTTGTAATGAGGTGGATAGATCTAGAGTCTGTCATACAGAGTGAAGTAAGTCAGAAAGAGAAAGACAAATACCGTATGCTAACACATATATATGGAATTTAAGAAAAAAAATGTCATGAAGAACCTAGGGGTAAGACAGGAATAAAGACACAGACCTACTAGAGAATGGACTTGAGGATATGGGCAGGGTGAAGGGTAAGCTGTGACAAAGCAAGAGAGAGGCATGGACATATATACACTGCCAAACATAAGGTAGATAGCTAGTGGGAAGCAGCCACATAGCACAGGGAGATCAGCTCAGTGCTTTGTGACTGCCTGGAGGGGTGGGATAAGGAGGGGGAGGGGGAGGGAGACGCAAGAAGGAAGAGATATGGGAATATATGTATATGTATAACTGATTCACTTTGTTATAAAGCAGAAACTAACACACCATTGTAAAGCAATTATACTCCAAAAAAGATGTTAAAAAAAATCAACAGATATAATCATACATTCTATATTTCATAATTTCAAAACCCTTCTGCTTCCACAATCTCATTTATCTCCATGATAATCTTGTAAGATTAGTATAAAACCTGCATTTTATAAGAGCAGAGGTTGAGACTCAGGGCCATCAAGAGACTTGTCAGAATAAAAAGTGAAGTGAGAGCTCAGATCTTTTAAACCTAGTTTATTTGTTCTTTCCGCTCTAGTTTTTATTTTTTCTAGTTTTTCTAGTTTTCATTTTTCACTATAATGGGAGCTTGGTATATTCCAGCTGTTGTCAAAAACAGAAGTTTACTCTTCTCTCCTCCACCCCACAGCCATATATATAGTCATGTTCTTTTCCAGCCCCCGTCTCCAAAAGTGAACACAGAAAATGCACGATTTAAGTAAGTGCACACACAGTTGTGCCCAGAAGCCCTGTAAACCTGAATGCCATAAGGTTGCATGATTTTGTCAACTTAGATTCACAAAGCTTCTTTGTAAGATAAAAAGTAAACCCTGGGCTTCCCTGGTGGCGCAGTGGTTGAGAGTCCGCCTGCCCATGCAGGGTACACGGGTTCGTGCCCCAGTCCGGGAAGATCCCGCGGAGCGGCTGGGCCCGTGAGCCATGGCCGCTGAGCCTGCGCGTCCGGAGCCTGTGCTCCGCAGCGGGAGAGGCCACAACAGTGAGAGGCCCGCGTACCAAAAAAAAAAAAAAATGCAAACCCTGCATCTCATGATTAAGAATTCTCATGGATTAGAGGGAAGAGATATGGGAACATATGTATATGTATAACTGATTCACTTTGTTATAAAGCAGAAACTAACACACCATTGTAAAGCAATTATACCCCAATAAAGATGTTAAACAAAAAAAAGAATTCTCATGGATTAATGACTCTTTATTAGCAACTAACGCTGATAGAATGTCTTTTCCCTATCACAGTGTTCCAGAGTACAGCATCTAACTTCTCCAGCCTTGCCTTGGATCATTCCTAAATTAGATGCCAGCCTCAGGATGCCCCAACTCCTCTAGAGGAGCTGACATCAAACCCACTCGTAGGAGAACATAACCCCCTGCAACCCTTCGGGTCCACATCAGCGTCAGAGACATTACTGGGATGAATCCTTCAAACACCCACTCTCCAGGTAAGGCGCCTGCCAGGTAAGACAACAAGGCACAATTTGGCAATAGCATTTGCTCATGCACTTTCCCCCTCTTTATGCCTTTTGAAGCTCTCCTTTTACATTTTATGCTGACCAAACACTCTCTGAGTTGTTAACCACGGAGAAATAGCAGAAAGGATCACTTGAATTTCCCTGTATCTTGGCATTAACCTCTCACCACCAGATGGCAGGTGAGCACCGGGATGTGAAACTACTGCTGGCACAGTTTGAGGACAATTGTTCTTTGGTGTCAAAACACAGAAATCCAGACAAGCGAGTAGAGAACTTCCAAAGAATAGGAGTGCTTAACTGTGCTGATTCAGCCCTCCAGTGGAGAGTGCGAGGCTTGCCAAGTCTGCTGAGTGTACAACAGCTCAGGGAAGTGACAGTAATTGGTGTCCCATACTGCGAAGGCTTCAGACCCAGCGGTTCAAGCAGCGCACACGGAACTCATTAACCAAGTCCTCCGTGGTGTCTTTACTCAAACTGTGGTTCAGGCTTGTTAAGAACTGCAGAATCCCAGGACAGCTATACCAGAATCTTCATGTTTAACAGGCTCTCTGGGTGATTGTTTTCCATCTTAAGTTTGAGAAAATAACTTGAAGGGTGCAGGCTCCTCAGCAAATGCTTTCAAAGCTAGGGCTCGGGGTGGGGAGGCCCATGAGGATCCTGGGTTGCACTGGGAATTGCAGAACACTCACTCCAGACCCCCTTGAAGGTATGCTCTACTTGATAGCATTTCCCTCTGGAACAAGAAGGCAGACATAGAGCTATAAGTAATCTCTTTGCCCTGGCACCTTCGCCCACCTTTTCACTTTCCTCAGGAATACAAACTTCATGAGCTATTTAACCCTTAAGATATTTTAAAACTGATCATGATTCAATAGGTACTTTATGATTAAAACATTGAGCTGAAATTAGTACTTCATTTTAAATGGGACTTAAGAACATGTTTTGTGATTGAAGATATCCTGAGAAAGCCTTGGCCATCAGGGATAATGCAGTACCGATGTCCTGTGCATCAGCAGGATTTTTGTGTGAGTCAGAGGTTAGCACTCCAGCCACATACTAGCTCTGAAGCTGGTTTCTGGGCTACAAAGTCAATCTGTCTGACCCCAGATATGAGTAAAAGGTTTAAATTCTACAGTCACCAACTTGAGTGAGAAGAAAAGTAATTCCTGACCTGCCTCCAGAAAAATACTATTGGGGTAAATTCACTTTAAAATTAGTCATTTATCAGGATTACTAATTCAATCAAGTCCAAATTTTAACTCTAATTCTAATTTTATTTTACTATCTAAATTATCTAATTTAAATCTAATTGTAATTATGGAAAGGGGTGCAAGTCTAAGAAGGACAAGTCCATTCAGATAATCGAGCACATACCCATGGCAGGGAGGGAGAGATACCTTCCCCTTTTGTTGTTCTGTAGCACCCGTGCTATGGCATGCTGGCTCCTGCAGGTAACACTGTAGTCACCTGTACAGTGGGCGGGAGTCAGCTCCCTCCTAAAGGTCCACATACCTCCCTCTAATGTGTATCTCCTCAATCTACACCTTTTGCTTGGCCAGATGGCCTCTGGAGAGGGTCAGCAACTCACCCTCCAAGCTTAGTCCTCCTAGAGCTTGAATTTTTAGTATTATTCCAAGGCAGGAAGACAATCAGTTTGATCTCTTATACCCATTTTGAGTCTGTCCTGTTTTGTGGTAAGAGCAGCATCTTAAAATGATATAATTTAGACTATGGCTCCTTGATCTCTGTGGAAGTCTTCTTCACATCTGTCAACGCAGTTTGAGATACATATGAAGACAGGAGATAACCTAGGGAAGGAGATAAGAATAAGTATTAATATTTGATTATTCCTTCCCATTTCATCTTGCCACATATGCTTGTGCCCACAGAGGGTGAATCATGAGATTGCCTTAAGTTCCTTTATTTCAACACAGTTCCTCTCAGAACCTGTCCACAAGGAAGTGGTTAATGTTACCACCTTCACCCAGACTGTAAGTAAGAGCTTTCTGGAATTCCCCATGTAGTGGTAGAAACCTTGTGGGAAACACTGAGTAAAATGTATTTGACAAGCAGCAAAAGCATAGCCATAGAGCAAAGATCAGCTGTAGCCAAGAGTTGGGGTGATTTGAATGTATGACTAAAAAGGGGCAGGCTGAAGGAGTTTTTCAGGGTGATAGAATATTAATTCTGGTGATGAATACACAGCTCTATAAATGTGCTGAAACTTATAAAACCATGCACCAAAATTTTATCTCTTGCAATTTACCCTGACCCCTCTCTTTCTTGCACTGGTAAAGCCTCTCTTTCCACTGGATGATACCTATCAACAGATAAAAATGTTAAAGTATCCCTCATCTTTTAAAACCAGTCAAAAACAACAACAAAAAGTAACTTCATCACCCTATATTTCCTTTCATCTATTGCCTCATTTTTCTCTACAATAAATTTGGCAAGAACTTCAAAAGAATTACAATACATATGAAAGAATTGTCAAAATCATGGTTTCAACCTTCTCTCCTCTTCTCTCTTGAACCCACTCTGTTCATACTTTTGTTTCCATGAATCTGCTAAAAATTAAAAATTGCCCTTGCCAAGGTGTTGCCAAACCCAAAGGCCAGTTTCAATCCTCAGCTACTCAATTTGTTAAGAGCACTTGCCTGGTGGATCCTCCTAGAAATATTTCCAAAATTTGGCTTCCAGATTATTTACTCTCATGGTGCTGACTTCTCCTTTTCGTTTGCCTTTGCTGGATCCTCTTCAGTTTCTCATCCTCTAAATGTAGAGTGCCCCTGGGCTCTGTCCTCGCATCTTCTCATCTCCTCTCATTTCTGTGGTAATCTCATTCAACACCATGATTGTAAATCCCATCACTTACAATTCCAAATAGTCCAATGCCTGAGCTACCCTCTCAACTCCAAACTTGTGTATGCAACTATCTACTCAATCTCACCAGTCAGATGTCTAATTGCCAATTCAACTTTACCATAAACTCTTGGATTCTTAACAATAACCTCTTAAATGTTCTCTCTGCTTTCCTGCTTGCCCGATCACAGTCTTTTTTCAACATAATATCTAGAGAGGTCTTTTTAAAACATAACTCAATCATGTCACTCTTCTGCTTAAAAACTTTCAATGGTTTTCTGTTGTTATGAACTCAATGTTTGTGTCCCCCCGAAAAATCCATATGTTGAAATCCTAACCCCCAATGTAATAGTATTAGGAGGTGAGGCCTCTGGGAGGTGATTAGGTGATGAGGGAAGAACCCTCATGAATGGAATTAGTGCTCTTAAAAAAGAGACCCCAGAGAGCTCTCTTACCCTCTCTGCCATGTGCGAATACAATGAAAATGGCATCTGCCACCTAAAAAGGGGCTGTCATCAGAACCCAACAACGCTGGCACCCTGATCTCAAATTTCCAGCCTCCAGAACTCTAAAAACTAAATCTTTGTAGTTTATAAGCCATCCAGTCTATGATATTCTGTCAGAGCAGCCTGAACTGCCTAAGCCACTTGTTCAGAGTAAAAGCTAAAGTCCATGCTATGACCTAAAAGTTCCACAGGCTCTGGCTCCCACAATCTCTCTGACCTCATCTCCCTTTTTCTCATTAGACTCAGGTCACACTGTATTCATAGGTATTCCTCGAAAACACCAAGTATGTTCCCAACCCAGGGCTGCCACATTTACTTTCTTTCACCAGAAAAGCTCTTCTCTTAGATGACCTCATGGCTGGCCCATTCATTTATTTCAATTCTCTGCTCCAGGTCCTTTTCTTTAGAAAAGGACCATTTATCTAACCATTTATCTAAGGTAGCCTACCTTCCCCCATCCTACTCCATGTTTCCCTCTCCCCTTCCCCAAATGAATTTTCTCCATAGAACCTATCACTCCCAAACATATTATTTGTTTGTTTATTGGCTGTCATTCTACCCATTTCTCCCTCATTCCCACATGCCACCACCACTAGAATGAATGAACCATAGGAGCAAAGAATTTTATTCACTGACTGCAGTAGCACCAGTGCTCAATTAACTAATTACATAATACTGACACTAAAGTAGAAGGTTCACGAAGATTGAAAACTGGTGGCCATATATGTGTTTTTAATATTTTTAAAATACACAGCTATAATTAAAATGTTGACAAAGTTATCAACATATAAACATTAGGATTTCACATCAATATTTGGTTTTATAGCATCTATTGAAAAATTAGAAATTGCCAATTTTAGTTGACACTTGGTACATTCTAGGCATTGTTGTAATTGCTTTACAGCTGTTCCAAAGAATGACTGCATTTAATCATAAAACATCTCGCTGATGAGTTACTGTAGCTGAAACACAGAAGGATAAGAACTTTTCTAGTCTTCTATCTAGTTACCTGGGAGCTAGGATTCAAACTATTCCAACTCAGATAAGCGCACCTTCACAGATCCTGCCTTTATCCTCTCTGAAGGCAGCATTCCTGAAAGGCTACACACAGTGGGAGCAAGCATTCCATTACTTTGCCGTCTCCAACCAATTCTCTCCTTTATATCACCTGCTTTAGCCCTGTATCCATTCACCAGAGTTTATAATCCTTATCAGATTGAAATAATCAAATTTGAATCAACAATCATTTGAATGTCCATTTACATACAGTCACTAAGGCAGGTCCTAAATGCGATAAAACGTGAGTAAAATACAATTCTTGTTTTTACAGGGCTTATAATTTTTTTTTTAATGAGCACACATACATAGAATATAACTTATATATGGTAAAAAGCATTCATGAAAAATGCAATAAAATGATATGCTGCAATAAAGTTCAATGTAATGAAAATTTTATTATCACCAACTAGTCATGAGGCAGGAATTTCATTTTTCACTGCTATATTCAAAGCATCTACATGATACCTGGTACATTATAAGTGCTCGATACATACTTTTGAAATATGTGAATATTATACAAGAAGTCATATCTCCTTCCTAATTCAGTTTAACTACCAGTTTCTCTTTTTAGCATTAACTACCCCCCATTTCATATGTTTAATGGGAAAGCACTCTTAAAGATAAACTGAGGGAAATTTTTAAATTTAAGGGTGTATTTGAGCAAAAATCTATTTTTTTAATTTATTTTTTGAAGTATAGTTGATTTATAATGTGCTAATTTCTACTGTACAGCAAAGTGATCCATTTATACATATATATGCATTCTTTTTCATGTTCTTTTCCATTGTGGTTTATCACAGCATATTGAATATAGTTCCCTGTGCTATACAGTAGGAACTTGTTGTTTATCCATTCTCTATATAAATAGTATACAAGCAAAAATTTATTTGAATCGGGTAGTGCCAAAGCAGAAGTGATTCGCACCTCTCTGCCATTGGAAGCCACGGGAAGGACTTTCAGAGAAAGTCTAGAAGCAAATAAAGGAAATGATTACATTGAACACAGTTTAAAGACTTGTTGGCTGTCTGTGATTTGTTATCCTTAGCATTCTGATTTTGTAGCCTTGAGGCATTTGCAGGCTGAGATTTTGGTTTGCTGTCATAGGGTCGCCATGACATAGAACCACCTCCATCTAATGGCCTCCTTGTTTAATTAAGTCGCCGGCACAGAGACTTAAGAATGAGAAACAGTACGTGAACACAAGTAAACTACAGTAGCAGTTCAAAAGAAAAAGGGTTCATACCTGCTTGTGGGGGATCTGAGATTTCGTGGAAGAAATGATCTTTGAAATAGGTCCAAAAGAACTGGTAAAATGTTAGCAGGCAGAGGTAAATAGAAGGAACTTCCAGGCCCATAAAAGTGAGTCAGGACAAGCTATTTGTACTATATGCCATGGAGTTTGGCAGCAGCTCAGGGAGTTGAGCGGGTGGATGTTGGTTATCTTTTGACATTTACTTGGCTTAAGAAAACAACTGAAAATAGATCTGTGCTATAAAAATTTAATAACTAAAGCAAAAGTAAAATTCTGGCTTTGATTTATTTACAGGGTGATCTTTGGCAGTTTCCCGAGCTCTCAGTCTCATGTGACCAGATAGTTTGGTCAAATTTATCTCTTTCCACCCAAAATCAATCCGCAAAGATACTGGGTTAAGGATCAGGAGCCTAAGCATTCACCCTCAGTTACCACTGGTGTGACCTTGGGTAAGTCACTCACTTAGCCTGAACTTCTTCATCCATTAAAAAATCACGAGTCAGGGCTTCCCTGGTGGCACAGTGGTTGACAGTCCGCCTGCCAATGCAGGGGACGCGGGTTCGTGCCCCAGTCCGGGAAGATCCCACATGCCGCGGAGCTGCTGCGCCCGTGAGCCATGGCCGCTGAGCCTGCGCGTCCGGAGCCTGTGCTCCGCAACGGGAGAGGCCACAACAGTCAGAGGCCCGCGTACCGCAAAAA
>NW_006787415.1:1295065-1318855 GCF_000442215.2 Lipotes vexillifer
TGCTCCGCAACGGGAGAGGCCACAACAGTCAGAGGCCCCCGTACCGCAAAAAAAAAAAAAAAAATCACGAGTCACTTTATGCCTTCCTCACAACAGTGGAATGATCAAGTGAGTGGACATACAACAAGAATTCCTTGTAAGCAATCAAGTGCTCTGGCAAAGAAAGACTGCTCTATTCCATCTTTCTCTGCTGTCCCCAGCCCGCCTCAGCAGCATAATAGTGGCATGTATGAAAACACATAAGGATATGATGGTATAGAATTGTATTTTATTACTCAACATTTTCCGTTGTTAACACGTTCAGTGATTGCTGATCAAGGCATATATATGTTCCTGGTCTAGCTGGAATCCAAGTGACATTGTGCCTTTGTATTCATCTGCTATTGCAAGGGGGTATCATTTTCTATTTTCTGAGAAAGCCTTTAACTAGGGTAAAATGATCAAAGCCAAATATGACATTGACATTTATGGAACCACTCTATGCCCAAGAGTAAATGTAGCTTAAGTGTTATGCCATAAGCAAGGCTTTGAATATTTAGCAAACTATGATAGAAAAAGACATTTTGTGCCCCCAAGGAAAAGAGAATTATTATGAAAGGAATATGATAACAGCAACAAAATCACAGCAGGTTCCATCCACAGAAGAAAAAACTAAACGACAAATGCAGTGTAGCCCATAGTTGGTCTAAGCAGTGGGATAACACTTATGATAGTGAGCAATCAGATGATCTGGAAATGTAACGGGTCAAAATTCCAAGTTACAGAAGAACTGTCTGAGTACTGAGTTAACTCATGGCATCGTAAACCTCTGTTCTCTTTCTGATGGCCTCTCTGAGTTTCCACACCCTAATTAGACCAGATGAAATGAGATTAACTGAGGGTTGTATCTAGTTCTGGCCCTTAGAAAAACCCATAAAATAAGGTAAAGCTTTTTTTTTTCCCCCATTTTTTTGGATAATTACTTCCCTCACTCAAAACCCACTGTGAAATACCTTTCCTCGCCCTTGCTGCTTTTTAGGCATTTACTTCCTTTCTTTTCTCTTTTCTCCCCTCCCCACTTCTCCATACATCTTATATCATGTGTGGTCACTTACACACAAGGTAACCCCTCTGCCATACCACATATTCCACTGCCATCTCAAATCCACTCTAGATATCAAAGTTTACCTACAGAGGGCTCTAATTCCTCTGGAATTTTCCTTCTACTCATGAAATAACATCATAAATTTATTGATGTGCCATTCATCCCAAGAAATATATTTATATTTTAGCTGAGCCTTCTGAAAACATAAATTTTATACAGTGACACTCCAAGTAGTGAGAATTGAATTATAGAAAACAAACAAAAAGAGAATTTTGCAACAGACCTTGCAAAAGTGTTCCTGAGAGCCACAGCTACTTAAGCGTAAACTGAATATCTGATGAAACCCATTTTAAGTATTATATAAAGATATGGATAGATTAAAAGTAAAAGAATGGAAAAAGCTGCACCATGCAAACACTAATCACAAGACAGCTGGTGTAGGAATATAATACAAAGCAAAATAGACTACAGAAAAAGGAATGGGGGGATAAAGAGGGATATTATATAATGATGGAGGGTTCGCTTAAAAAAATAACATTCTGAAATATGTATGCACCTAATAACAAGTCTTCGAAGCACATGAAGCAAAAATAATAGAACCTAAAGGAGAAACCAGTTTATCCACAACTGTCGTGGAAGACTTCCAGACTCCTCTCTCAGGAATTGACAGAACAATAAGATAATAAATCAGTAAAGACTTGGTGGTGCTTTGAAGTGTGTCAGTTTGGCTAGACTGAAATACATTTCCTATAATTTCCTTTTTCTGTATATTTCTAGTCTGGGTAACTCAAAAGAAACGCTCTCATGCAGGATTAGAAAGGTGGAAGTAAAAAATCACCCATTTTGCCGCTCACATATTATGGCTTATCTGCTGGCTTATCTTATTGGAAAGGACAGTAATCAAGATCCACCTTTCCCTGATCCCCCTTCAATTTCTCTAATTCCTGAGCATGTCACATTCTATGATGAAGACCAATAGCAATAGCTTCTTTTGCAAGACATCCATGGCATCATGGTAGAGATAGCAAGAACTGACGTGTGTTTCTTGTTCGTGGGTCATAGCTTGTCATTGCTCTTCCCTACATTATATCCATCTTTCTCTCCTGACTGCCTGACCTTCGGACTTCAGCTCCAGCATCAGAGGCAAAGACAGTAGTCTTACAGACACTGACTAACAAGATCCCATAATTGTATAGGTCAAATTCTTGTAGCAAATCCTTTAATCTATCTATATCTGTATCCACATATCTCTATTTCTACATATCTGCATCTACATCTATTTTTATATCTACATCTCCTAATGGTTCCTCTTCTCTGATTGAAGGCTTACTAGTACAGAATTTGATACCGAGAGTGGCTCCAGAGGAGCAGAATCTTTAGGATTAGCTCTCTGAAATGATTTTGAGTTTCCTGGACT
This sequence comes from Lipotes vexillifer, assembly GCF_000442215.2. Taxonomy (NCBI): domain Eukaryota; kingdom Metazoa; phylum Chordata; class Mammalia; order Artiodactyla; family Lipotidae; genus Lipotes; species Lipotes vexillifer. The sequence continues at coordinate 1,297,567 of NW_006787415.1, forward strand.
GGATCCTCTGATCTGATTAGACTCATAAGCATTAATGACCTCATTTCTAGGGGTAAAAAGGACATGTCATCCATGACATGTAGTTGTACAACAGTTATTCAAATTATCACCTATAAATAACTGTAATCAAGTGCCTATAGAATCCAAGGCTCTGGGTGACCTAGTAATTGCTGCCATAGAATGTTTTAGTGAAAATAAGGAGTATAGTGGAGTTGGTTGGTGGTTGTGCTGCAGAAATGGGGGAAAGCAAATAATGAGCTCAGGGCTTTAAATTTCAAGCTAAAGGTCTGCATAAGGGAACTAAAAGCTTTAATAACAGTCCTGGAGGAAATTCTTATCTCTTACAGCCACAGGGAAGATATTTCTGAAAATCAAACCCAGTTTCTGATCTGTGGGTGGTCGAATTGCAAAGGCAAATCGAATTCCCAATTCTATAGAATCTCTATTGTTAAAATTAGAGCATTCATATAGCTGCAGTAGAACCTGAAAAATTGGAAGGGGGTCATATAGGCAGATTCTAATGAAGCTCAAGACTCTAAACCCCCCAATTCTGCCAAGCCTCTTTTGCTTGTAGGAGCAGCCTGTTAACCTCTGCCTCAGCAGGTTAGTCTCCCCTTGTCTGAAGAACCTGCTTTCCCTGAGGTAGCTATCTTGCAAGGTACTACTGATGCTGCCCAGGACCTTCTCCCATCACTGCTCTTGCTTCTAGACCTGTAACTAAACTCAAGATCCAATAGGGTCCAGAGGGTAAAATACCACATATGACCTGTGAGGATATTTGATATGCACAGAATAATGACTTCCCAGAAAGCTGGTAAATATGTGTAGCAATGGAGTTTATGAGTGTAGGGCCAAGGTGGAAGCAATATAAAATTGGATCAGCATGGATTTATTGAAAGAGCTTACTAATCAGATTTTCTGTAGTCAAAACTGAAGGGCTGAAAATGGTTCTAACAGTTTTCTTGGTTAGTTGTCCAAAATATGAACCCACAGGTGGCCTATGCTAACTTAAGTGGAAATGCCAGATTTTTGGTGTACTATAGAATAAGTTATCCAAAGGTTTAGGGACGTGGAACTATTTCAAGTGAATTTAGTGATTGTTTAACATACACATTCCTTGCTTGTTATATGCCAAGTTTTATTTATAGCTATTAGTTTGATCTTATTAATTGTATTACTCAACTTTGATATTGGTGATAATTAATAATTTGTCTCTTTCACCTGTTTCTGAGAAGCATATGCTAGAATTCTCTGACCACAATCCTTAATTAGTCTCTTTCTTCTGATTCCGTCAGTTTTCTTTTTTAAGAGAATAATTCTCTAATGTTAAAAAAAAAGTATACACTTTCTTTAAGTTTGTAACTTGGTCTTTTCCTTTAAGCTCTCCCCAAATAAAATTCTCTTCACAAAGGAACATTAATAAGTAATGGTGCGTTTACTAAAGTTAACACAGGTCACATGGAAAGGGATTGTATTTCACAGTGTATAGCATTCATTTCAAAAATTTCCACTGTATTTGCCCCCTTCCAAGTTTCCCTTCTTGGTCTCACATCCATCAAGTGTTTTCCTTCCCCTTTCTTCCCTCTGGCTCTATAATGCTTGCCTCAATCCTGTGTTACCCCAGTCAACTCCACTCACCACCACTAAAACCACGACCAATCTCTCTCTTGGTTTATTATGGACAGCAGTTTAACCTTATCCCATATTCCTGCTCCAAACCATATGACTTAACCCACTACTTCATATAAATTCAATATATCCAAGGCCATTTTGATGAGGAGAGACATGTTGATTATGCTCAGAAAATGGAAGATTTTCCAGCACCTAGGCCCCATCTTCCTTAGGAGGCAATTGAACTTACACATTTAATAGTATATTTCAATTCAAAATAAGTAGAGACACAGAGAGGAGAGAGACAAAATTGCCCTTTTTCTGATTAGCTAAAGAGTCATGAGTAACAACCTGAAATAACAGACTTGATCTATGCCTTTATTCCAGGTTTTAATCAATTTCAGTCTTTCAGCATCTCTTTTGGGTAACCACACTGACAACTGCCAGCCTGATCCATCATTTAATCCAATTCTGATCCAAAATCATGACAAGAGAAAATGCTAAACTTTCTTGGAAAATCAGTGAATTTTAATGTTTCTTTTATCACATTGAATGATTTGTCTGTTGATAATGCTTCATCTCCACACACATCTCCACACAGAAAACTATCCCATTTTAATGTAAATTACATAATTTTTTTAGATGGTAAGACATCAGTCTGAGGTCAAGATTAGTGGTTACAATTGCCTAAGACCATAAAGCTCATGAGGGCACAAATATGTAACTTTAATATATCATTCATCTTTACTTATATTTCAAGTTTATACATCTCTTCTGATATCATAAAATAGAAACTTAGTCAATCCTAGGTCACTTCAGGCATGAAGTCAGTTCTGGAATTTCTCCCATTTTTTTTCTCTCTCTGGCAATCATATAAATTCTGGAGAGCTCATAGCAGGTGAATTACCTGGTCTGTAACAATTGGCTCTGTCCACTGTGGTATCTGCTGAGATTCCCTCACCGAGGCTGGTCTGCATGACTGGTATCTTCCTTCTGTTGGTTTTCCTATATAAGATGTCAGTTCAGTCATTGGTACTTGCACTCCCCAGCCTCTACATCATGGTTGAGTGATGTCTTCAGGTCTGCCATCCCTCTCTCACATAATCCTGTACCTTCTTGTGACAAAAGAAAGAATTATTCTAAGTCATTCTGGATCTTTAAAAACTTCTGTAGCCATCTGAGGCCTATTCTGACTCTAAAAATCCATGCAGCCAATTCTATTCTACTTCTCCAATATCTGGGAGATAAGGGAACCGTCCCGTGGCTGCAATTGCTTTTCAAATGGGAAGCAAGACACTGTGCCCTCTACACTTGAATCTCTAAACTTAGCTGTTTACATAAGTACACGCACCCCTACCCCTTGAAGAACTGGTCCTGAGTGAGTCAGGTGCAAGCCCACAAGAGCATCTAAATCTCTAGAAAGCCCTTTCTCTTAATCTATTGTTTGTTAGAGTATTTTAAAAGTCTAGTATGCAGCAATTACTGATCGTACTCTCTTGTTCTGTTGTGCTTCCCACCACAATCCCCCACAGTTTAGCTCCTGTCTAAAATTAAAGGACAGGGACAAAAATATATGTTCAGAACCAAAAAGCACATCAATTTATATCACTGCAAATAAAAACTCTGTTTGTAGTCATGGCTTTTCTACTAATCCACCATAGGGCACTATGTGAATTATTTAACCTGAGTATCAGTTTCCTCCTTTGTAGATTAAAGGGGTTGAACTAGGTGATTTTTAGAGTCCTTCCCAGCACTAACATTGAATGAGCACATGTTTACAGACTACAAACACATTCGAAGTCCAGAGTTGACAAGTTGCATCTGCAATGAATCCCACACAACTTGAAAAGGATGACATGATATAATCCATATTAAAGTGTTTTGAAAAGTTAAATGTACCATATGTGGAGACCTTGGTGTGCAGCAATTTAATGTCCAGCAATTTTCTTTTATAGCCGTCAGCCAGTTAAATCTGTGTTATCAATATACCACCCTCATTGCCAGCAGAGAGCACAAAGTGAACATTAATCTGCCATTCTCCTTCTTAATGTACTCCAGAGATGAGATCCAGCATCATCTAACCTCTCACTGTCCTATACCCCTCTACCATGACTTCTCCACAGGGCCAGGCAAGTGAAGCAGAGAAAACAAAAGAGGCTTTGGACCAGTGATGATTATCCCTAAGTGTAAGGATAATGGTTTTTATTCATTTTATTATTGTTGTGATTTTCATGGTTTGCACACTCTTTTAAGCCATTTCAAATGAGATGATACTAAAAGATATTTGGGGTAATAGCAGCAGTGCCTCCCAAACATCTGCTTTGAAGACTTCTACTCTGTCATTGCTCATGATTATGACTTATTAAGAGAGAGCTTGGACTTTGGAGTTGAACAAACTAGAACTAAATCTATGCTTGACTCATGGCTTTTGTAACCTTGGCTGTGTTGCTTAGCATCTTTGAGCCTAAATCGTTTCTTCTTTTAAACTGTTAACAAGTTTTTTTTTAAATTACTCAATAGAGAAGTTGTGAAGATTAGTGTTAAAAAATGTACCAAATGTAGAGAGCTTGGCACATTTTGGATTCTTGGTACTTGATCAGCAATAAGTTTGTGCTGGGGCTGCCACTGAATGTGGGAGGCCCTGCGCAAGTATTGTGTATGAGGCCTTTGTCTATATAAACAATTTGATTTAAAACAATTATTACAAAATTTATTGAAACATGCGACGTTTATTGTTTTATTGGTGAATATTTAGAGTAATGAGAAGGGAAAATGAAGTTACATATATGTCTGTTGTCCAGTCAGTGCACTTGAAGATTCTTCGTGGTGCCTAGACACCAAATCTTCCTGTTCAGGTCCAAGAACCACTTTTTCTGACCTTTATAGTTATATGCACCATCCTGTCTAATTTCATATCTCCCACTGAGAGAAAAGAGGTAGCAACACTGATAAGAAACTAGGAATCTGGAAAACTCTAGTTTTCTCATTAACTCTCTGAAATTATCTTTTGCATCAATTGTTCTTGAGAGCTTTTAAATGATCTTATTACGCTATTTCTTTTCTCTCTCTCTCTCTCTCTCTCTCTCTGGGTATGTATTGGTAGAAATTGTTGGTTTTTCAAAACAATTGTCTAAGCATTTCCAAATCTTTAGTGTCCAAGAAAGGTGTTCTTTTAATAAAAAAAAAAACAGTGTTTCCTAATGAATATGTTAAAAATAATTTAACATTGAGCTCTGTGATCCTTCAGTGTGGTTTTAGAAATTATCTTATGAGGTCATTCTCCTGAGATGGAAAATTAACACTGCTTGATAATAAACCATTGACCATGACCATTTTTATTCCCCGCCTCCAAAATCAGTCATCTACTAGGAAGAAGGTAAGAATATGAGAAAAATTTGTTAGGAATAGAATAAAGAAAGTTCTTTATTTGACTAAACAGACTAAATTAAAAATGTAGAATCTCGGTCTATTTTGAAATACTGTATACTCTTCATGCACACTCAGGTGTATGAAACAATATTTCAGTTTACCTAGGTCAAAATTTCTGTCATCAATACTCTATTAACAATAAGAAATCCCATGTTAAGAAAAAAAAGAAACATACTAAGCATTTTATCTTAAGTCTTTGGCACAAACTTGCTGTCCTTTGTCTGTCCTTTGTCTTTACCTGAATAGGATGTTAACTTCTAGTAACTGCCCATCCCCATGTTACCATGGAAAAGCAGTGTACAGCACAAGTCTCTCTCACTGCTTGCAACCTTAGCAATAGATATAATTGGCCCAGAATTTACCTTATAGGGAATTTGATGGCAGGTTTTACTTTTTATAATTAAATTATACAGGACGAACATGACAGGATGGATAACTAAAATATTTTCTTTTAGATGGATGAAATAAATTTTTTCATTAGCCTCAAGTATGCCGGGCAGTTAGCTTGGTGCTCAGGTGAGCCCAGAACAGAACACTAGCCTCTGTCCTCTTAGAACTTAGAGCCTAAATTAAAAAATGAAAGTAAAACACACACACACACACACACACACACACACACACACACACACAAACACACTACGTAAAAATTCATGACTCCAGTAGTGTCCTAAGTATTGTGGGAGTTCAGAGAGATGAAGGGAAGAGAGAACTAGCTCATTTTACATTCAGAAAAAGACAACAGCAAAAGAAGACATGAGTTTTCTTTTTCATTTTTTACATTATCAGCCAGAGTAAACATGCTTCTTTTTCCATCACTTCAGTGTACTTCGTGTAATTTCCCACTTTTTTGTAAAGAATTAAGATTCACAGAATACCTGAAATCTGCATTTTCAAAAAGTTTAATAACTTAAATATTCTGATGAGAATAAAATATAAAACAGTGAAATATGCTTTCCATTAATCTTCTTTTGTTATTGATAAATAAAACTTTTTAAATTATTGAGATAAATATGCCTTTCAGGCAGAAACACATCCTTTTCTGATGTATTTCTTTTTATTAGTTAATATATGTTATGTCCAGTCTAGGGCTTCCAAAATATATTTGGTAATATAAATGTGTAATGAACCAAATAATACTTTATTAGGCACAATACACAAGACTGTAATAAAGAAAACATTTACTCTAATTGTCTTTATCATCTCTGCCAGGAGGACAATATTTTTGAGCTCTTCATATTGCTAAATTTTCTTTTTTAATGTGATGCTATTGGTACATAGAAAAAGATAGAACTTAAAGAAAAACAAATCCCAGAGAGGGAACAGAAATTAATGAGTTAGAGAATAGAAAAACCAGAATGCCTAATTAAGAAATCAAAATGCTGTTTTTGGGAAAACATTAGCAAAATAACTCAAAATAACAAACAAAATATATAACTTGATCAAGGAAAAAAGGAAAAAGCACAAATATACAAAATAAAAAGTGACAACAAGGAAATAGCCTTTGAAAAAAGAAATTAAAAAAAATCTTAAGATACTATTTTGCAGATGTCTATGCAAATATATTTGAAAATCTAGACCAAATGGATTATTTCCCAAGGAAATACAGGTTGTAAAAATAAATCTTATTAGAGTTAAGAAGCTTATATAGACCATTTTCCATAGAAGAATTGGAAAAAGTTATTAAGGAGCTACCTCACATAAAGCACCAGGCCCAGATGGTTTCACAGGTGAATTCTACCAAATCTTCACCATCACATAGAAGGAAGGCTCATTGTACAGGTCCCTCCTGTCCTTTATTAGTGCTATTAATATGAACTGACATGTATTTGGGACATGTATTTCTTAGAGAAACTCAGGAAATATCACACATTCAATTTGCTACAACATGGGAAATTAATTTTTCTGAAATGCTACATTTTACTTATTTAAAATTCACTATTTGCTAATGTTATTCTTTCTTTTTCCTAAGAAAAAGAGAGAGAGAAAAATTATTAATTTTATAAGTGTGAAGTGATTTGGGGTCTAAATAGGAGAATCTGACTAAGGATTTCAGCTTCAGAAATAACACCAAGACATCCAGGGTTCATATTACTTCCTATTCTTCAAAGCCTATAGACATAATGTTATCAAAGTGTAAACTTCACACTGCGAAGGTCTGTGATATAATGTCATGATGAGTTTCAGTCCAAACTAGATTGTAGTATTTGTCAGAAGAGGAAATGAATCAGTGTCTGGATAGTGAGGGTATACTGCAATACTGCTAGCTTAAAGCAAAATACTCATGCTATTCATAAAAATTAAAAAACATATTCAGCTGACATAATTCCTTACCATGTGCTAGGCATTTCATTAATTTGCCTCAGTAAGAAAACCACAACTGAAATACAAACATCAATTCAAGTCATCATCTGATTAGGTTTTTTTGTTGTTGTTTTCTTTTTGCTGTACGCGGGCCTCTCACTGTTGTGGCCTCTCCCGTTGCAGAGCACAGGCTCCGGACACGCAGGCTCTGCGGCCATGGCTCACGGGCCCAGCCGCTCCGTGGCATGTGGGATCTTCCCGGACCGGGGCACGAACCCGTGTCCCCTGCATCGGCAGGCGGACTCTCAACCACTGTGCCACCAGGGAAGCCCTCTGATTAGGTTTATAATAACCCTTTGTCATTCTCCAAGACTTTTCAGTGTTTTTAACTCCCCATCTGTGGAATTTAATGATATTGTGATCAGAATATAGATACTAATCTTGCAGTTCCTGCAGTGAAATGATTTTACTTTGAATTTGCTAATTTGGAAGGAAAGAAGAGACTGAAGGATTTACTTCATGGGTATGGGATCCTTTCCATTGTTCAAGATATGTATTCAGCTATATAATAAGAGACTTGGAAAATAACCATAAATAATATTGAAGATCCCTTTGAGGCTACCAGGAAGCAAACCTGGCACAGACATACTTTTACACCAATTAATACCCATTATAACTATTGGGCTGAACTGGAATCCTGGACCTCCAGAAATTAATGTCAGTTCTCAGCCAGTATCTTATAGCCCTTCCTTATTCAAGAGTTCCTTTAGGAAACAGTTGAATGAAGGTAGACACATGTGTATTATCACAGTGTCTCTCTGTCAAGAGTTTAGGTAATACTCCATGGTATTGCTGTCTCAGCCTCCATTTTGTTTGGCCAAATGGCCTGCAGTGACCTTAAACTGACACTAGCCCCTTTAAGCAGACACAAGCCCTAGATAGTAGCCCACAGAGTCACAGGCTAGTGTAAGTTCCTGATATGATTCCTCCTACAGCCCTTGTGATCAGTATTCTCTCTTGCTTCTCAGTGCCTTCCTCTTGTGTGCCCCTTAGGTAAGACCCCACAGTGGAGCTTACCAAATCCCTCCTCTTACAGATTGAATTGACAAATCTACCCTGAGCTGGAGAACACCAAACCACTCCACCCACAGACCCTAATAAAGACATGTGCCCCAGGTCCTGCCTCTCTCTGTCTGCACTCTGCCTTGACCTCCCCATTTGCCCCCCCAGGTGTGTCATGTACTTCCTTCAGGGCCTGTGACTAATAATCTTCTCTACTTCAATGTCCCTTGTGGTCCACTGTTGAAGTTCAGCAGCTCACCATTTGTCACCCTGTGCTCCACTTAAGTATAAATTTGACAAATTCATAACAGTCTTGCTAATGGTACCTGACCCCTTCTTTATCCAAAGTGCTCTGAGTCTTGATCTGACTCAGGCATGAGACCTAGTTAGAGGTTGGGACTTTCTACTCTTGTGACTCAGATCAGGCATCTGTTCATCAGATTTGGAATTTGGAGTTTTTACAATTTAAGTAAGACCTAGTTGACTTTCTAATCAATTTTGGTAGACCTCTATAATTATTTAATCATCCTAGAGAATTCTGAGTGTCCAGTCATCCCCTGAGACGTTAACTCTTCCTACACTTCTGCTCCATTTTCTGCTATGTGGGTTCTGCCCACCAGGTTCCTCTCATTTTTACTAAAATCATAGAGTCCAGTTTTGTCCCATTCAATGGCCGTTTCCACTAGAATTCCTGGCCTAGAATAAACAGCCAGTAAAGTTGTTTTAAAGATTCTAGTGCTCTCCCATCAATCTATTCTTCATCACAAGTGTGAAGGAAAAGTTTGGGAGCTTTAGAATGAGGTAGGGTTTTTTTTAAAGCATGGGATATACAATCTAGCATTTTTGTCTCCCAAATTCTTTCAAGTCTATCTTCCAAATTACACCAAGATTTTTCTACTCTTATTATGCCATTTAAGGTCTTTGTTCAGTCTAAGTTGTACTAAAGAACCTAGAAAATGATTAGCTCTAAATGGAGCTATCATGTTGGGTACAGAAAAGATTTAGCCCAATTGAAAATTGTGTTTAACCATCCTGGGTTAAGCACTCAAAATATCCATTTCCCCAGACACTTTAAATTCACAAATTCTTGCAAACATTTTTACTCTGATTTTTCATTGTATCACCTAAGCAATATTGAGATTGTTAAAATCCTGCTTACTGAGAACCAATAAGGTACTAGTGGAAGTTTCAGCTTTCTCTTTCAAAGGAGACACATCATACTCATCCAAGAGAGGAGCAATGAAAATTACTTCAGATGGATTCATTAGTTCAGTTTTCCTCTCAGATTTTATTGATTTCAGTTATAAAAATCTCACTCTTATTTGATCAAGGCTCTAACTTTCACTTAAAAGACTTGACAAGGTTATTCATCCAAAGGCTGCTGTAACTCAGCAACTCAAAAAAAATCAATGTCCCAGTTTAATTTTCAGTGATCTCTGACCAACTGCTACAATCAATAAGGTATGTTTTTTAGCACTATCACAGGAAGGCTAATCGTTTTATCTTATATCTTGAGTGATCATTTCACAATGTGAGCTATTTTTTCTGGCTTTAATTTACCCAATACCATCAGGATCAAATATTCCACCCCACTGTCTGGCATCCCTTAGCCCCTTTAAATTAGCCTTTTGGACTAACTTCCAATGCCAGAGAGTTTCATCATCAGGGGGCACATGACTCCCGGTGAGTAGACTTGATTAGTACTCTTGTAAAGATAGACCATGAGCATTTAACTTCCCATCCAGGAGTCTTCCTATATTACTCCATCTCCTCAAAAAATTAAATCCAGGTAACTTACATTTTCTTGAGGGTCTATTGCCTAGAACACAATTTTTGTATCTAATTTTGTCAGATTTCTTTGGTTGCAATCGACAGAAACTAATTATGCTTAACTTAAGGGGGAAAAGAATATATCAGAAGAAAACTGTGTAGCTCACAAAATCAAAGGAAAAGTTGAAAACCTAAATCTTAGACAAGACCAAAATCAGAAGTTTCAGGTGTTTTATTTTATTTTATTTTTTTTTTAAGTGTTTTTTTTTTTACACTGTGATTTTGTTTGATTGATTGATTGACTGATTTATTAACATCTTTATTGGAGTATAATTGCTTTACAGTGTGTGTTAGTTTCTGCTGTATGACAAAGTGAATCAGCTATATGTATACATATATCACCATATGTCCTCCCTCTTGCGTCTCCCTCCCACCTTCCCTATACCACCCCTCTATTTGGTCACAAAGCACGGAGTTGATCTCCTTGTGCTATGCGGCTGCTTTCACTAGCTATCTATTTTACATTTTGGAGTGTATATATGTAAACTCCACTCTCTCACTTCATCCCAGCTTACCCTTCCTGTTCCCCATGTCCTCAAGTCCATTCTCTATGTCTGCATCTTTATTCCTGTCCTACCCCTAGGTTCATCAGAACGATATTTTTTTTAAGATTTCATATACATGTGTTAGCATATGGCATTTCTTTTTCTCTTTCTGACTTACTTCACTCTGTATGACAGACACTAGATCCATCCACCTCACTACAATAACTCAATTTCGTTTCTTTTTATGGCTGAGTAATATTCCATTGTATATATGTGCCACATCTTTATCCATTCATCTGTCAATGGACACTTAGGTTGCTTCCATGTCCTGGTTATTGTAAATAGTGCTTCAAAGAATATTGTGCTACATGACTCTTTTTGAATTATGGTTTTCTCAGTGTATATGCCCAATAGTGGGATTACTGGGTCGCATGGTAGTTCTATTTTTAGTTTTTTAATGAACCTCCATACAGTTCTCCATAGTGGATGTATCATTTTACATTCCCACCAACAGAGCAAGAAGGTTCCCTTTTTGCCACACCCTCTCCAGCACTGATTGTTTGCAGGTTTTTTGATGATGGCCATTCTGACCAATGTGAGGTAGACCTCACTGTAGTTTTGATTTGTGTTTCTCTAGTGATTAGTGATATTGAGCATCCTTTCATGTGTTTGTTGGCGATCTGTATATCTTCTTTGGAGAAATGTCTATTTAGGTCTTCTGCCCATTTTTGGATTGGGTTGTTTGTTTTCTTGATATTGAGCTGCATGAGCTGCTTGTATATTTTAGAGATTAATCCTTTGTCATTTGCTTCATTTGCAAATATTTTCACCCATTCTAAGGGTTGTCTTTTCGTCTTGCTTATAGTTTCCTTTACTGTGCAGAAGCTTTTACGTTTCATTGGGTCCCGTTTGTTTATTTTTGTTTTTATTTCCATTTCTCTAGGGGGGGGGTCAAAAAGTATCTTGCTGTAATTTATGTCATACAGTGTTCTGCCTATGTTTTCCTCTAAGAGTTTGATAGTGTCTGGCCTTACATTTAGGTCTTTGATTCATTTTGAGTTTATTTTTGAGTATAGTGTTAAGGAGTGTTCTAATTTCATTATTTTACATGTAGCTGTCCAGTTTTCCCAGCACCACTTATTGAAGAGGCTGTCTTTCCTCCATTGTATATTCTTGCCTCCTTTATCAAAGATATGGTGACTGGGCTTCCCTGGTGGTGCAGTGGTTGAGAGTCCATCTGCCAATGCAGGGGATGCGGGTTCGTGCCCCGGTCCGGGAGGATCCCACGTGCTGCAGAGCGGTTAGGCCTGTGAGCTATGGCCACTGGGCCTGCGCATCAGAGCCTGTGCTCTGCAGCAGGAGAGGCCACAATGGTAAGAGGCCCGCGTACCACAAAAAAAAAAAAAAAAAAAGATACGGTGACCATATATGCATGGGTTTATCTCTGGGCTTTCTATCCTGTTCCATTGAACTATATTGCTGTTTTTGTGCCAGTAGCATATTGTCTTGATTACTGTAGCTTTGCAGTATAGTCTAAAGTCAGGGAGCCTGATTCCTCTAGCTTGGTTTTTCGTTCAAATGATTGGTTTGGCTGTTTGAGGTCTTCGTCTTTCCAAACAAATTGTGAAATTTTTTGTTCCACTTCCGTGAAAAAATGCCATTGGTAGTTTGATGGGGATTGCATTGAATCTGCAGATAGCTTTGGGTAGTACAGTCATTTTCACTATGTTGATTCTTCCAATCCAAGAACATGGTATATCTCTCCATCTCTTTGTATCATCTTTGATTTCTTTCATCAGCATCTTATAGTTTTCTGCATACAGGTCTTCTGTCTCCTTAGGTAGATTTATTCCTAGGTATTTTATTATTTTTGTTGCAGTGGTAAATGAGAGTGTTTCCTTAATTTCTCTTTCAGATTTTTCATCATTAGTGTATAGGAATGCAAGAGATTACTGTGCATTAATTTTGTATCCTGCTACTTTACCAAATTCATTGATTAGCTCTAGTAGATTTCTGGTAGCCTCTTTAGGATTCTCTATGTATAGTCCCATGTCATCTGCAAACAGTGACAGCTTTACTTCTTCTTTTATGATTTGGATTACTTTTATTTCTTTTCTTCTGTGATTGCTGTGGCTAAAACTTCCAAAACTATGTTGAATAAGAGTGGTGAGAGTGGGCAACCTTGTCTTTTTCCTGATCTTAGTGATCTTAGTGGAAATGTTTTCAGTTTTCCACCACTGAGAATGATGTTGGCTGTGGGTTTGTCATACATGGCCTGTATTATTTTGAGGCAAGTTCCCTCTATGCCTACTTTCTAGAGGGTTTTTATCATAAATGGGTGTTGAATTTTGTCCAAAGCTATTTCTGCATCTCTTGAGATGATCATATGGTTTTTCTCCTTCAATTTGTTAATATGGTTTATCACATTGATTAATTTGTGTATACTGAAGATTCCTTGCATTCTTGGGATAAACCCCATTTGATCATGGTGTATGATCCTTTTAATGTGCTGCTGGGTTCTGTTTGCTAGTATTTTGTTGAGGATTTTTGCATCTATGTTCATCAGTGATATTGGTCTGTAGTTTTCTTCCTTTGTGACATCTTTGTCTGCGTTTGGTATCAGGGTGTTGGTGGCCTCATAGAATGAGTTTGGGAGTGTTCCTCCCTCTGCTATATTTTGGAAGAGTTTGAGAAGGATAGTTGTTAGCTCCTCTCTAAATGTTTGATAGAATTAGCCTGTGAATCTATGTGGTCCTTGTTTTGTTTGTTGGAAGATTTTTAATCACAGTCTCAATTTCAGTGCTTGTGATTGGTCTGTTTATATTTTCTATTTCTTCCTGGTTCAGTCTCGGAATGTTGTGCTTTTGTAAGAATTTGTCCATTTCTTCGTGGTTGGCCACTTTATTGGCATATTGTTGCTTGCAGTAATCTCTCCTGATCCTTTGTATTTCTGCAGTATGAGTTGTTACCTCTCCTTTTTCATTTCTAATTCTATTGGTTTGAGTCTTCTCCCTTTTTTCCTTGATGAGTCTGGCCAATGGTTTATCAATTTTGTTTATCTTCTCAAAGAACCAGCTTTTAGTTTTATTGAGCTTTGCTATTTTTTCCTCCATTTCCTTTTCATTTATTTCTGATCTGAGCTTTATTATTCCTTTCCTTCTGCTAACTTTGGGGGTTTTTTGCTCTTCTTTCTCTATTTCCTTCAGGTGTAAGGTTAGATTGTTTATTTGAGATGTTTCTTGTTTCTTGAGGTAGGATTTTATTGCTCTAAACTTTCTTGTTAGAACTGCTTTTGCTGCATCCCATAGGTGCTGGGTCATCTGGTTTTCATTGTCATTTGTTTCTAGGTATTTTTTGATTTCCTCTTTGTTTTCCCTCTTTGTTTTCTTCAGTGATCTCTTGGTAATTTAGTAGTGTATTGTTTAGCTTCCATTTGTTTTTATTTTTTACAGTATCTTTTTTCCTGTAATTGATATCGAGTCTCATAGTGTTGTGGTCAGAAGAGATACGATATCAGTTTTCTTAAATTTACCAAGGTCTGATTTGTGACCCAAGATATGATCTATCCTGGAGGATGTTCCATGAGCACTTGAGAAGAAAGTGTATTCTGTTGTTTTTGGATGGAATGTCCTATAAATATCAATGAAGTCCATCTTGTTTATTGTGTCATTTAAAGCTTGTGTTTCCTTATTTATTTTCATTTTGGATAATCTGTCCATTGGTAAAAGTGGGGTGTTAAAGTCCCCTATTATGATTGTGTTACTGTCGCTTTCCCCTTTTATGGTTGTTAGCATTTGACTTATGTATTGAGGTGCTCCTATTTTAGGTGCATAACTATTTACAATTGTTATATCTTCTTGAATTGATCCCTTGGTCATTATGTAGTGTCCTTCTTTGTCTCTTGTAATAGTCTTTATTTTGAAGTCTATTTTATTTGTTATGAGAATTGCTACTCCAGCTTTCTTTTGATTTCCATTTGCATGGAATATATTTTTCCATCCCCACACTTTCAGTATGTATGTCCCTAGGTCTGAAGTGGGTCTCTTGTAGACAGCATATATGTAGGTCTTGATTTTATATCAATTCAGCCAGTCTACGTCTTCTGGTGGGAGAATTTAATCCATTTACATTTAAAGTAAGTAGCGATATGTATGTTCCTAGTACCATTTTCTTAATTGTTCTGGGTTTGTTATTGTAGTTCTTTTCCTTCCCTTGTGTCTCCTGCCTAGAGAAGTTCCTTTAGCGTTGTTGTAAAGCTGGTTTGGTGGTGCTTAACTCTCTCAGCTTTTGCTTTTCTGTAAAGGTTTTAATTTCTCCATCAAATCTGAATGAGATCCTTGCTGGGTAGAGTAATCTTGGTTGCAGGTTTTTCTCCTTCATCACTTTAAATATGTCCCGCCAATCCCTTCTGGCTTGCAGAGTTTCTGCGGAAAGATCATCTTTTAACCTTATGGGGATTCCCTTGTGTGTTATTTGTTGTTTTTCCCTTGCTGCTTTTAATATTTTTTCTTTGTATTTAATTTTTGAAAGCTTGATTAATCTGTGTCTTGTCATGTTTCTCCTTCGATTTATCCTGTAGGGGACTCTCTGCACTTCCTGGAATTGATTGACTATTTCCTTTCCCATATTAGGGTAGTTTTCAACTATAATCTCTTCAAATATTTTCTCAGTCACTTTCCTTTTCTCTTCTTGTTCTGGGACCCCTGTAATTTGAATGTTGGTGTGTTTAATGTTGTCCCAGAGGTCTGTGGGACTGTCCTCAATTATTTTCTTTTTTTGTTTGTTTTTTGTTTATTCTCCTCTGCGGTAGTTATTTCCACTATTTTATCTTCCAGGTCACTTATTCTTTCTTCTTCCTCCGTTATTCTGCTATTGATTCCTTCTAGAGAATTTTTAATTTCATTTACTGTGTTGTTCATCATTGTTTGTTTGCTCTTTACTTCTTCTAGGTCCTTGTTAAACTTTTCTTGTATTTTCTCCATTCTATTTCCAAGATTTTGGATCATCTTTACTATCATTACTCTGAAATCTTTTTCAGATAGACTGCCTATTTCCTCTTCATTTGTTTGGTCTGGTGGTCTTACTTTGCTTCTTCATCTGTTGCGTATTTCTCTGTCTTCTCCTTTGGTTAACTTACTGTGTTTGAGGTCTCCTTTTTTCAGGCTGTGGGTTCGTAGTTCCCGTTGTTTTTGGTGTCTGCCCCTAGTGGCTAAGGTTGTTTCAGTGGGTTTTGTCACCTTCCTGGTGGAGGGAACTAGTGCCTGTGTTCTGGTGTATAAGGCTGGATCTTGTCTTTCTGGTGGGCAGGACCATGTCCTGTGGTGTGTTTTGGGGTGTCTGTGAACTTATTATGATTTTAGGCAGCCTCTCTGCTAATGCATGGGGTGGTGCTCCTATCTTGCTAGTTGTTTGGCATGGGGTGTCCAGCACTGTAGCTTGCTGGTCATTGAGTGGAGCTGTGTCTTAGTATTGAGACAGAGATCTCTGGGAGAGCTCTCGCTGATTGATATCACGTGGGGTCAGGAAGTCTCTGGTGGTCCAATGTCCTGATCTCGACTCTCCCACCTCCAAGGCTGAGGCCTGACACCTGGTCAGAGCACCACGACCCTGTCAGCCACATGGCTCAGAAGAAAAGGAGAAAAAGAGAAAGAAAAAAATAAAACAAAGTTATTAAAATCAAAAAGAAATTATTAAAATAAAGTAATAAAAAAAAGAAGAGAGCAAGCAAACCAATAAACAAATCCACCAATGATAACAAGCGCTAAAAACTATAATGAGATAAACATAAAAATCAGAAACTAGTCAGTCGCATACAGAAAACCCCAGGTCTACAGTTGCTCCCAAAGTCCACTGCCTCATTTTTGGAATGATTCATTACCTATTCAGGTATTCCACAGATTCATCGTACATCAAGTTGATTGTGGAGATTTAATCTACTGCTCCCGAGGCTGCAAGGAGAATTTTCCCTTTCTCTTCTTTGTTCACACAGCTCCTGGGCTTTGGCTTTGGATGTGGCCCCACCTCTGCATGTAGGTTGCCCTCTGGCATCTGTTCTTCGCCCAGACAGGAGGAAGTTAAAGGAGCAGCTGGTTAGGGGGCTCTGGCTGTGGGGAGGGAGGGGTATGGAACACGGGGCAAGCCTGTGGTGGCAGAGGCCAGTGTGACATTGCAACAGCCTGAGGTGCACTGTGTGTTTTCCCGGAGAAGTTGTTCCTGGATCACGGGACCCTGGCAGTGATGGGCTGCATAGGCTCCAGGAGGATAAGTGTGGATAGTGACCTGTGGCTGCACACAGACTTCTTGGTGGCTGCAGCAGCAGCCTTAGCATCTCATGCCCATCTCTGGTGTCCACTCTGATAGCTGTGGATCACACCCATCTCTGGAGCTCATTTAGGCGGTACTCTGAGTCCCCTCTTCTCGTGCACCCCAGAACAATGGCCTCTTGACTCTTAGGCAGTTCCAGACATTTTCCTGGACTCCCTCCTGCCTAGCTGTGGTGTACTAGCCCCCTTTCGCCTGTGTTCACACAGCCAACCCCTGTCCTCTCCCTGGGCTCTGACCTCCGAAGCCTGTGCCTCAGCTCCCAGCCCCCACCCACCCCAGCGGGTGAGCAGACAAGCCTCTCAGGCTGGTGAGTGCTGGTTGGCACTGATCCTCTGTGTGGGAATCTCTCCACTTTGCCCTCTGCACCCCTGTTGCTGCACTCTCCTCCATGGCTCTGAAGCTTCCCCCCTCCACCACCCCCCGTCTCCACCAGTGAAGGGGCTTCCTAGTGTGTGGAAACCTTTCCTCCTTCACAGCTCCCTCCCAAAGGTGCAGGTCCCATCCCTATTCTTTTGCCTCTGTTTTTTCTTTTTTCTTTTGCCCTACCCAAGTACATGGGGACTTTCTTGCCTTTGGGGAAGTCTGAGTTCTTCTGCCAGTGTTCAGTAGGTGTTCTGTAGGAGTTGTTCCACATGTATGTATTTTTGATGTATTTGTAGGGAGGAAGGTGATCTCCACGTCTTACTACTCTGCCATCTTGTAGGTCCTCTCCCAGTTTCAGGTATGTTAACAGCAGGGATTTCCACATTTATTATAGGGCATTGTAATCAGACAACCGCCATCCATTTTCCTTCCACATCTGAGTGTTTCTATGTAACAACTGAATTCCAAGGATAGAGAGTCTGATTGGCTAGCATGGATGGATCCACCTCTGTGTTGGTGGGGAGTGGACTGGGTCTCATAATTTCTCCAAAATTAAACAGACTAGGAAAAGAGTAATCTTTAATCCACTTCCCAAAGAAGGAATGGACTACAAACATAAATACATAGTTAAATAAAGACATAAAAGACTGTCCACTACACATGAAAAATGATCAAGAATTCTTATTGATTTGCATGATAATTCTGGGGAAAAAATTAGAATACTCAATTGATGGTAAGCACTCCTTTATCATCTTCATACCTCAGCTGCCACAGAAACAGGTTTGTGTAAATTATTTTCAATGCATAGATTCTACACACTCTTGTGTCTGAAACTGGCCTCTCACTTACCCTAGCTGAGCTCAAGGGATTTGCAGATAGAAACATTAGGCAAATGATGGAGCAGGCTGGTCATCAAGATTTCATAGTTGTCTTACCACTTACCACATCACTTCAAACTCCACTAAAGGTGTCAGTCCTTCTGAATTTCTAATTAGATGATCTCTTAACTGTGCATATCCAGGTATAAATTACAAATTATGAGACAACAGTTAGATTCTGGCTAATGGTTTACTTCTATCACCAACTCCTCTTGTTTTTTTTAAACACAAGAATTTGATTTTTCTTCCATGGTAACTTTTTGGGGGGGCTTTTTTCCTACAGGGAAAAAAAATGGCATTGACCACTGAAACTCCATCATGGTGTTCAACTTTGAAAACATTTCTCTCATGTAGGACCACAGCTTGCCCATGTGACACATTCTTGCAAATTAGAAAGATGACGCCCTTCAGTGATGGAATTAGAAAAGCCACTCTGAGCAACAACAACCACTCCGGTATATAACTTGGCAAACAGAGCAAGAACAGAACTTCAGTTGCCCCTTGCCTCATGGCCTGGATCTTTGTACAATGCATAACTGGATTTGCCATTTGTGGTGGCTCTGCTCCTGGGGTAATTTAGACAAACTGGAACAAATGCAAACCTTTCCTTTGAAGTCATCTTGTTGGAAGCGTCAGGAAAAAGGACCACAGAAAATCCTGAATTGGAGTTGTCCAGTGTTTCTACATTTGTGAGATTACTGAAGAAAACTGCACCATCTTACTGGTTGAACGATTTTTGCCATTGTGGTACCCAACTCTTGAGATGCTTCTATTTCCTTAGTATTTAATGTGATACATCATGTGTAAGATACTGGGTCCTTGTTGAATGCAGTGAAAATTGATGCTTACCCATTTTTCAGAAAGGTAGCTTCCTGGACGGCCCCCATTCTTCCTGTACTTTATCCTCATTTCTTGTTCTTGACTCCTCTTGCTACTGTCCACAATGTGTCTTGACCCCTTACCTCAAATTAGTGCAGGCTCTTGTGTCTTGATAGCTATCCTGGCTGTGGCATTGTCCCTCCATCTCAGCAATGCCTTCATAGACATCATTAAGTAATGATCCTTCCATCTCAGCATTGTCCTCAAGACCCTCTCATATGTATATGTTACCCCCAATCTGGCTTGGCAAGACTGACAGTTTTCTCTTTGGCTTATTTTCCTTCCTTACCCAATTTGGGCCCAGGCTCACTCATTTCACTGTACTTTTATCAGCACTAGGTATTCATTTTAATACTCTGTCACAGCTACCAAGCTGAAATGATTAATGCGGGTCAACCCAGCTATTTAGAACTTTGTACCAGTGGTTCTGAAATGTGATCTGAGGACCCCTGGAGGTCCCTGAAACCATTTCAGGGGTTCAGCGAGGTAAAAAACCCCATATGTCAGGATCTCCTAGCAATTGGGTGAAAGTAGGACTAGTATTAGTGAGGCTAGGATTAGTAGTAGAGTGTCTAGGATGTCTTTGATTGTGTAATAGGGGTGGAATGGGATTTTGTCTGTGTCAGATGGGATTCCTGTGGGGTTGTTGGATCCTGCTTCATGAAGGAATAGTAGGTGGAGAGCTACTAGTGCTGTAATAATGAAGGGAAGAATGAAATGAAAAGTGAAGAATCATGTGAGTGTTGCTTTGTCTACAGAAAAGCTGCCTCAGATCCATTTGACAAGAGTGGTGCCGATGTATGGGATTGCTGAGAGTAGGTTTGTAATAATTGTTACTCCTCAGAATGATATTTATCCTCATGGTAGTGCATAGCCTATGAATGCAGTGGCTATGACTGTAAGCAGTAGAATAATTCCAACATTTCATGTTTCTTGAAAGGCATAGGATCTATAATATAGGCCACCTCCTATGTGAATGTAAAGACAGATGAAGAACGTGGAAGCTTCGTTTGCATGTATTAAATGATTCACCTGTAGTTAATGTCTCGACAGATGTGTGCTACTGATGAGAAGGCAGTTGTTGTGTCTGGTGTGTAGTGTATTGCTAGGAATAGGCCTGTTAGGATTTCTAGGATCAGGCAGATGCCTAGTAAAGAGCCAAGTTCCATCATGATGAGATGTTTGATGGGGTTGGGAGGTCAATAAATGTATTGTTGATGATTTATTATGATTTATTAGAGGGTGAGTTTTTTGGATGTTGGTCATTAATGTTCCTATACTTGAATGACAGTGATGATTTTTCATGTCACTGGTCATGGTTAGAAGCCATGTGAGAATAATGAAGACATGTATTTATTTTAAGTGTTATTTTTGTGATCAGCTTTGTGGAGGTTTCTTCAAAACGTTTGCCTATTTATGGGGGCTTTGGGTTGATTGTGAGTGGTGGTATTGAGTGTGGGATTGTGTTGAACTTTGGTTCATTTTTAGGTTTTGGTTTTTTTTATGTTTTGTAATTTTCTTTTTTTTAAGATCTTTATTAGGGTATAATTGCTTTACAATGCTGTGTTAGTTTCTGCTTTATAACAAAGTGAATCAGTTATACATATAAATATGTTCCCATATCTCTTCCCTCTTGCGTCTCCCTCCCTCCCACCCTCCCTATCCCACCCCTCCAGGTGGTCACAAAGCACCGAGCTTATCTCCCTGTGCTATGCGGCTGCTTCCCACTAGCTAACTACCTTATATTTGGTAGTGTATATATGTCCATGCCTCTCTCGCTTTGTCACAGCTCACCCTTCACCCTGCCCATATCCTCAAGTCCATTCTCTAGTAGGTTTGTGTCTTTATTCCTGTCTTACCCCTAGGTTCTTAATGACATTTTTTTTCTTAAATTCCATATATATGTGTTAGCATACGGTATTTGTCTTTCTCTTTCTGACTTACTTCACTCTGTATGACAGACTCAGGGTCTATCCACCTCATTACAAATAGCTCAATTTCGTTTCTTTTTATGGCTGAGTAATATTCCATTGTATATATGTGCCACATCTTCTTTATCCATTCATCCGATGATGGGCACTTAGGTTGTTTCCATCTCCGGGCTATTGTAAATAGAGCTGCAATGAA
>NW_006787415.1:1319246-1324266 GCF_000442215.2 Lipotes vexillifer
AGGTCCCATTTGTTTATTTTTGTTTTTATTTCCATTACTCTAGGAGGTGGATCAAAAAAGATCTTGCTGTGATTTATGTCAAAGAGTGTTCTGCCTATGTTTTCCTCTAAGAGTTTGATGGGTTTCTGGCCTTACATTTAGGTCTTTAATCCATTTTGAGCTTATTTTTGTGTATGGTGTTAGGGAGTGATCCAATCTCATACTTTTACATGTACCTGTCCAGTTTTCCCAGCACCACTTATTGGAAGAGGCAGCCTTTCTCCACTGTACATTCCTGCCTCCTTTATCAAAGATAAGGTGTCCATATGTGCGTGGGTTTATCTCTGGGCTTTCTATCCTGGTCCATTGATCTATCTTTCTGATTTTGTGCCAGTACCATACTGTCTTGATTACTGCAGCTTTGTAGTATAATCTGAAGTCAGGGAGCCTGATTCCTCCAGCTCCGTTTTTCGTTCTCAAGATTGCTTTGGCTATTCGGGGTCTGTTGTGTTTCCATACAAATTGTCAACTTTTTAGTTCTAGTTCTGTGAAAAATGCCAGTGGTAGTTTGATAGGGATTGCATTGAATCTGTAGAGTGATTTGGGTAGTAGAGTCATTTTCACAATGTTGATTCTTCCAATCCAAGTACATGGTATATCTCTCCATCTGTTGGTATCATCTTTAATTTCTTTCATCAGTGTCTTATAGTTTTCTGCATACAGGTCTTTTGTCTCCCTAGGTAGGTTTATTCCTAGATATTTTATTCTTTTTCTTGCAGTGGTAAATGGGAGTGTTTCCTTAATTTCTCTTTCAGAGTTTTCATCATTAGTGTATAGGAATGCAAGAGATTGTTGTGCATTAATTTTGTATCCTGCAACTTTACCAAATTCATTGATTAGCTCTAGTAGTTTTCTGGTGGTATCTTTAGGATTCTCTATGTATAGTATCATGTCATCTGCAAACAGTGACAGCTTTAATTCTTCTTTTCCGATTTGGATTCCTTTTATTTCCTTTTCTTCTGTGATTGCTGTGGCTAAAACTTCCAAAACTATGTTGAATAAGAGTGGTGAGAGTGGGCAACCTTGTCTTGTTCCTGATCTTAGTGGAAATGCTTTCAGTTTTTCACCATTGAGGATGATGTTGGCTTTGGGTTTGTCATATATGGCCTTTATTATGTTGAGGAAATTTCCCTCTATGCCTGCTTTCTGCAGGGTTTTTATCATAAATGGGTGTTGAATTTTGTTGAAACCTTTCTCTGAATCTCTTGAGATGATCATATGGTTTTTCTCCTTCAATTTGTTAATATGGTTTATCACATTGATTGATTTGCGTATATTGAAGAATCCTTGCATTCCTGGAATAAACCCCACTTGATCATGGTGTATGATCCTTTTAATGTGCTGCTGGATACTGTTTGCTAGTATTTTGTTGAGGATTTTTGCCTCTATGTTCATCAGTGATATTGGCCTGTAGGTTTCTTTCTTTGTGACATCCTTGTCTGGTTTTGGTATCAAGGTGATGGTGGTCTCTTGAATGAATTTGGAAATGTGCCTCCCTGTTCTATATTTCAGAAGAGTTTGAGAAGGATAGGTGTTAGCTCCTCTCTAAATGTTTGATAGAATTTGCCTGTGAAGCCAGCTGGTCCTGGGCTTTTGTTTGTTGGAAGATTTTTAATCACAGTTTCAATTTTAGTGCTTGTGATTGGTCTGTTCATATTTTCTGTTTCTTCCTGTTTCAGTCTTGGAAGGTTGTGCTTTCCTAAGAATTTGTCCATTTCTTCCAGGTTGTCCCTTTTATTGGCATAGAGTTGCTTGTAGTAATCTCTCATGATCTTTTGTATTTCTGCAGTGTCAGTTGTTACTTCTCCTTTTTCAATTCTAATTCTATTGATTTGAGTCGTCTCCCTTTTTTTCTTGATGAGTCTGGCCAATGGTTTATCAATTTTATGCATCTTCTCAAAGAACCAGCTTTTAGTTTTATTGATCTTTGCTATCCTTTATTTATTTTTTTAAATTTCTGATCTGGTTTTTATGATTTCTTTCCTTCTGCTAACTTCGGGGTTTTTTGTTCTTCTTTCTCTAATTGCTTTAGGTGTAAGGTTTAGGTTGTTTATTCGAGATGTTTCCTGTTTCTTAAGGTAGGATTGTATTGCTATAAACTTCCCTCTTAGAACTGCTTTTGCTGCATCCCATAGGTTTTGGGTCGTCGTGTCTCCATTGTCATTTGTTTCTAGGTATTTTTTTCTTTCCTCTTTGATTACTTCAGTGATCACTTCGTTATTAAGTAGTGTATTGTTTAGCCTCCATGTGTTTGTATTTTTTACAGATCTTTTCCTGTAATTGATATCTAGTCTCATAGCGTTGTGGTCGGAAAAGATAGTTGATAGAATTTCAATTTTCTTAAATTTACCAAGACTTGATTTGTGACCCAAGATATGATCTATCCCAGAGAATGTTCCATGAGCACTTGAGAAAAATGTGTACTCTGTTGTTTTTGGATGGAGTGTCCTATAAATATCAGTTAAGTCCATCTTGTTTAATGTATCATTTAAAGCTTATGTTTCCTTATTTATTTTCATTTTGGATGATCTGTCCATTGGTGAAAGTGGGGTGTTAAAGTCCCCTACTATGAATGTGTTACTGTCGATTTCTCCTTTTATGGCTGTTAGTATTTGCCTTATGCATTGAGGTGCTCTAGGACTTTTCCTTCTCTTGTGTTTTTGTCTAGAGCAGTTCCTTTAGCATTTGTTGTAAAGCTGGTTTGGTGGTGCTGAACTCTCTCAGCTTTTGCTTGTCTGTAAAGGTTTTAATTTCTCCATCAAATCTGAATGAGATCCTTGCTGGGTAGAGTAATCTTGGTTGCAGGTTTTTCTCCTTCATCACTTTCAGTATGTCCTGCCACTCCCTTCTGGCTTGTAGAGTTTCTGCTGAGAGATCAGCTGTTAACCTTATGGGGATTCCCTTGTGTGTTATTTGTTGTTTTTCCCTTGCTGCTTTTAATATGCTTTCTTTGTATTTAGTTTTTGACAGTTTGATTAATATGTGTCTTGGCGTATTTCTCCTTGAATTTATCCTGTATGGGACTCTCTGTGCTTCCTGGACTTGATTAACTATTTCCTTTCCCATATTAGGGAAGTTTTCAACTATAATCTCTTCAAATATTTTCTCAGTCCCTTTCTTTTTCTCTTCTTCTTCTGGAACCCCTATAATTCGAATGTTGGTGCGTTTAATGTTGTCCCAGAGGTCTCTGAGACTGTCCTCAGTTCTTTTCATTCTTTTTTCTTTATTCTGCTCTGCAGTAGTTATTTCCACTATTTTATCTTCCAGGTCACTTATCCGTTCTTCTGCCTCATTTATTCTGCTATTGATCCCATCTAGAGTATTTTTCATTTCATTTATTGTGTTGTTCATCATTGTCTGTTTCATCTTTATTTCTTCTAGGTCCTTGTTAACTGCTTCTTGCATTTTGTCCATTCTATTTCCAAGATTTTGGATCATCTTTACTATCATTATTCTGAACTCTTTTTCAGGTAGGCTGCCTATTTCCTCTTCATTTGTTAGGTCTGGTGGGTTTTTATCTTGCTCCTTCATCTGCTGTGTGTTTTTCTGTCTTCTCATTTTGCTTATCTTACTGTGTTTGGGGTCTCCTTTTTTCAGGCTGCAGGTTCGTAGTTCCCATTGTTTTTGGTGTCTGTCCCCAGTGGCTATGGTTGGTTCAGTGGTTTGTGTAGGCTTCCTTGTGGAGGGGACTAGTGCCTGTGTTCTGGTGGTTGAGGCTGGATCTTGTCTTTCTGGTGGGCAGGTTCACATCTGGTGGTGTGTTTTGGGGTGTCTGTGCACTTATTTTGATTTTAGGCAGCCTCTCTGCTAATGGGTGGGGTTGTGTTCCTCTTTTGCTAGTTGTTTGGCATAGGGTGTCCAGCACTGTAGCTTGCTGTTCGTTGAGTGAAGCTGGGTGCCAGTGTTGAGATGGACATCTCTGGGAGATTTTCGCCATTTGATATTATGTGGAGCTGGGAGGTCTCTTGTTGACCAGTGTCCTGAAGTTGGCTCTCCCCCCTCAGAGGCACAGCACTGACTCCTGGCGTCAGCACCATGAGCCTTTCATCCACATGGCTCAGAATAAAAGGGAGGAAAAGTATAAAGAAAGAATTAGTAGAAGTCGGAAGAAAGAAAGGAAGGAAGGAAGGAAGAAAGAAAGAAGAAAACAAGGAAAGAATGAAAGAAAGGAGGGAGGGAGGGAAGGAGGGAGGGAGGGAGAGAGGAAGGAAGGAAGGAAGGAGGGAAGGAAGGAAGGAAAAAAGAAAGAAAGATAAAGTAAAATAAAATAAAATATAATAATGTTATTAAATTAAAAAAATAATTATTAGGGAAAAAACAGACGGATAGAACCCTAGGACAAATGATGGAAGCAAAGCTATACAGACAAAATCTCACACAGAAGCATACACATACACACTCACAAAAAGAGGGAAAGGGGAAAAAATCATAAATCTTGCTCTCAAAGTCCACCTCCTCAATTTGGGATGATTCATTGTCTATTCATGTATTGCACAGATGCAGGGTACATCAAGTTGATTGTGGAGCTTTAATCCGCTGCTTCTGAGGCTGCTGGGAGAGATTTCCCTTTCTCTTCTTTGTTCGCACAGCTCCCGGGGCTCAGCTTTGGATTTGGCCCCACCTCTGCGTGTAGGTCGCTGGAGGGCATCTTTTCCTTTTCGGAGGTCTGAGGTCTTCTGCCAGCGTTCAGTAGGTGTTCTGTAGGAGTTGTTCCACGTGTAGGTGTATTTCTGGTGTATCTGTGGGGAGGAAGGTGGTCTCCGCGTCTTACTCTTCCGCCATCTTCCCCTCGTCTCCATTTTTAGGTTTGATAGTGTTTTTTATTTACTTTAGGGGGAATGTTAGTTGCATTTGGTTATACAACTGCTATGGCTACTGAGCAGTATCCTGAGGTTTGGGTTTCTAATAAGGTTGTTTTGGGGGCATTTCTTCCAGGGTAGATAATAGAGTTTTTAATGGTATTTTATATATATATATATAT
>NW_006787415.1:1324468-1355194 GCF_000442215.2 Lipotes vexillifer
CCCCTGCATCGGCAGGCAGACTCTCAACCGCTGCGCCACCAGGGAAGCCCGGTATTTTATATTTTAAAGGACGAGGAGGTAGAAGTGTTTGAGTTCAGTGGGTTGGGAGACTGAGTTATTTATGATACTGGTGATTCTAGTTTTTTTAGTGAGGAAGCTATAGGGATTTCGGCATTATATAGTTATGGTACTTGGTTGGTGATTGTTACTGGCTGGTCGCTGTTTATTGGTGTTGTGGTTATTATGGAGATTACTCATGGTAATTAAATAAAAGCATGCTAAGGGTGAGAGTAATGAGGAATGATAGGAAGTATAGCTTGATAAGGCCTTTGGGGCTTGAGATTAGTGTGGAGAATTTTAGTTGAATAAGGGGTGTGGTTTTTGGTGGAATGTTTTCTAGTCAAATTAAGTCTAAAAGAGAGGATGCTGATTTTTGGCTTATTAATAGGTTTAGGTAAGGAGGCAGATGGTGCTTGGTGGGGAAATATCCTAGGAGACTAGAGAATTTAACGGAATTTGCAGGGTAGACTTATTTTAGGTTTTGTGTGTTGAGGTTAATTTTGAATGCTAATACAAAGCCTAGGGTAGTTACTGTAAGGGCAGTTAGTTTTAGGTATAAAGGTGTAGTTATTAGGGGGACTGTTATTGGAGGGATATTGTTGGAAATAATGAACCCGGCAAAGACACTTCCAATTAGTAGGTGTTTGATGGAGTTAATTAAAAGGGGGTTGTTTTCATTGATGGGGGTTGGGGGGAGAAGCGGGGTTGTCCTAGTAGTGTAAAGAGGATGATGCGGGTGCTATAGACAGCTATGAGGGAAGTGGCAATTAGGGTTATTAACGGGACTCAGGCATTGGTATAAGATGTGCTGGAGGCTTCAATGATTAAGTCTTTAGAATAGAAACTGGTGAGGAAGTGCGTTCCTGTCAATGCTAGACGCCAGATAACAAGGGCTGTTGTGGTGAAGGGTAAAGCCTTGAATAGGCCTCCTATTTTTTGAATATATTATTCGTTGTTCAAGCTGCGGATAATGGATCTGGAGCATATGAATAGTATGGCCTTAAAAAAAGCATGTGTGCAGATGTGTAAGAATGCTACATAGCGTTGGTTGATGCCAATCATTACCATTATTAGGCCTAATTGGCTTGAGGTGGAGAAAGCGATGGTTTTTTTAATATCATTTTGGGTGAGAGCCCATATAGCTGTGAATAGGGTGGTGAGCGCTCCTAAGCATAATGCTATTGTTTGAATACGTTTTTTGTTTTCTGTTAGGGGATAAAATCAGGTAAGTAGGAAAACCCCTGCTACAACTATTGTGCTTGAGTGGAGTAGGGCTGACTGAGGGGTGGGGCCCTTCATTGCTGACGGGGGTCAGAGGTGAAGTCTAAACTGAGCTGATTTTCCGGCTGTGGCTAGTTCAAGTCCTGTAAAGCGGAGGTTTGAGGAATTTAGGTCGAGTATAAAAGTTTGTTGCAGGTCTCATGTGTTTGTGTTGAACAGAAACCATGCTATGGATATGACGAACCTGATAACTCCAATGCGGTTGGTTATATAAGATTGCTTGGAGGGCAGCTGTGTTTGCATCTGCTTGTCCATATCACCGTCCAATGAGCAGGAAGGATATAATTCCAGCCCCTTCTCACCCAATGAAAAGTTGGAAGAGGTTGTTGGTAGTAACAAGAATTAACATGGTGATGAGGAAGAGCAGTAGGTACTTGAAGAATTGGTTAATGTAAGGATCTAAGTGTAGGTTTGTTTGTTTTGTTTTTTGTTTTTATTTGCGGTACGTGGGCCTCTCACTGTCGTGGCCTCTCCCGTTGTGGAGCACAGGCTCCGGACGCGCAGGCCCAGCGGCCATGGCTCACGGGCCCAGCTGCTCCGTGGCATGTGGGATCCTCCGGACCGGGGCACGAACCCGTGTCCCTTGCATCGGCAGGCGGACTCTCAACCACTGCGCCACCAGGGAAGTAGGTACCATACTGAGAACTCCATAATGGATCATGTAACAAATAATGCTACTGGTACGAATATTATTGAGAAATAATCTATTTTGAAGCTAAGTGTTAATTTAAGGGTTTGAATAGTGATTCAATGTCAGTTTGAGATGATTATTTCTTGGCCTGTGTGGAGGAATGTTATTGTTGGAACTAGGCTGGTAATAAAAGCACATGAGACAGTAATTTTTACATATGATGGATATTTATCACTTTTGTAGAAATTTGTGTTAGTTATTATAATCGGGATGATTAGTATCAGTAGTGTGAGGAGGGCAAAAGAGGAAAATAAGTTTATTACTTTTATTTGGAGTTGCACCAATTTTTTCGCTCCTAAGACCAATGGAAAACTACTATCCTTTAAAAGTTTGCAAAAGGGCTTCCCTGGTGGTGCAGTGGTTGAGAGTCCGCCTGCTGATGCAGGGGACACGGGTTCACGCCCGGGTCTGGGAAGATCCCACATGCCGCAGAGCAGCTGGGCCCGTGAGCCATGGCCACTGAGCCTGCGCTTCCGGAGCCTGTGCTCCGCAACGGGAGAGGCCACAACAGTGAGAGGGCTGCGTACCGCAAAAAAATAAATAAAATAAAAGTCTGCAAAAGCCATACTGTTAAGCATGGGGGCATGAATTAGCAGTTCTTGCAATACTTTCTCGGTAAATAAGAAGTCTTAGTCTTCTGTTACTAGATTCACAATCTAGTGGGATTTTTTAAACTATATTTACAATACAAGAGGCCCAGGATGATTTTGCAGTTAATGACAGTAGTAGGAGGGGTAGAATGTGGAGGACCATAAGGGCATTTTCTCACGTGAAGGAGGGTGTAATATTACTGATATGGTGTATGTATTTACCGCGTTGTGTCGAGATTAATATGTATATAGAGGATAGGGCTGTAATTACAATGTTAGTTCCTATTAAGATAATGGTGAGATTTAATCATGAGAAGGTTGATATAACTACGAACAGTTCTTCAATTAGACTGATAGTTGGGGGCAGGGCTAAATTTGTCAGGTTTGCCAGTAGTCATCAAGTGGCTATTACGGGGAGGAGGGTTTGTAGGCCTCGGGCTAGAATTATAGTTTGGCTATGGACTCACTCGTAGTTTGAGTTTGCCAGGCAGAATAATATAGATGATGTGAGGCAATGGGCGACTATTAAAGAGGTAGCTCCTATGTAACTTCAAGGAGTTTGGATGAGGGTAGCTGCAATAACAAGTGTTACGTGGCTGATGGAAGAGTATGCGATAAGTGATTTTAGGTCTGTCTGGCGTAGACAGATTGAACTGGTTATGATTATCCCTTATAAAGAGAGCGTAAGAAAAGGGTAGGCTATGAATTCTGTCATGGGGTTGAGTATTGATGTAATTCATAGTATGCCATAGCCCCCGAGTTTTAGTAATACGGCTGCAAGGACTATAGAGCCTGCGATGGGAGTTTCTATGTGTGCTTTGGGTAGTCAAAGGCGGAGGTCATAGAGGGGTATTTTTACTATCAAGGCTATTATGCAGGCTAGTCATATAAAGACATTGGATCAGGAGTTGGGTAATACTTGGGCTCAATATTGAAGCACTAGGAAATTCAGAGAGCCCATGGTGTTTTGGATCTACACTAATGCCACTAGCAGTGGGAGTGATCCAACTAGTGTGTAGAATAAAAAATAGAGTCCTGCATTGAGGCATTCTGTTTGGTTGCCTCATCGAGTTATGATAATAGGTGTAGGAGCTAGTGTGGCCTCGAATGTAATGTAAGACAGAATTAGTTCTGTGGCGGTAAAAGTTATGATTAAAAATGTTTGTAGTATGATTAGTATAGTGATGTATAGTTTTTTTCAGGTCAGTGATTCTTTGAGTAGGTGAGATTGACTGACTAATAATATCAGAGGTAGGAGTCATATTGTCAGTAGTGGTGCAGATAGAGAGCTGGAAAAGAATGTTAATGAGAAATTAAGGCTATTATCGTTGAACTGATTAAGAAGAAGCAGGCTTGTGAGACTAATTAGCAAGCTGTGGGTTGTGGTTAATTCAAATTATGTTGTTTTCTGATAATCAAGTCAGGGTTATTAGTATAATCGTGGGGATAATAAATTTTAGCATTGGAGGAGGTTAAGGTTTTGTACGTAGTCGGTGTCATATGTATTATTTATATGTCATTTGCCTTTTTAATTCTCACTTACTCTTAGTTATACAAACAGGTTTCCAGCTCGAATACAGAAGCAGATATGGGACTTCACCTGTCTTGTGTTTGGTCATACATTATAGACAGTTGCAAAAATTTAAAACAACGCTACTCTTCTCACTAAGCCTTTTGCTTTCCACACATAGTTATTTTTCATTAAAATGTTATATAGGTTAATGTGTAATGAGTTTATTATGTTTTGATAAGTGAATAATTTTTAAAGTTTTCAAAGGCTATGTGACAAAAATGTATAGCGATAAGGCACAGTAATGAAATCTCTGTGAAGGCTTAATAGTTGTTAATACTGAGACCAAAAGTTTGGAAATCACTGTTCTAAAACATGAGATCAATTATGAACATTGTGGGAGGGTGATGTGCCAGGTGCTTCTAAATCCAGATATCATGCCCACAGCAGCTGGAGAGTGAGTGTGGCTCTCAGGACATAGATATGAAGATATATTGGAGCTTTGAGAATTTTTGGTGTGTAAATGATCATTTAAGCAGTAGGTATGGTTGAAATGTCCCAGAATATGTACAGAGTGAGAGGAGAATGAGGACGAACTCCCAAGCAGTGGCAACCTGGAAAGACAGACATAAAAAGAGTTTGCAAAGAAGGACCAAATGAAATGTCTAAAGTTAAAGAAAGAAGTGAGGAGAGTGGTGTCACAGAAATCAAGTGGCAAGCGTTTCAGCAAGAACAGAGTGGTCAGCGGTGTTAACTTCTGCTCAGGGGTGGAGAAAGAGAGGGCCCTGGTGACCCTGGTGAGAGATGTTTCAGTGACCAAGAGGGTAAGAGGTTGACAGAATTCACATGTAAACAGTTTTAGATAAAGTAGAAGATGAAAAATTTGAGACAGCAGCTCTCACAAGAATTCGGTTAAAAGGGAAAAAGAGAGGTGATGTAACTGGAGTTGGGCAGGGGGGACACAGGATGGGTGAGGCTTTTGTAACAGGGAATGTTAATATCTAGCTCACAAAGTAGCTTTGTAATAGGGGCGGGGCGGGTGCACAGCCGCTAACGGGAGACCCTTAGCGCGGAGGTTAGAGACCCTACTCCGCCCACAGCCACACTGTGAGAGGCAGATCTCCGCCTTCTGCCTGGGATCCTCCAGGCCCTTCCGCCTTGGGCTGGTGCGTGAGCTTGGGGGCCGGGCGCAGGCTGAGGGCTGTGTCCCGCAGGGCTCCAGAGCCCTCGCCGCGGCTGCCCAGCGACCCGGCGCAGGCCTTGAAGCGGCAGTGAGCCTCTCCCCCATCCCCGCCTCCGAGACCTAATGGCCGCGGCAGTCTCCATGGGTTGCAGTCCTCGGGACCCGGCCCGGTTTGGGCGGCCTAAGGAGCCTGAGGGCCGGCTGGGTCCCAGGCACCTGGCTGCCTCAGTGATGACGGCTGGGTGGGATCTGGTGACCTGGTCCTGGGGGTGGGAGGACCCAGGCTGGGTGCTGGACGAACACTCTCGGGCAGGGTAACGGTCCAGCCCAGGGACCCCCTCCTCTTAGCCAGAGTCTGGACCTTGAGCCTTGGGACCTTGCCCTTTCGTGTCAGAACAGAGAATAACATTTGTTTGGTGGAGATTTACAGGAACATTGTGACATGAACTCAAGAAAAACAAAATGGATCTGACACCCAGAAGTTTGCAACAACTAACCACGCCCCTTCCTCACCTTTCCTGTAAAAGGGCTTAGCTGAAAGCTTTGGGGGAGTTTGGGTTTTTAAGGCATGAGCCACCTTGCATGGCCCTGTCATAAACCTTTCTCTGCTCCAAACTCTGACGTTTTGGTGTTGTTTGGCCTCACTGTGCCTCGGGCACACGGACTTGTGTTAGGTAACAGCTTAATATTCCATTTATGTAATTATCTTCATGTGTCTGTCTTTCTTGTCTAATCACAGGTACCTTGAGTTAAGTCGTCTCTTTAACACCCCTCTCCATATTCTCAGTATCTGCTACTTATCTGACAAAGATCTTCACAGGAAAATCTATATATATTTGTTTAAATTAATTACTTACCTATCTTACTCTTTCTTAGCATAAAGCAGGCTTATAGTTCTTAATAAACAATGGAAATAAAGAACTATCATCACATTTGAAGGAAGCCTTAAAATGCTTATGTTAATAAGGCCATACAGCTAATTGATATCATCTAGACAAGAGATGAACATATAAAAATTCTAAGAAATACAGAAAAATACAAATCATTTTTAACTCTCAGAAAAATGTGCATTCCTTGTTCCTCCCTGAAGAGGGGATGTGTATTAACTATATCTATTTCAAGCCAGTGGCAGCAGGGAAGGCAGAGGAAAGTCACCAACTGTGGAAGCTCTGAGAAAGGAATTGAGTTTTGACTGATGGAAAGATATACTCAATTCATCTCTGTACATCTAGTAAGTGGAACTTTGAAATCCTAAATACACACTAAGGTTATTAACAGTGACCTTTTAAAGTTCTATGAAGTATTAGTGAAGTGAAATCATTACAGAAAATCAAGTGCTCAGAAGAAAATGAGCCTAATTCAAAGGGATGGTGATTAAAATGTATATGTCCGATTCATAATTCTTCTATTATTTTTGTGAGATTACTCTAACATCTGTGTATTAAAAATTCCATTACAAACACAAAACACACAGGAGCCTCTGTACGCTCAAAAATAAAATTATGGGGGACACGTGTATGCATATGGCTGATTCACTTTGTTGTGCAACAGAAACTAACACGGTATTGTGAAGCAATTATACTCCACTAAAGATCTATTAAAAAAATAAAATAAAATAAAATGATGCACAGCCGAGAAATCAGCAGCATGCTAATGCCATTTGTTTTATTCATTAGTGAGATGGATAATTGGTGAAGTGAATATTCTCTCCCGTAATCTTTCATTAAAGAAAGATTTTTCTTCTGAACTAGCAGTTTGTTTTAGAGCAGAGCCAACGACAGCCTCTCAAAATATATGAGGCGATGGTATCTAGCTCTAACTAATGATGGAAAACACTCAGGACTAGTAAATCCTTAACTCTTTCAGTATGTGGGTAGAAAATAGAATAGGGGCTAAACTTCAACCCTGTTTTGATGGACATCTATTACATTCTTCATCCCCCATCAGTTTTGTATGCCCTTCCTCTTCAGGGCGAAATGTCTGCAGTATAATCACCTCTCCAGTGTGGAAATCAGAAGTAAATTGTCAGCCTCCATTGCAGATAGGATGAAGGTACATGATCAGAGCACCGCAGTCAGACACACCTGCTGGGCCTTCCAGTCAGACATGAGTAACGGGAGCAACTAGATGCAGGAGGTGGGAGCAGGCAGAGCATTAGCTTCCCAGTTGTTGCAAGACTGGGTTCCTGCTGCAGAAGTACAGTCAGCACTGGCCGCAGTGCCCGTCACGTTGAACTTGTGGTATTTGGCACCCAACAGAGGCAGTGAGTACAGTTCCCTCAATAGTCTGGTTCTGTGTCACGATTTGGAGTATTACTGCTAGAAGCTCACTTTTGAGTCTATTCTTTTTTTTTTCTCAAAATATCCCAGTGAATCTATTAACCACCTGATATTCTCAAATACATCACTTTTCTGATTAAACTAGCCAGAACAGATTCCACTGTTTACAACCAAGTGTTCTGACAGATACACCACGTAGCTCATAAATTGAAGGTGTGAGGGCAAATCAAGCTCTAAATGCTTCTTTGAGCTCTTTAAATCTTTACTGGAAGAATTTATGTGAAGTCAATATATTGGATGTTTCTACTCTAAAAGGTAGTGAAACTGAACAGCCAAGTACAAGGAGGGGCGCATGGTCGCCAGGACTTTGGGTTTCTGTCTTGATACCACCATCACCAGCTCCAGATAAGTAACCTAACCACGTTGATTCTCAATTGTACCACTTATGATAGATGACAGTAATACCTAACGATTGTTAGGATTAAATGGGATAATCTTTATAAAGTATTAGGGCAATGCTGCATACCAACTGACAAAGAGCTTTTATTAGCTATTGCTAATGCCTTATAATATTGGTGAATTTTCAGTTACAGAGAATCTAATCCACTCAAGCTACTTTAAGCAGAAAAGGATTCATTTTAGAGGATTAAATCACTTCCAGAATGTTTGGGAAGGCTGAAGAAATGGAGACTAGGGTAAGCTTCTAGAAAAGCCACCAAAACTACCCACAGAATAGGCTAACAAGGAAGCTGCTATCCGAGTCCTGACCTGTCAAGTGTAGGAGCAGGAAGCCTTCTCATAACTAGGCAGCTTTTGCTAACACTGCTAGCTAGTTCCACCACCTGTGCTATGCTTGGGACTCTACCTGCTGAATCAGGAAATCACTATTCAATTTCCATCAAACTAAAAATAGGATTAGTTTGGTCCATTTTTTAACCTTATACAAACAAAACTGTAAATTATATACTCATCTGTGTCAGCTATTCACCATCATGTATGTGAGATCCATGCATGCCGTTCTGTGTAGCAACAGTACAAAATTTCATTGCTGTGTAGCAGGAGGAGGTAGGCAGAATAATGGCCCCCAAAGATGTCAACAATCCTAATACCTAGAACCTGTGAATGTTGCAATACTCGGCAAAGGAGAATTGATTTGCATATGAAATTGAGGTTGCTAATCAGCTGACCTTAATATAGGGAGAGTATTCTGGACTACCCAGGTGAACTCAAGGTAGTCGAGAGGGTTCTTAAAAGTAGAAGAGGCAGAGAGAGCGATCTGAGAAGGACTGGGCTGGCTTTTCTCCTTTTAAGATGAAGGAGGTGGTCCAGGATAAAGTTTGAAATGTAACAATTAAAAGTGGATGTCGTCTAGAAGCTGGAAAGGACAAGTAAACGGATTTTCCCTTAGAGCTTCCAGAAAGGAATACAGCCCTGCAACACCTCAATTTCAGCTCATGGGTCCCATGCCGGACTTCTGATCTGCAAAACTGTATGATAATAACTTTGTGTTGTTTTCAACCACTAAGTTTGTGTTAGTTTGTAACAGTTTGTAGTAATCTGTAGTTTTATAGAAAACTAATACACAGGGTTCCTCAACCTCAGCACTACAAACATTTTGGACTAGATAATTCTTTGCTGTGGGAGCTTCCCTGTATAAAGCAGGATGTTTAGCAGTGTTCTGGATTCTACCCACTAAATGCCATTAGCACTCCTGCCAGATGTGACAACTAAAATGTCTTCCAGATAGTGCCAAATGTCCCTGGGGACCAAAATCACTGCCAGTTGAGAATTTACACTGTATAGTATTTTATTTCAGAAACACACTGCAATTTATTTAGACAATCTAAATAAATAATAATATTTGAAGATGTTTGGATTGTTTCCAAAATTATTGTTGCTAATAATGCTTCTATGACTATCCGTGCATGTGTTTTGGTTAATATATGTGCAGCTTACTGTTAGATATGTACGGGAAAATAGAATAACTTGGTCAAACAGTATGACTTCTGTAACTAATTTGCAATTCTACAGGCAAGGGAAAACTTATAGGAAAGTTTCTGTAGCATCCCATTCTTGCTAATATTTAGTATAGCCTGCCCTTTTCATTTTCTAGCCATTCGAGTGTGTGTACAGCATCTTCTTGTAATTTAAATTTGCATTTCCATGATAGCTAATAAATAACACATTTTTACAATATGGGTATTCCCACTCTGATAGTCTTGTCTATGTCTGATCAAGTCTCCAATCCTGCGGTTTTTGCATTGTCTCTCTTTTCTTAGTTTGCAGGGGTTATTTTTAAATTCAGATACATGTTCTTTGTTGGATATGTACGTATGTGGACTGGGTGATTGATCCTAATTATCTCAGTGCAGTACAGCTGTTATTTAGTGGGGTTGCAATTAAGTCTGGAATCCAGGTGAAACTCTGTAGTGCCTCTTAGGTGGGCATTTACCCTAATTTTTTGTATCCTCCACACTGTGAGAATCCTTAAAATTCTATTCTCCTTTGCAGTGGCTTTCCAATGTGGTTTGTTAGTCTCTATCTCTGTGCAAATGACTTGAGGAGACACCCCTTCAAGGGCAGGGCTCTCATCTCCCTGCCTCTCTTTTCTTCAGGATCTTTCTTGTCCCAAATCTAGTTTTTTGTCTCTCTGGAACTATGCAGTTGCCAAAAGCCCTGCTGGTGTCTCTACTTCTTTTTAATTTATTTTTTTTTTATATACAGCAGGTTCTTATTAGCTATCCACTTTATACATATTAGTGTATATATGTCAATCCCAATCTCCCAATTCATCAGACCACCACCACCTCCCCGCCCCTCTGCCACTTTCCCCCCTTGGTGTCCATACGTTTGTTTTGTACATCTGTGTCTCAAATTCTGCCCTGCAAACTGGTTCATCTGTACCATTTTTCTAGGTTTCACATATATGCATTAATATATGATATTTGTTTTTTTCTTTCTGACTGACTTCCCTCTGTATGACAGTCCCTAGATCCATCCACATCTCTACAAGTGACTCAATATCAGTCCACATCTTCTTTATCCATTCATCTGTCTATGGGCATTTAGGTTGCTTCCATGTCCTGGCTATTGTAAATAGTGCTGCAGTGAACACTGAGGTGCATGTGTCTTTTGGAATTCTGGTTTTCTCTGGGTATATGCCCAATAGTGGGATTGCTGGGTCATATGCTAATTCTATCTTTAGTTTTTTAAGGAAACTCCATACTGTTCTCCATAGAGGCTGTATCAATTTACATTCCCACAACAGTGCACAAGAGTTCCCTTTTCTCCACACCCTCTCCAGCATTTGTTGTTTGTAGATTTTCTAATGATGCCCATTCTAACTGGTGTGAGGTGATACCTCATTGTAGTTTTGATTTGCATTTCTCTAATAATTAGTTGAGCAGCTTTTCATGTTCTTCTTGGCCATCTGTATGTCTTATTTTGAGAAATATCTATTTAGGTCTTCTGCCCATTTTTGGATTGGGTTGTTTGTTTTTTTCATATTGAGCTGCATAAGCTGTTTATATATTTTGGAGATTAATCCTTTGTCCATTGATTCCTTTGCAAATATTTTTTCCCATTCTGAGGGTTGTCTTTTCGTCTTGTTTATAGTTTCCTTTGCTTTGCAAAAGCTTTGAAGTTTCATTAGATCCCATTTGTTTATTTTTGTTTTTATTTCCATTACTCTAGGAGGTGGATCAGTAAAGATCTTGTTATAATTTATGTCAAAGAGTGTTCTTCCTATGTTTTCCTCGAAGAGTTTTATAGTGTCCAGTCTTACATTTAGGTCTTCAATCCATTTTGAGTTTATTTTTGTGTACGGTGTTAGGGAGTGTTCTATTTTCATTCTTTTACATGTAGCTGTCCAGTTTTCCCAGCACCACTTATTGAAGAGACTGTCTTTTCTCCATTGTATATCCTTGCCTCCTTTGTCATAGATTAGTTGACCACAGGTGGGTGGGTTTATCTCTGGGGTTTCTATCCTTTTCCATTGATCTGTATTTCTGTTTTTGTGCCAGCACCATATTGTCTTGATTACTGTAGCTTTGTAGTATAGTCTGAAGTCAAGGAGTCTGATTCCTCCAGCTCCATTTTGTTCCCTCAATGCCGCTTTGGCTATTCGGGGTCTTTTGTGTCTCCATACAAATTTTAAGATTTTTTGTTCTAGTTCCGTAAAAAATGCCATTGGTAATTTGATAGGGATTGTACTGAATCTGTAGATTGCTTTGGGTAGTATAGTCATTTTCACAATATTGATTCTTCCAATCCAAGTACATGGTGTATCTCTCCATCTGTTGGTATCATCTTTAATTTCTTTCATCAGTGTCTTATAGTTTTCTGCATACAGGTCTTTTGTCTCCCTAGGTGGGTTTATTCCTAAGTATTTTATTCTTTTTCTTGCAGTGGTAAATGGGAGTGTTTCCTTAATTTCTCTTTCAGAGTTTTCATCATTAGTGTATAGGAATGCAAGAAATTGCTGTGCATTAATTTTGTATCCTGCAACTTTACCAAATTCATTGATTAGCTCTAGTAGTTTTCTGGTGGCATCTTTAGGATTCTCTATGTATAGTATCATGTCATCTGCAAACAATGACAATTTTACTTCTTCTTTTCCAATTTGTATTCCTGTTATTTCTTTTTCTTCTCTGATTGCTGTGGCTAGGACTTCCAAAACTATGTTGAATAATAGTGGTGAGAGTGGACATCCTTGCCCTTCTGGCTTGTAGAGTTTCTGCTGAGACATCAGCTGTTAACCTTATGGGAGTTCCTTTGTATGTTATTTGTCGTTTTTCCCTTGCTGTTTTCAATAATTTTTCTTTAATTTTTGCCAATTTGGTTACTATGTGTCTTGGTGTGTTTCTCCTTGGGTTTATCCTGTATGGGACTCTCTGCGCTTCCTGGACTTGGGTGGGTATTTCCTTTCCCATGTTAGGGAAGTTTTCAACTATAATCTCTTCATATATTTTCTCGGGTCGTTTCTCTCTCTCTTTTCCTTCTGGGACCCCTATAATGAGAATGTTGTTGCGTTGAATGTTGTCCCAGAGGTCTCTCAGGCTGTCTTCATTTCTTTTCATTCTTTTTTCTTTATTTTGTTCTGCAGCAATGAATTCCACCGTTCTGTCTTCCAGGTCACTTATCCATTCTTCTGTCTCAGTTATTTTGCTATTGATTCCTTCTAGTGTATTTTTCAGTTCAGTTATTGTATTGTTCATCTCTGTTTGTTTGTTCTTTAATTCTTCTTGTTCTTTTTTAAACATTTCTTGCATCTTTTCGATCTTTGCCTCCATTCTTTTTCCGAGGTCCTGGATCATCTTCA
This sequence comes from Lipotes vexillifer, assembly GCF_000442215.2. Classification (NCBI taxonomy): domain Eukaryota; kingdom Metazoa; phylum Chordata; class Mammalia; order Artiodactyla; family Lipotidae; genus Lipotes; species Lipotes vexillifer. The sequence goes on from NW_006787415.1 coordinate 1,337,383, forward strand.
CTATCATTATTCTGAATTCTTTTTCTGGAAGGTTGCCTCTCTCCACTTCATTTAGTTGTTTTTCTGAGGTTTTGTCTTGTTCCTTCATCTGGTACATAGCCCTCTGCCTTTTCATCTTGTCTATCTTTCTGTGAATGTGGTTTTTGTTCCACAGGCTGCAGGATTGTAGTTCTTCTTGCTTCTTCTGTCTGCCCTCTGGTGAATGAGGCTATCTAAGAGGCTTGTGCAAGTTTCCTGATGAGAGAGACCGGTGGTGGGTAGAGCTTGCTGTTGCTCTGGTGAGTAGAGCTCAGTAAAACTTTAATCCACTTGTCTGCTGATGTAGGGGGCTGGGTTCCCTCCCTGTTGTTTGTTTGGCCTGAGGCCACCCAACACTGGAGCTTACCTGGGCTCTTCCGCTGGGCTAATGGTGGACTCTGGGAGGGTTCACACCAAGGAGTACTTCCCAGAACTTCTGCTGCCAGTGTTCTTGTCCTCACAGTGAGACACAGCCACCCCCCACCTCTTCAGGAGACCCTCCAACACTAGCACATAGGTCTGGTTCAGTCTCCTATGGGGTCATTGCTCCTTCCCCTGGGTCCTGATGCGCACACTACTTTGTGTGTGTCCACCAATAGTGGAGTCTTTGTTTCCCCCAGTCCTGTCGAAGTCCTGCAATCAAATCCCACTAGCCTTCAAAGTCTGATTCTCTAGGAATTCCTCCTCCTGTTGCCAGACCCCCAGGTTTGGAAGCCTGACATGGGGCTCTGAACCTCACTCCAGTGGGTGGACTTCTGTGATATAAGTGTTCTCCAGTCTCTGAGTCACCCACCCAGCAGTTATGGGATTTGATTTTATTGTGGTTGCACCCCTCCTACCATATCATTGTGGCTTCTTCTTTGTCTTTGGATGTGAGGTATCTTTTCTGGCGAGTTCCAGTGTCTTCCGGTCAATGATTGTTCAGCAGTTAGTTGTGATTCCAGTGCTCTCGCAAGAGGGAGTGAAAGCACGTCCTTCTACTCCGCCATCTTGAACCAGTCGTCAGTGTCTCTACTTCTTATCTGTAGGTCTCCACCTAGTTTCCCTCCCTTCCCCACCCCCAATAGGTCACAGCAAAGAATTGTCAAATACCTTGAGGGGAAAGCAGAGTTCAGCCCACCTATCCACACTTGCCTTCACTTTATGATCTTGTTTCCCATGGTCTGGTTGCCTGGGAACACTCCTATACCTTCAAACAGATGATTTTGTATTTTAGAGCAATTTAGTAATTGGCTTTCTAAGTATTCTCCACAGGATAAATGGTCTGTTAACTTCCATCATAGCTGGAAGCAGAAGTGCCCCAGTGAAGTTGTAAGGCCTGAGATCTCGCATTCATCTACATCCATCCTCAATTCCCTCCCCCTCATTCAATATCATTGTTCTATGCTGTAATTTAACATCCCACAGTATTCAACTCTGTTGCTGATTTTTGGCTGCACCAGCCCTTGTAGCCAGCAATAAGAGATTGTTTCAGGAAAATCATAGAAGCTCTCTCACTATGCCTTGTGCTGAGAAGTTATAATTATAATGCTGTTATTTTTGTCCTTCTCCAGTACGGTTAGAAGCAGGGAGCCTTCCACCACACCCAGGGTTTGTATTTTTCGCTCTCACTCAAATGGTTCAGTGCAATAGTTACTAGGTCTAACAAAGGTTCAGCTTCATTTCTCATCAAATGACCACAGATAAAAATTCTTTTGCCATGGTCAATTATGGGCCACTTTCTTCCCATTTCGTGTTCATACAAATTCTTTCCTGGTAAGATAACCCAGATTTCCCATTTCCCATGACCTATAGACATCCCTGTTACTGAGAAGTACATTGTTTCAGAAACACATTATTTGGTTTAATCTAAAAGAGCAATTTTTACTACTCTTCTAGAATGGTTAGAAGAACTAAAGAAATAGACTGTAAGCTAAACTTCTAGGGAAAAAATAGCAAAACGATCTATAACTTGGGCCATTAAAAGTCCTGCCACAACTGTTGTACTCCACAAGCTGTAGATTCAGGAGTTGCTTCTGGTCTCCAGAGCCATGCCACTTCTGCCATGTCCTGCATCATCAAAATGAGCTCAAGCTTCACCTTTCCCTCTCTTACTTGGTTTTGAATCCAACTTTCATATGAGTATATTTGATGAGCAAAATCAAGTTCATTTCTGATACCCTCTGATTTCCTTCAAGAGATGAGGAAAATGCAGCATGGAGTTTCCAGCCTCTGCAGCACAGGAAAGCATTTGAGAGGGAAACTGGAACTCCTGACAAGCCAATCTGCAGTGTCCACCACTGTCCACCACTCCCCTCATGACCTATTTCCCAAAGTATCCATTATTCTTATTTTTTGACATTATCTGACCAGAATGTCTTGCTTATAGCCCCCTTACACTGTATGATCAACACTGAAGTATTTTATTCTGCAAACCTGCTTCTCTCCCTGTTCTCTCTCTCAGTGAAGAACAATAGAGTTCCAAACTAGAGGCCTGTGAGGTAGCCTAGAAGCTTTCCAGTTTCTTTCCATAGTGCGATTCCAGTCCTAGCTACACAAGCACCCAATACCAGGGATTCTGTCTCTTTCATAATATGCATTTTATCTTCTCCATTCTCTCTGCTAGTTAGTTCATTTAAACTTTTTCGTTTCTTTCTTAGATTATTGTAATAGCCTTTTAATTGTTCTTATTCCATGTACTCTTTCTTTCCATGTACTAATCTCCAAACAGAACATGTCCTTCCCACTACTGATGAAGGTCTTTTTCACTTTGCCCCACCTATATGCGCTCTTCCCCCAGCCATACACAGCTACTAGTAATTGACCAAGCTCATTTTGTATTTTTACACTTCTTTCAATCTCATTCATATTATTCCCTTTGCCTGTTTGAATGCCTTTCCTAAGTCTTACCCATCCTTTAAAACTCTGTTCAAGTGTCACTTATTCCAGGAAGTTCCCCAAACTTCCTTCTGCTTTAGATGAGCATAACACTAGTATAACATCAGACATACTCTTCCATTATCAAGGCTTCACCTCTCTGTTTTTCCCCTAGGCTATCAGATCCTTGAGGGCAGGTGTCACATTTATTAAACTTGGACTGCCTAAAGTATAAAGTTAGAGCTGAAGTTGAGTAGTCAGTCATATTTGTGGGAAGAAAGGTAGTGATTAGAGTAGAAATCTTAGCAGTATTTTGCAAAGCTTATAGATTTGATTATAATTTTTAGTTCATTGCAAGCTGGAACTTGGCAGTTTGTTTTCCATACTTGCTATGTTTTCAATAAATGACAGTGATGAACAAACTTTACTAACTTTGGCCAGGAAGACTTGTCCTAAAAAATTCTCTGTTTGAATTAGGGTCCATAAATTTAACAAGCTATACAGGCATATCTCTTTTATTGTGCTTCAATTTATTGAGTTTTGCAGATGTGCTTTTTACTAATTGAAGGTTTGTGGCAACCATGAGTCAAGGCCATTAGCATCATTTTTCCAACAATATTGGCTCACTTTGGGTGTCTGTGTTGTATTGTGTTAATCCTTGTGCTATTTCAAGCTTTTTCATGATTAATATATTTGTTATGGTGATCTGCGATCAGAGATCTTTGTTACAAGTTTCAGATGATGCTTAGAATTTATTAGCAATTGTCTTTTTAAATTAAGGTATATACATCATTTTTTAGACATAATGCTATTTCACACTTAACAGATTACAATATAGTATAAACATAGCTTTTATATGCATTGGGAAATCAAAAAATTTGTATGACTTGCTTTATTGTGATACTTTATTGCAGTGGTCTGGAACCTAACCCAAAATTTCTCTGAGGTATACCTGTATTAAAGTCTCATGTAGACCACTTTTTCTAAAGTATTGAGGGTTTTTTTGAATAGTTCTTTTTTTATTGAAGTATAAGTGATTTATAATATTAGATTAGTTTCAGGCATAGAACAAAATTATTCAATATTTTTATAGATTATACTACACTTAAAGTTATTATAAAATATTGGCTATATTCCCTGTGCTGTACAATATATCCCTGCATCTTATTTATTTTGTACATAGTAGTTTGTACGTCTTAATCCCCTTCCCCATCTTGCCACTCTCCCATCCCTCTTCCCACTGGTAACCACTAGTTTGTTCTCTGTATCTGTGAGTCTGTTTTGTTTTTTAAATATTTATTTATTCATTTATTTATTTTATTTTTTAGATTCCACATATAAGCGATAACATATAGTATTTGTCTTTCTCTGACTTTCTCTGACTTATTGCACTTAGCATCATACCCTTCAGGTCTATCCATGTTTTTGCAAATGACAGAATTTCATTCTTTTTTTGTGGCTGAGTAGTATCACATTGTATAAATATACCACAACTTCTTTATGCATTCATCTGTTGATGGATGCTTAGCTTGCTTTCATATCTTGGCTATTGTGAATAATGCTGCTATGAACATTGGGGTGCATATATCTTATTGATTTAGTGTTTTCATTTTCTTCAGATATATACCCAGGAGTGGAATTTCTGGATCACATGGTAGTTCTACTTTCAGTTTTTTGAAAAACTTCCATACTGTTTTCCATAATGGCAATGCCAGTTTATATTCCCACCAACAATGTACTAGGGTTCCCTTTTCTCCACCTCTTCGCCAACATTCGTTATTTGTGGTCATTTTGACAATAGCCATTCTGACAGGTGTAAGATGGTATCTCATTGTGGATTTGATTTGCGTTTCCCTGATTATTAGCGATTTTGAGCATTTTTCAATATGCTTGTGAAGTAGTAAGCATTTTTCAAATCAATTCTAACATTGTAGGGTGAATTCTAAAACTTTACCTTGATTGAATATATTCTTTAATGCAGCCACATTCCTTTAAAATGTTTCCAGAAATAACACACCTCTCTGATATGGCACACATGCTTTGAAATTAATGCTGTCCTTTTTATATAAAGACCACACTACAGATAAGGGATTGGTAGACCATGTATTTTAGCTAATAAACACCCAATTGTGAGCACATGTTTTACCAAACATAGTCCTCAAGTTTGCAAAAGCAGCATGCATTTTGTTTGTCCAAACAAAATGTCAAAAATGTCCAACCAAAACTAGAGGTTTATCTCTGACTTAGAGCACAGCTAGGCTCTAACCAGGTTCTTAATCAAACTATATTCAAAGAACAGTAATAAGATTTTAATCGAATTCCTTGAAAAATGGTGAGATGGCAAGTAAACTTGGGAAATGGTGAGTTAAACAAATTTGAACAGGTTTGTTTTTGTCTTGTGTTATGTTTGGTTCTTACAGTAAGACTGTCAAATCTTAATATGGTAATAAGAATTTTGTTGATTCTCTAAGAAAATGTTAGACTAAGCAGTGTCCCCAAATTTACCTGACCACAGAATTTCCCCCCACTCCAAATAGGCATACTTTTTGCTGGTTTTCAGATTACCTGTTTACATTTTTCAGAGCAAATGATTCTGAGAGCTCAGTTTGGGAGGTGCTATCCTAACAAAAAGGACTGAGTTGCTAGGAAACCTTGACAACAACTTCATAAAAAAATATTCAAAACAATAAATTAAACCTTGGAAATCAGAAAAAGTTATATAGATATTTATATACTTTTCTAAAAATCAGTAATAAGAATCACCTATTTTTAAATTTTTATTGGAGTATAGTTGATTTACAATGTTGTATTAGTTTCAGGTATACAGCAAAGTGAATCAGTTATACATATACATATATCCACTCTTTTTTTTAGATTCTTTTCCCATATAGGCCATTACAGAGTACTGAGTAAAGTCCCCTGTGCTGTACAATAGGTCCTTATTAGTTATCTATTTTATATATAGTAGTGTGTATATGTCAATCACAATCTTCCAATTTATCCCTCCACCCCTTACCCCCTGGTAACCATAAGTTTGTTTACTACATCTATAACTCTATTTCTATTTTGTAGATAAGTTCATTTGTACCTTTTTTTAGATTCCCCGTATAAGTGATATCATACGACATTTGTCTTTCTCTGACTTACTTCACTCAGTATGACAATCTCTAGGTCCATCCATGTTGCTGCAAATGGCATTATTTCATTCTTTTTTATGGCTAAGTAATATTCCATTGTATATATGTGCCACATCTTCTTTATCCATTCCTCAGTTGATGGTCATTTAGGTTGCTTCCATGTCTTGGCTATTGTAAATAGTGCTGCAATGAACATTGGGGTGCATGTATCTTTTTGAATTATGGTTTTCTCTGGATAAATGTCCAGGAATGGGATTCCTGGATCATATGGTAACTCTATTTTTAGTTTTTTGAGGAACCTCCATACTGTTCTCCATAGTGACTATACCAGTTTACATTCTCACCAACAGTGTAGGAAGGTTCCCTTTTGTCTACACCCTCTCCAGTATTTATTGTTTGTGGATTTTTGTGGGGGTGTGGTACGCAGGCCTCTCACTGTTATGGCCTCTCCCGTTGCGGAGCACAGGCTGTGGACGCGCAGGCTCAGCGGCCATGGCTCACGGACCCAGCCGCTCCGCGGCATGTGCGATCTTCCCGGACCGGGGCACGAACACGTATCCCCTGCATTGGCAGGCGGACTCTCAACCACTGTGCCACCAGGGAAGCCCTGTAGATTTTTTTGATGATGGTCATTCTGACTGGTGTGAGGTGATGCCTAATTGCAGTTTTGATTTGCGTTTCTCTAATAATTAGTGATGTTGAGCAGCTTTTCATGTGCTTTTTGGCCATCTGTATGTCTTCTTTGGAGAACTGTCTATTTAGATATCCCGCCCATTTTTTGATTGGGTATCTCCTTCTATTGAGTGCATTCTCAGCAAGGGAAACAATGGCTGGTTTGCAGGAGTGTTGTTTGTTTTTTTGTTGGCAGTATTATACCTAAATTCCTGATTAATATTGTCAGAAATGAAGTCCTTTCTTTAGAACTCATTTCTAAATGAGTTCTAAATGAGTAGCTGGCTGTGACAGGAATATCTCTATTGAAATGTCAGAAGCTGTGCTTCTGGTATATCAATTTCTGAGAGATGTGCTAAGTTCACTTTCAAGTCTCAAATTGTGTTGTTGAACCTATAAATGGATCAGTATACAATTAGATGCCAATTAGGTACCAATCTATGCTTACTATAACTGTAGTTCATTTCTTATTGAGATATAATTCATGTAACATAAAAGGCATTTTATGTTACACATTTAAAATGTATAATTCAGTAGGTTTAATATATTTATAACATTGTACAATCATCCCCACTATCTAATTTCAGAACATTTTCATCACTACCCCCCAAAATATCTTGTACCTCTTAGCAGTCACTCCTAATTTTCCCCATTTTCTCACCACCCCTAATCTACTTTCTTTGTGTATTTGCCTATTTTGATTATTTCATATGAATGAAAGTATATAATATGTGACCTGTTATGTCTGGCTTCTTTCACTTAGCATAATGTTTTCAAGGTTCATCCATGTAGTAACATGAATCAGTACTTTATTCTTTTTTATCGTTGAATAATATTCCATTGTATAAACATAGCAAATTTGTTTATCCATTAACCCATTAAGAGACATTGAGTTGTTTTCACTTTTTTGGCTATTGTGAATAATGTTGCTATGAATGTTAGTGTACAAGTTTTTGTGTGAATTTGTTTTTGATCTTTTTGGATATGTACCTAAGAGTAGAATTGCTGGGTTATATAACTTTATGCTTAACTTTTTGAGAAATTGCTAAAATATTTTCCATAGAGGCAGTACCATTTTTCATTCCCATCAGCAACATATGAAGATTCCAATTTCTCCATATTCTCGTGAACATATTTTCCCCCAAAATATGAATAAATTTATAACTCAACAATAAAAAGGCAACCCCCCCAAATGGGCAAATTATTTAAATAAACAATAAGATATACAAATAGCTAATGAGCACTTGAGAAGATGCTCAACATCATTAGTCATTAGGGAAATGCAAATCAAGACAAGATACCACATCTAGTTCTTTTTAAATTGAGTAGAACAACACCCTGACGTTTTTTTCTTAATTTTTCTTGAGGAGATCCATAGTTAGCTCCAGGGCAGGGCGACTAAATTCATCAAGTATTAAAACCCTGGTGATCTTTATCCTTCTGTAAGACTTTGACTAAGGGTTATTTTTAGCAATAGACCTTGAAACTCAGCTTGCCCATTTCATTATTAACCCTGTTGCTTTCTCTCTTTATTCAAGTTTCTACTTCATGCACATTATCAGAGTTAGAGTCTATATTTTTCCCTATATGTTCCGTAAATCTGTGATAACCTTTGGCCACCCAGAAGGGATTAATTTCCAGTTTCAAGAAAAGACTTTACCTCTCAAATAGTATTTGACTACATGTTCCTTGTGGACTATTGCCTGCCCCTCCTTACTACCATTTTCTGGCTCCTATCTTTGTATAGTTTAATCTTTGATCCAAAAAGCCTTCATTCTTAAATGGATCATACTTCTTTTTAAAGACTATTCAAGAGCTCAAATTTAAAACACAGTTAAATATAACTTCATATAGCATTGAATAGAAATATCAAGGTGAAATTTCAGAGTGTATCAGACAAGATATTAACATTTTTATAGCTAAAATTTATGAAAATTATAAGATCATCTTCTCTGCAGTTAGGTATGTTTTTGAGAAATGCTTCTAATATATGTACAACACTCAGACAGACATACACGTGTTTCTAATAAAATACTGGAAGAAAAACCTTTAGAATAGAAGGTAGTGACCTACTCATTTTTTTCTGTATGTTCTATCTTTGAGACTACAAAATTTCACAGGTAAAATTTTGGTTTAAAAGATAATGGAGGGCCTCCCTGGTGGCGCAGTGGTTGAGAGTCCGCCTGCCGATGCAGGGGATACGGGTTCTTGCCCCGGTCCGGGAAGATCCCACATGCCGCGGAGCGGCTGGACCGGTGAGCCATAGCCGCTGAGCTTGCGCGTCCGGCAACGGGAGAGGCCACGACAGTGAGAGGCCCACGTATCACAAAAAGTAAATAAATAAATAAAAAATAAATAAAAGATAATGGAAAGTAAAAAGAAATGAAATTGAGTTGTTTGTAGTGAGGTGGATGAAACTAGAGTCTGTCATACAGAGTGAAGTAAGTCAGAAAGAAAAACAAATACCATATGCTAACACATATACATGGAATCTAAAAAAAAAAAAAAATTGGTTCTGAAGAACCTAGGGACAGGACAGGAATAAAGACGTAGATGTAGAGAATGGACTTGAGGACACAGGGAGGGGGATGAAGTGAGAGAGTGGTATTGACATATATATACTAACAAATGTAAAACAGATAGCTAGTGGGAAACAGCCACATAGCACAGGGAGATCAGCTCGGTGCTCTGTGACCACCTAGAGGGGTGGGATAGGGAGGGTGGGAGGGAGACGCAAGAGGGAGGGGATATGGGGATATATGTATAAGGATAGCTGATTCACTTTGTTATACAGCAGCAACTAACACAACAATGTTAAGCAATTATATCTCAATGAAGATGTTAAAAAAAAAAAAGGAATATTTTTCCATAGAGTGACGACTACTACATAGTAGTCCAGTAAAGATGATTAAAAAAAAAAGATAATGGGAAGTACTTACAAGAATCATTCCATGTGCATGTTAAACCCTTTTCTCCATGACAAGGCATAATAAGATCATTTTTGAATATAAGCCTTGCTCATTTCTGCATGCCAGTAAGAAAAATACTGTATCATATAATTGCTTTAAAAGAGGTCATTAAAAGTGAGAAATATATCTTTGCATGACATTTGCAGCTTTATAAAACTGCTTTATTTCCCAGTTTAGAAGAATATGCAGAAGCATATACGTCAGTGCTTGAGTAAATTATGAGAGACCATATTAGCAATACTTATTTTAGAAGCATTTGTCTCTCAGTGGAATTTTGATGAATGTCTTCAATGTATATTTATGCATATTAACAACATTTGAACTCCTCCTTGACTATAGTACTGCCTTTCAAATATTGAGCTTTAAAGCAGGCCTAAAAGGTTTCATTAAAGGTGCTGTTTTTCATTTTATCTCCGAGCATACACTTGCTTATTCCTCATCCAAGGTGCAGTCATCTGCATTACATAACCTATTTTGTTTCAGGATCAGGAATCTTTTCATTTTCCCCAGAGAATCATTTCAGGTTATAAACCTAAGCTTAAGCCTTAGAAACCAATGTGTCCCATGTGAGGTAGCCTTTGGTTTGTAATCCATTCTCAACCCACTGGACAGTCAATACTAGTGAGAAATATTCAAGAACAAGATCCATGACTTGAACATTCAAAGGACTTTTAAAGCAAAATTGATTTATTTTATTAGTAAGAGGCTACAGTTTCCTTTTATATATTCTTTTTCCACGTGTGGTCCTCTGTTAGGTATGCTGCCTTTTGATGATTTACATTTAAAGGGGCATGCTAAGTATTTTTATAGGTATTTTCATCTCCCTTCATTGCTAACAGATTTGAAAAATGAAATGTGTTTCCTTTATTACTGATTTTTATCACTTTCCCTATGGCAAATGTGGGTTCTTATCTCTCGACTCTTAATGAAACAGGAACATGCTGACGTGTGCATTTGCTCTGTCATTCAGCCAAGAGCTGATTGTAAAATGTGCAGTGGGATCTCAGGACTGTCCATAAAGCGCCAATTCCTTCTGAAAATAATTCACAAATATTATATCACTTCTCTACGTTAACATCAAGCCTGACCATTTCCCAAATCTCTAGAGCTGCAACACAGCTCTCATCCTTTGATCTTTCTGAAGGGCCTCTGCAGTTCAGGAAAAGAAGAAATTGTAATGGCCATGGACCATTATGGGAGCTGTCTTAAAAACTGTTCTCCCAGTCTCCTCCATTTTATTTAATCTCTTTAATTGGATTCTCCCAACTTTCTGAAAGTAGGAGCTGCATCACTAACTCTTTAACACTGTATCAATGGACACATCTGCTGGATCCAGATATCATGACTTCTCAGAACTAGTGCTTTTTCCATACCTCTTCAACTCAGATTTTAATAGCAGGCATTTTTTCAAGGGAATTTTAAAGCAATTTAGGTTAAAAAAAATTTTTTTTTTATTTTTTTTTTTGAAATCAACATTAGAAAAAGCCAAAAGCATCAAAGTGAACAGATGAAAAAACACAGATTTTATGTCTTAAGTCAAATATAATTGATATTTATTGAGCTCTCATTATGTGTAAAGCAATGTCTTAGGTACTCAACCTGAATAACCTCATTCAGTCCTTATAATGAGCTGAGGTGGATAGTATTATCATCCCCATTTCACAGATTAGAAAAAAACTGATAATGAGTAACATGCCCAGAATCATATACTAAAAAAAGGGGTTCTGTGATTAAGATGAAAACCTCTCTAAATTGGCACAGCTTCAAAACAGAAGACACTGGGCTCCTTAGCTTAGCCCTAAGAAACTAGACTCTGGGCCACTGTTTTCATTTGTTGAATAATTACTCTTCTCTGAAGGGAATATCTAAACTACGAAATTTAGTTCATACATCATTACTCAATTTTTGGATAACATCTACCCTCTTTATCACAAAACCTTTGTCATAACAACTGAATAAAATAATGTAAAATGTAAACATAAAATTGTGAGTATTCTTAAACCAATGGACATGTGTGTATATATATACATATATGAGGATAGTATGTATATATGAGCCTGAAATATATATATTTGTATTTCATCTTCGTAAGAACGCTTTTTGGTAGATATAAAATTTGGTAGATATAAAATGTAGGCACGTTTGGATTGGCAAAAGCACAGGCACATGAATGGACAGTAAATGAAAGAGAGAGAAAGACATTTCTTCCCACTAGAAATGGGCAATATTTGTGGAGAAAATCAATCTCTGTAAAAACACAACCAATAAAGATCTTGTAGATATAATCCTGGATAAATTTCAGCTGTAGAAGTTGAGGATTATCTGAAAATCATAACACAAGCCATAGCCATTCTTGGACAGAACAGCATGGGACAAGAGCAGGTGGTAGAAATCTAAGAGGCCCAGGCCAACCAGAGTGATTAAAGAAGAGGAACCCCTCCCAGAAATGAACAAAGAGCATTCTTGAGTTACTAGCTAAGTGTTTTCGCTAAATTCTGGGCAGAAGAACAAAAAGTTTATACTAGAAATCTGGTATATATTATTAATATGATTTAGGCATTTGTTCTAAGTTAATTGTATTAAAAAATTGGGTGTAATTATCTTCCCTGGAGTCACGAGTTTAAGGACCCATCCAGGTATTCTGTTCTAGATAAGTATTTGAATTTTATCACAATGGCAATGAAAATAAGTGAGATAACCCCCCTGGGGCTAGTTCGCGACTTTTTGAGTCTGTATGGCTTGAAAATGACACCACTGAGGTGGTTTGTGCCAGAAGCATTCCCTTTCTGATGGGTAGACATGGGCAGGAAAGACTGTGTTTCTGTGAGAGGCATGTCTATGCCCTGCAAGGTGATGCCTTCATGATGCTGGGGCTTGGAGTGGGCTGCGGAGAGCATCTGGCCCACTTGCAATAGCTGCAGATGAACTGGAACACTTGTTTGCTCAACTCCTTTTCCATTTTTCAGCAGAAAACATTCTGAGAGCAGCTTGTTCTGAAATGTATCCTGTGTGTCAGGTTAACACAGAAGAAACAGGCAAACAGGTTCTGTTTAATGTCCTTTGATACACTGAAGACAAAACAATTAGAAAAGGACAAAGACAGTATGGTTTGCTGTACTCGAAGTGAGGATCAGGAAGTCTGAGTCCCAGTGGCAGATGGATCACTAATTATATGACCTTGGTACCACACTGCTTTGAGCCTCTTCCAATTCTGGATGCATTCTGTGCCAGGCCTGTCACCTCAAGGAAAAACTTCATCTGCACTATTGCCATCACCAAGAAGAAGAATTGCAATGGATTGTTCAAAATCAAGGATGCCGGCAGAAAGCCTGGCAGGAAAAGAGCATGAGAAAGCTGGTCACTCATCTCAGGCAAAACTACACTTTAAGTAATTCCTAAAATATGTTTGCTCAAAGAAATTTTATTTCATTTCTCCTAAGTATATGTGTCTGAATTTATGAAGGGTTGGAATGAGAATTAGCTGAACTATTCAAAACAGGAAAGAAGTGTTTACCTAAAATATTCATAGGCACGAGTTGGCATTAAGAGTAGGAATAATTTTCATGATGGGTGATGTCACACAGAGGTGGCAGAGGCAGGAAGTGGAGAAAGGAGGTGGATGGGAGATAGAGGGGAGATGGTGAGGCAGCCTGCACTGCCTGTCCACAGTGTCCCTGAAAATAAGCCATCAACCACTAATCTCTGGATTGTTAGCTGACTTAGAATACAGCATAGAAAATAGCTTGGAGATAATCTTGTAGGAAGAGTCAAAGTTTTGATTTCTAGAGCCAATTCCACAATTTCTGACTTCACAATCTTTAGCAAACTCAAATTTTCAGACTGACAGTGTTGTTATCTCTAAAATTTGGGGAAAAAATATTATTCTAATTTTCTGAGGATCAAAAGAGAAATATACAAAATTGTATTTTATATACAATATTTTTATTGTAGTTGATTTACAATGTTGTGTTTTAGGTGTACAGCAAAGTGATTCAGTTATACATACATATATATCCTTTTATTTTCAGATTCTTTTCCCTTATAGGTTATTACAAAATATTGAGTATAGTTCCCTGTGCTATACAGGGACCTCCCTGCAGTAGGTCCTTGTTGGTTATCTATTTATATATAATAGTGTGTATATGTTAATCCCAAACTCCTAACTTATCCCTCCCCCGTACCTTTCCCATTTGGTAACCATAAGTTTGTTTTCTATATCTGTGAGTCTGTTTCTGTTTTGTGGATGAGTTCATTTGTGTCATATTTTAGATCCCACATATAAGTGATATAATATGGTATCTGTCTTTCTCTTTCTGACTTCTCTTAGTATGAGAATCTCTAGGTCCATCCGTGTTGCTGCAAATGGCATTATTTCATTCTGTTTTACAGCTGAGTAATATTCCATTGTATATATGTACCACATCTTCTTTATCCATTCATCTGTCAATGGATATTTAGGTTGCTTCCATGTCCTGGCTATTGTAAATAGTGCTGCAGTGAACACTGGGGTGCATGTATCTGTTCGAATTACAGTTTTCTCTGGATATATGCCCAGGAGTGAGATTGCAGGATCATATGGTAATTCTATTTTTAGTTTTTTAAGGAACCTCCATACTGTTCTCCACAGTGGCTGTACCAATTTACATTCCCACCAACAATGTAGGAGGGTTCCTTTTTCTCCACACCCTCTCCAACATCTATTATTTGTAGACTTCTGTGAGTTATTATTACTTAGAGTTAGGTTGACAGTCTTCCTCTCCTGTTGACTGAAGCTTCCCAGGTGCTGAGCTAGAAGAAGACCAAGAGGAGTACAACCAAGACTGACGTTGCAGTATAGGTGCCAGGGATGTTTACTCGGTCATTCGTTAAATACTTATTAAGTACGTTCTGTATGCCAGAAATTCTCCTAAGCACCTGGGATTCAGTGGTAAATAAAGCAAAGATAATACTATACCTCATAGATACAAACTATACTATGGTAAGCTCTAAAAAGGAAATTGTAGGCTGCTGCAAGATGGGACACAGGATCTGGTCAGGTAATTCTTAAGGAAAGGACATTTAACACAAGAGCTAAGTAACAAAGAGGGGTTATCCACACAAAGAGAGAGATAAAAAGACTTCTAACAGGGAAGAATGTACAAATGCTCCTAAAATCAAAGGGAACTTTTATATTGGAGGAACTGAAACAAGCTCAGTGAGGCCAAAACAAGGAGGCAAACAGAATGAGCCAAGACTGAGATGCAGTCAAGGTCCCATCCACGCAGCCGTTGCAGCTACACTAAGGATTTTGGTCTTGTGGCAGAATGCTTGACAAGAGCAGTGGCAGTGGAGTACAAGAGAAGTGGACATACAGAAAAGATATTTATGAGGTCGAGTCAATAGAATTTCCTAAGAGTTAGGTGTAAATAGGTGACAGAGGTAGGGGGTATAATAGGTGTTTGCTAAGTTTCTGTCTTGTGAATTTTGCTGAGTAATGGTCCTTTTCATTGGATGCCAGATTTAGGGGAAAGGTCATGAGTTCCATTTGGGCATATGACAAATTCAAAATGATTCAAGATATCTAAGCGAATGTGCCAAGCAGCTAATGAAAATTTAGTTCTGGCATTCAGAAGAAGAGGTCTGGGCTGAAGTATGATTTGGTCCTCATCAATGTGAAGCCAGAGGGCATGAGGATGGTATTACATAGGATAAAGAATACAATTAGAACGGAATAACGTTGCACGAAGCCTAAGACAAAACTGCTACGGTGAGTTTTATGGACCTTCCTTAATCTGCTACAAAGTTAAAACTATCTCTAAAGAATAAACATCCATAGGTTGCATAATTGCATGCCCAACCAGTCCCCAACTCAATATGCAGAAGCAAATTGGGTCAATCGTACTTTTTTATATGTTGGAGAAACTCATGCTATAATCATCACATAGTTTTTGTTCCTTCTATTTTGTTGTTATTTGCTACCACTTTAGATTCTTAAAAAGAAATACAGCCTGTTTTAGAGAGCAAATTGCTTACTAAAATCGTGCCTTGGTGCCAGAAGTGTCATTTAGCAAAATAAATGAGAAAGAATGCAAGATTCTTTTACATAAAAACTTATAAAATAGTATACCAATTAGGTAACCCTCTAAAATGCTTTTCCAGGGTTAAAAATGGAATCTCAGAATAGATGACAAACTTTCTAACCATTTAACACTGGAAACCGTTCCAATAAGTCAGTTCTAAAGATGACTAACTCTCTATTCAAGTTTTCCTCTATTCATCTCACTGCTGTCCTTTCAACTGCGTAAAACAAAGTCATTAATGGGGTGACCATGAAGCCTGATAGAGAAATGACAATCTGTACCTGCTCTGGTCCGTGAACACCCTTTCATTGGCCCAGCCAGGGCTGTTAAGGTGGCAAGAAATAAATGTCTATTGAACGGATCCATTTTGAGTTTGGGCTAACTTGTTACTTAAACCTAATCCCACTTTAATTAATCATCAGTGAGCATTCATTTGCTTCCTTTTTAGGGTAATTTATATAATCATGGTGAACCATCAAGAGAGATGTCTAGTCAAGACTAATTCAACTTTGTTCCAAAGGAAAGATTATTAAACCAAAGAGCCGAGCAGGTATTTACATCATCCAGCAAGAGAGTTGCAGTAAATTAGTAGGCTGAGGAAAGGTGTATTTGTTTTGACATTAAGGATGTAGTTTGGGAACATTTTGCCAAGAAGGATTTCGTTGAGATTCTATTAACTCAAATATGTGTGTGTGTGTGTGTGTGTGTGTGTGTGTGTGTGTGTGTGTTGGCAGGCAGAGTATGAACTAGGTTACTTGGAGACCGTCATTAAAAGAATACTTCAGTGGTAGAGCAACAGATAAGTTATTTGTGAATGATATCAGTCAAAAAAAAAGGATAGTTAGATCTTTTAAACATTTTATTTTGACAACAATATAATAAGTATTTTTAAAACTGAATTAATAGTGAAAATGGGGAAAGGCATGCTAACAGAAGCTTACTTAGAATCATAGCTGGGGAAAAAGGGAAAAAAGGAAACTCATTATTTATATTAGCCAATAAAATTTTCTAACTTATACATCCTTTAAAATTCCACTTTTAGGAAAGGATGATTTTAAATGGATGTTGATTTTCTTTTTGATAAGCAAACCAAACAAGCAAGCACGGAGCCAAAAAAATCTTTAGTTGTCAATATATATTCTTTCACCAGATATTTGTTTAAAGGTATCTTTGGATTTTGAAAAGTAAATATAGGTTACAAAATTAATTTAGACTTTGCCTTAGTGGGAAACACAGAATTGAATGTTCCAAAGTCAGGAATTATTATAATAGGAGCTAACATTTATAAAGGGATTTGTGTCATGTACTGTGCTAAGGAATTTACTACATGTTTTAGCAGATATTATAATTAACCCAATTTTTACAAGTGAGAAATCTGAACTCAGACGTTTAAACCCAATAACCCAAGTTTGCTCAGAAATGGAGACTGCTTTCAAACTGAGAAGTCCAGTGCCAGAGACATATGCTTCCCCTCTGGGCTGAATTTTGTGATCCTGGGAAGAGAGACCAAAGACGGATTAGAGCCCTCAGGTTACAACACTGAAATGCTTATACCAGAAAGGTGTGGTTTCCATTTTATTATATATATATATTTTTTTGAGTTTGAAATTCCTATAGCAAGACATTGCAATGCTAATACAGTAGTGTCCATATACTGGACACACAGGTTTTACCAAATATGTAAGTTAGCTGTGGTTTGCCTCTAAAACATATGGAGCCGCCATCAAAATAAGGGAGAAAGGCTCATAGCTGAGCTTCCCTTGGACAGGCCTGACTCACCTGGCACCCAGCAGGAATCCAGTCTCACATGTCATTATATCTAACATTAATAAAAATAACAGCAACATGACAAAAATAGCAAACCTAAGACAGACTTTTATTGAAATTTGTTTAAGGAGACAGAGGAGGGAGCTAGCATCTCATAGTTCAGAGTGAAGTTCTCAAAAATCACTTAACCATCTGTACTATTTCTTTTTCTCTCTAAGCCTACTGCCAGTGTTCTTACCAGCTTCCAATGTCCCTCTTTGTTTCCTCTTTCAGGCCCTGTCACCTCTATTTCCTCTTCTCTGCACTCTGAATCATCCCTTCAGTGTTTCTCTTT
>NW_006787415.1:1355204-1362529 GCF_000442215.2 Lipotes vexillifer
TTCCCTTTCTTATGTAGCACAGGGCACCCCTCTCTGGGATCTGGGATTTTGAATGTTTCTCTGGCATCTTGCTCAACAAAAAGAATCAAAGGATTTACTCATTTAAGAAGGTTCGGAGTGGTGGGGAGGAAATGTCCCTACTAATAATTTAGCAAGCTTTCCCTGGTCACCCTTGTAACAGCATTAAGATAAGCAGAGAAGAAATTTACATCCAGAGCCTTAATCTCTAACCTGCCCTGGAGTCTTTACTAATAAGTTCGCATGGAGGACTTAGATCTCCACTTTCCCCCACATATTTGGAAACATTACAATACAAAGGCACCACCATTCATACATGGAGAAATAGAACACTTCCAGGTTCAGATGCTAACATTTTCTCTGGATCAATTCTTTTTTTTTTTTTTTTTTGCGGTACGTGGGCCTCTCACTGTTGTGGCTTCTCCCGTTGCGGAGCACAGGCTCTGGACGCACACAGGCTCAGCGGCCATGGCTCACGGGCCCAGCCGCTCCGCGGCATGTGGGATCTTCCCGGACCGGCGCACGAACCTGTGTCCCCTGCATCGGCAGGCGGACTCTCAACCACTGCGCCACCAGGGAAGCCCTGGATCAATTCTTATTGATCCAAGCTGAGAAGGAGCAAGAGTTTTTACATACAGAGAACGGAACGTGGAGGGTATGTTGGCCACATTCATCTGGGTTCCCAGGAGAGACTTTTCGTCATTATTTTCTATATCCTGTGAGAGTCACCAAAATTGAGGACTATCCTCCAGGAGGGTAGAGGATATTGTCACTTTTACTGTTGTAGTTTAATTTCTTGAAACATCTCCAGAGATCAACTATTTTATCACATACATTCACACATGCCTCATAAATGAGAGCATTTGTACCATTAAATGTCTCCTGTTCACCACTGTCGATAGGAATTAAGGGGCCTTGAGTGTAGGTTTCAGTCACCCCTCAGAGTAGGCAGAGTGCTTTTGAGGTCAGAGAAAGGATTTGGATTTTACAAATCTCTGTAGGATTTTACATGTCCAACATCAGGAGTCTGCTGAGACCTCTAAACCTGCATGTGTTTACTGAGAGCCCCAAACATCCCTCCCACACTCACAGTCCCTTTCCATGATCTGCCTTAAGACCACTGGGCCTTTATCTCATCACTTTCTCTTTTTGTGGGTATAAATCCCCAGATTCTAAATCATCCTCATCTCCCACACTCTAATCTCCACATGGCTCTGTATACTGCCATTTCTGACCCCATCTTTTATGCCTGCACAATTTGGGGAAGCCCTTTTGCGTGTTTTCTACAACTCAAAAATCTCCTGTGTCCTCATCCATTTCTCTGAGAATTTCCTTCAGAGGAAATTCTAAAAATCTTTTGCTCTAAAAATATCTAGACCTTGGTTGAGAACACTGCTGCCTACATGTAATGGCTGTTTGCTTTCCCACTCCTCTCACTCCACTGGCCTGTGGGAGGGAACCCGTGTCCTCCTTAGTCCTCATTACTGGTTCAGATCATTCTTCCTCTATCCCTAAAAATGTCCAGTTTTGCATCTCATAATATCAGGATATGGTACTCCTGGACCCTTTTTACTGCCATCATCTATCACTGCAAGGATATTACCTCTTATTCACTAATGATTTTATTTCCTTGCCAGTATAAATCTCTTCTACATCTTGGTAATGTCCATATCCATGTAAATGACCCATCCAATACTCTAGACCCTTAATCCTTGATAAATTCCCTACTATCTTATCTCAACAATTTATATCCTTAGTCATACCCTTGACTTTGTCACTATAAATAACTGCAATCCCTCAATAATTTCGGTTCCAAAGATGGTACTCTCTAACCTCATCTCTCTCCTGCTCACTCTTAGTAACCCTACTTCATCAACCCGCAGTATCACCAGGACTTTCAGATCATTGATCCTGTCACCTACTCATCTCTCCTTTCTTAGCTTAAATTCCATTGTCAGTCATACCCCCTTCCAAGAAAATATCCTCGACTTTCTCCTCTGTCTTCCTTCAACTCTCTCACTTGGTTTTACCACCAGTCAGGTTAATTTCAACTCTCTGCAGTCAAAAGTTGCTAAAGAAAAATATACAACCATGATAACTTGTCTCACGTTAAAAACATGATCACTAACCTCAAATAAGCTCTTATTGTTTCCTAGCAATCACACTATATTCCTTATCTCCATTTACTTAACTACTCTACCAAGATATTAATTCATACTCTCTCCTCAATCAGAAGAAAACTTCAACAAGTTCCCCCTTTATCTGCCTATTGACCTCCATCTTTACCCAGATGCTCCACTTATTCTTCTATTACTGTAAATGGAAAATCCTTGTTTTTCCTTCTCTTTGGCATCATTCACAACTGTTATGCCAGCTTAATAACAAATATTTCTTTTTGTTATTATTTCTTCTGGCTTAATTACAAATCCAATTAGTAGTATGCTTTTCTCTTTCTCTTTATAGCAAAACTTCTTTGAAGTGTTATCTTACACAATGTTTCCAACTTTATTCCTCTTTAGCCAAACCTATTCTAAACAGACTTTGGCTTGCACTGCTCCATTAGAAATATTCTTAGAAAAGTCACCAAAAAACTCCACGTTGCTAAATTCAAGTTCAGTCATCTTATTTGATCTGTCCACAGGTGTTGGGTTAGAGTTATAAGTATTGGTATGAATTGATAATTTTTCAACTGTATATAAACAGATACATGAATAGCTATATATGTGTGTGTGTGTGTGTGTGTGTGTGTGTGTGTGCGTGTTTGTGTACATATATACATCCTCGCCCTATCTGTTGAAAGAGACCAGAAGCCATAACACTTGTAGCAATTAGTATACTAAGAATCCAGATTTTGGTTTCTAAATACCATCCATCATTGAAAGAAACCAGGTCTCCTTAGAGAAATGGCCAAATCCAGGACTAGGACAGGGAAACTATAAGATGAGACTAGAGCATCTTTGGGGGCCAGAAAGAAAAGAAAAGCTTTAAAAATGATGGTGACATGTGAAGGGGCAAAAGAGCCAACTTGAAGAGATTCTCCATGGCCAAATTGGTGACAATTAGAGCATCAAAATAAATAAAAATTCCAGCTTACAAAACATTGAATAAAATAGGAACTCATTTTGTAGAGAAACATAAATATACATATGGTGTATATGTGATAATTTTACTGATATAAATATATGAATAAATAAATGAAGGTGAGGGCAAACCTTTATCTTAAATTGATATAAAACATCAATTTATATATATAGAATGACTGATGATGAAAATAGCCACTATTTGGCAACCAACTAACATAGTGGCTATTAATTCCAGAAGGAATTGTCAGTGGATACTAAGGCTAATTGGTAGAGGTTCGATGAATAATATGATGTTTGCATAATACATGAATATCTCCCTGTGAATTTAAATACAAAGGGGAATAAGAGGTACAAACTACTAGGTATAAAATAAGCTACATGGGTATATTGTACAACACAGGGAATATAGCCAAATTTTAAAATAGCCATAAATGGAATATAACCTTTAAAAATTGTGAATCACTATATTGTACACCTGTAGCTTACATAATACTGTACAGCAACTATACTTCAATAAAAAAATTTAAATACAAATAATCAAATAAAAATGGGAAAATGTTGACTCTATTTTGGGTGAAGATGGTAAAGAAATCTGACAGAAACTGTACGGACACGCGAGCAAGGTTAAAATCCCCAGTAGCAGGAATGGGTTGGCCTGTGTGTCCCAGAAGATAAGGTTCTATGGAGTGCACAGCATTACTGCTGTGGCCTTCCTGACAAAAATGCACAGCCTGAGATGCGCGTGAGGAAACGTCCAGGTTGAGAGTATCCTACAGAAGGAAAGGTCTGTACTCTTTTAAACTGTCAAGGAATGAAAGACAAGGAAGGGCTGAGGAACTGTTCCAGATGGAAGGAGACTGACGACATGACAACTAAATGCAACCTGGGTTCCTGGGTGGGATCCCTGTTGGAGTAGTTGACAAAATTGAATTGGGTCTGTGAATGAAACAGTACTGTTTTATCACTATTCACTTCCGAATTCAAGGGGTTCTCTGGCGATTCTTTAGGACAGCGTTCTTGTTTTTGAGACATATGAGCTGGGTTTTGGGATTATTTAGGGGGAATAGGACAGCAAGTCAAGAAATGTTTGTATATATATATTTTTATATAATATATGTAAAAGCACACAGAGAGGGAGAGAGAAAGAGAAGGTGTTGGAGCAAATGTGGAAAACATTCACATGGAAGGGACGTAGGTGCTTTTATACTGTTTTGTAACTTTTCCATAGGACTGACACCATTAAAAAACAGTCCTTACTTCCTTACTATGATTTATGAGGCTCTTAGTTCCTCATCACCTCTCTGACCTCATGTGCTCTCTATATATATGTATATATATTCTTTACTCTTTTAATCCACTCTCCACACTTGTGCCCTGACCTGGGCCCTAGGATGATGATCTGTGACCACAGCAACAGGTCCCCTTCCCCAGCTTCTAGTTTGCTTTGGAGAATGGGGAGCACTATCGAAACAAAAGAGTAAGATAAAAGAGGTGGGGTAGTTTATTTCCCTAGCTCTCTCCTTGCCAGGTCCCATATTGGCAGGAGTTGTGTTTCTGTGCCCAGGCCCTCAGCCCCTACTGGGGACCCTCTCCTCCGTCTCCAGTGACAGCTCCCTCTGTGTTTGGTAATCCCTCCCTCTCGTTCCATTTTAAGTCTAGACCTCCTTAGGGCTTTCACCATCTCCTGTTTGCCAATCTTAACTCTGCTCAACTCTCTAAATACCCCCTCATCAAATTCTCAGTTATCTTGTGGGATTGTCCACGTGTCCTTGCAGGATCAGAATGATATACCTTTCCTCTTGTTACTCCGCCCCCATGCATACCGTTCCATCTACATCCTCCTCGCTGCTGGTACTTGGATCTGTGAGGCACAGCTTCTGTTTCTTCTCCCTGAAATATTCTTTCCCCAGCTATACACGTCTTGCTTCCTCTTTTTCTTCCTGTCCTTTAATCAACAGTGATCTTCGCAGTGAGACTTAAAATTTCAACCCCTGACATTTCCTCCTGGCTTTCTCCACAGCACTTATTACTCTCTAACGTAGTGTATATTTACTTATTTGCCTATTTTATGCCCATTTCCTCTTTAGAATACAAAGCACAGAAAGGTAGGAACTTAGGTCTTTTTTCATACTAGTATATCCTCAGAGCTAAGAACAGGGCCTGGCACACAGTCAGAGCTCAATATCTCTTGTTGAATAAATTGTATCTATGTGCCCAACACGTTGGTAATGAATGAATTTTTTCAACTAATGACCAATTGACCTACTGACTGAACATATGAGTAAACTTTAACACGTGGAATCAGAGAATTGAAGGGATGAATGGAACTTGAGAGTCATTGGTTTCAACCTTCTAATTTTTCAGAGAAGCAGAGGAGGCCCAGGTTTTATGACTTATAGTGAAACCCAGCAACTGTCATGCCACAAGTGAGAAGCAAGGTTGGGATGATTATCCAGCCCTCTGACCCCTGAGTCCAGTGCCCTGCCACATCCATAGATTCATTTTAGAAAAAGAAATAATAAAATATATTTCATATCATTCTAACTTTTATTTTATATACAGATATTGATCAGAATATTCAAGTAAACCACCCTGGATCTTAGATTAGTGTCACAGTCATTTTCAGGGTTTAAGCTTAGGTAGCTTCTGGCTTTAGGCTGGTTTATTGTCAAAGCCCCTGTAACTTGTTTCTCGGCTGTTCTATATTACTTCTCAGCGTATGAGCCAAGGGTGATCTTTTTAATTCCACTAAGCTGCTGAAGCTAATAAAAGTAAAGGTCTTTTTGCCTCTCTAACATTCCTGTTGCTGCAGAAATGTTTTTCTATGTTCTCTTGCACTAAATCCTCTTGTTTCCTAATTTCCAGAGGACGGAGAGCCAAAAGAAAAAGAGCGTTTGTGCCCAGCCCCTACTGGAACAGGGTAAAATAGCTTCCAAACTATTTCTATTTTTAAAATAGATTTATAAAGTAGAAAATCTCTTTAACTTCAATCTTCCTACATTATTTGCCATTTTTAAATGACTCAGAAACAATCTTCACTTTTGGAATAGGCAAAAGAGGAGTTCTGGGCTTTTGTTGTTGATTCTGGTGGTGGTGATGGACCATCTGTTGGTTTATAATCATTGTATACCTTATAGAAGAATGGACTATCTTTTTTTTTTTTTGGACTATCTTTAAAACCAAACATTACTAATGGTTTTAGCCTGAGAGAAACATAGTGATAATTCAGTAATTTGGTCTTACTTTCCATTTAGAAGTAAAGAAACTGAAAAAAAAAAATAGCTTGTTTAGGGTCACATAGCTAGAAAGTGATAGAATTTGGGTTTTAATTCAGGTCAGTCTGATTCTAATATTTAAGCACTTTTGACTATGTTAATGGCCATATAGGAGAATTATCATTCCCCTGAAGAGTAATACCAATTGTTTCTAAACTAGTATTCTTAAAGAACTTTTATATTTTTTTAAACATTTAAATTGGATTCCAGAAGCACAGATTCTCAAGACTGAAAGTCTCTGAGGTCATCTAATTGAACCTTTTTCTGGTAGCTTCAGTCTCTTACACACTATCCGGGCAACTGAACAACTCAAGTGATGGGGGACTTAATCATTATATCCAAAGTAGGTTTCAGTGTAACTCTAATTATTAGAATAATCATTTGTTTTGATATAAATTCTGTAGCTCTAAGACTTTTGAGTCATGGTCTTTAGACCCAAGACAAGCTCATAAAATGTATGTTCTAATTCTCTGATTATCAACCTGGTAGACAGTAGAATCAGAACAGAACACAATACCATAAAACCTCACTCTCATATATATGGGGAGGGGGTGGTCCAAAAATTCAAATGCAGGTTGATGATATAACCAATTTAATGAAATAACCATGATGAGCCTGGAGTCCAAAGTTCTGTCTTGTGATGCCTATCCACCTAGGTCCCTGCTGTGCTTTGGTGCCACCTAGTGGTGGATACTATGTGACAGATATTGTGATGTGTGCCCTGAGTATTCAGTTGGTTAGTCTAGTGAAAAGGTAGACTTAAACAATGACACAAACAAGTATGTTTTAACAAATTGCAATAATTCCACAGAAAAATAGGAACAGTGATACAGAGAATAAAACAAAATATTTAATTGAGAGTAGAAGTTAGGGAAAGCCTCTGAGGAAGTAACATTTAAAACATGATTATAGGAGTCAGTCTTAGATGTCGTTAAAGGAAAGGGAAAGA
>NW_006787415.1:1362807-1376475 GCF_000442215.2 Lipotes vexillifer
GGATATTTTTTAAATTGCAAGAAGCTCAGTGAGGTTGACAATTTGTTAACAGGAGGAAAATGAGACTGGAGCGGTAACCTGAACTTGGAGCATTCTGAAGAGATTTGGGGTTCTCAGACTGCAATGGGAAAGCCATGAAGGTCAAGACTCATTAGATCGAGAGCTGGGATAAAAGCAAGAACACCAGTTAGGAGATTATTGCAGTGGTTCAGGTAAGTGGTGCTCATGGCTTGAACTAGAGTGGTGGCAATGGAGAGAGAGAGACATGATGGCTAAGTCAAGGAGAATTTGCTTTCTGTTGATTTTATTGTATGTATTTTCCCTTTTTACACTTATGTGGTTTATGAACATGCCCTGCTTTTTTTAATGAATAAAATGAGGTATTTAGAAGTATTATTGGTTGAACCAAACCAGTTTTTTTGGTTTTTTGCTTTGTTTTGTTGGTTTCATTCCCTAGACAGTTTGTCAGAGATAGCTCTCTAAGTTGCAGTTGTATCTATTAAAATTCTAGCATTATTTGTGTCATCTTAAAAAATACAAGGAAACATTGCAAGGTTTCTGACATCAAACTTACCATCAGACCTTCAGGCAGATGCTATAGAACAGAATGGAAATGTGGGCTAGAAAAGAAACCCTTCTTCCTTCCCTATTCCCCAAATTTTGGTTGTTTATCTAACTTCCTCTCAGATGTGAGTGAGAAAAGTGCACACAGAGGCAATATAAATTAATGGGTAAGAACACAGGCTCTGATGCAAGACTGCCCGATCTCCATCCCAGCTCTACCCCTTACTTGGGCAAGTCACGTAATCTCTTTGTACCTAAGTCCTACATCTGTAAAATAAAGATAAAATGGAACCCATTTCATAGAATTGTTGAGACGGTGAAATGAATAATATAAGTAAGGTGTTTAGAACAGTGGCCTATAGGTAGTGCTAAAAATACTAGCTTTTAAGTTTGTGAAAGATCAGTGTGTAGTTGTTTATTAAATACTTTGAAAATAAAATTGTCACCAATAAGAGGGTTGTATATTTAGAGTGAGAATAGAAGTACAGTGTTTCAACTTTTTCTACCTTCTACCTGGAGTTGAGTCACATACTGGAAATACTTTCTTGCCAACTTGAACACCCAAAAAAATCCAAGGTCAGCAAAAGGATAAAATGTAGAACAGGGAAAATGACTCTTGGTGGATGTTTTCAGTTTCTCCAAAGATGAAGAGCTGTTGGAAGGACCTTTACATTTAAGAGTATTTTGACAACCTTAATCAGTGGCTATAAGTAAGAAAGAAAATAAATAAGACAGCACTCTCAATAAAAGTCATGGACTTTGCAGTGACTAAACTTAAATAGAAATAAAGACAAACTCTTCACTGCATTTTCTCTTAAAGACTTTTAAGAGATGCTAAAAAATAGTTTTTGTCTTCATAACTGAGTTGGATTGTAAACAACAGTGTGCAAGAATAATATTTCCCATGATGGCACTCTGATTTTTTTTTTTTAAACCAGTAGACCGCTTTGGCAATAGCCAAAACATTCAGGAATAACTGTTAACGACATAGCCAGATGTGTCTTAGAGAATCAACTGTCTGGCCAAACCACCAAACGCTGCAGAAAGGGAGAATGAGCTCAGCAGGTAGAAAAAATTCCATCATGCATGATGTATGCTAGGAATATTATTGTGACTCAATAGTGTAGTCTTTATTTCCTATTGGGTTTAAAACTATTTCTGAAAGAAGCCTGTTTTTCCCAGTGCTTCTACAAGATAACAAATATACCTTTCTAGGTCCCATCCTAGTATCCTGCAAATATCCGTGTGTGTTCACAGCGCTTGATTCATTCCCAGGGTGCACTGTACTCACTGTGTGATTCTAGCTTATTATTACAGAAAAGTGAACATGCGTTAGTCATTCAAATGTATTGTTATCTAGTGAGCTATTCTACAACAGTTCGCTTATTAATAATTGAATTTTAAAACAAATCAGTCTTTGAAGATATTTCTTTAAAGAAAAACTAGTTTATCCTTACACACTTCTCCCACCCTTCTCCCCACCTCCTCACGCTTACATTGGGGGTTCTTCACCAGAGGAGTCTTCTCTCTGCCCCTCTCTCACTCCTCAGAGGAGGAAGAGGTTTTATCTGACTGGAAAGTTTGGAAGCTCATTTAGGTCAATTTCTCTGTTTCTCTCTGTCTCTCTCAGTGTTCTTTCTGTCTCTCTCTCCCTCTCCCCCCGCCCACCCCAGCTAGATACTGACAGGACAATGCGTTCTCGGCTGTATCTTGTTCTGCAAGAGCTTTTCTTGCCTGTAGTTATTTTGCAATCTCATCTTCTTTCTGCCACACAGTAACCTTATCATATTAGGTTCTCTCAGGGGGTTGGGGAAAAGGAATGAGAGGGATCTGGCAGTTTATTTTGAAGAAGAGAGTAAATTCATCTCAGAAGCACATAAAGAAGCCTACTCGAGTTGTTAATCCTGGTAAGCACCTAATTGCTAGTGGGGGCAATGCACTGGCTTATAAAGTATCTTGAGCATTTGGGCGAGATGGGTCAATTGTAATTATAAGGGCTGTGAAGCCGGTCAGTGACTGCTCCATGCCATTTATGCACCAAGGGAAGAAAATGATAGTGTCAGATGAGTTAACTCTCAACTCAGGTCCACATATGAAAGCCAAAAGGCCTCCACGGTAGCATCTAAAGACCTCTTCATTTCCTGAAGTCGGAGGGAGACTATTTCAAAGTTCAGTGCCAGGACCTGGTTTTCAGACTAGCAGATTTACAAAGGTTGTTGAATTGACAGCCCTCAAAAGTCTTCTATGTTAATGTCAGAACCCTGATAAAGAAGGAGGGAGATCCTGACATATCAGATGACAGTATGTAGGTGGCTGTCCTTGGGACCTAGACTCCCAGATTTACTCTGAACCTTCTAAGCCAGAAGGAGTGTTTTCCTCCTATAGCTATAAAATAGCACCCTTCTCTTGCTTGGAGACCATTTAAGAGCCTCATGTGAGGTGTATGCCTTGCAAGATGATTCTAGCCCTCCTCAAAATCTGCTCTGGCTTCCTTCATTGCTTCTAAACCACTAACTAGATTCAGTCTTAACATGGCCTGACCAGGGACCTATTAGCCCTACTTTGGGAGGAAATGGATTATTCATCAAAAAGGCCTCAAGACCTAGCTAACATATATTAACAGGGACCAAAAGAGCATGCTGGGTACTAAATGAGGATATCCTATGTTTTAGGGTTTAATGTCTCAGCAATAACACCCACAGTTATTGCTACAGTTATTGCTAAGAGGCTGCTAATATAGCTCCTTGAAGCTGGAAAAAAAATGATAGCTAGAAAAGCTAGAATGGCATGGATGAATATTGAGGAAAGGCTCAGAAAATTAGTCATGTCCAAATGGATTTATTTTGCATAGTACCAGAGAATTATTGACTATGATCCTCTGAAGGTCCCAGAAGAAACTTCCATTCACTCTACTCATAGGAATCTGCTAGTAACACAGAACCAGCATTGTTGAGGAGCTCAGTGGTGGCTGCCCTCTTTATGCAGGGCCAAGAGTATGCCCTACTCTTACGGATCTGGGTTCCCTGGAAATGATGGGAGTCTAGACTAGCAAAGTCCAGGTGGCAGCACTTAATTATCAGAGTCAAGAATGATGTAATTACTGTGATAGGAGCCAACATCAGAGGCAGCCAGAGCCCTGACCCATAGGGGTCAGTCAATGATAACAGTTAATAGAACATGGTGATTCTAGGGTCAAGATAGATGGACAGCCAACAAGATTATTGCTTAATATCTATAATAAAAATGATCATGAGTGCAGAGACAAAAGGCTTATGGCAGCCACAGTAAAGTTGTGATCTTTTGCCAATTTCCAGACCTGAGCCTATTCTCAGACCTGGAACCCAGAAATTTAAGAAAACACTGGGTCCCCTTGAGGAATGATTCTGAAATGCCTGTGCAATGTTTACAGTATGATTCTTCCAGTCTTCCTTCTTAGGGACATATGACCATTTCCCCAGGTAACATGCATTCACTGGAGAAAAGACAATATTCAAAACTTTCAGAGGCAGTTTGATACAGGGTCTAATAACTCTAGTACAGGGAACAAAAACATCATCATGGCTCCCCTGTGAAAGTGCAGATGCTGGTGATAAATAGTATCTTGGCTCAAAGTTTTTCTCACAGTGAGACCAATATGTCATTTTCCTGGTCTCTGAGTGCATAACTGGTATGGATATACTTGGTAGCTGGCAGTATACTCAGGTAGGTTTCCTGGCCTGTGGAGTAGGAGCCAGAAGGAGACGAAAAGCCAAGTGGAAGCACTTGAACTTGCTGACTCTGGCCAAGATAAGAAATCAGAAGCAATATGTTATCCTATGTGGAATTGCAGGGATTAGTGCTACTCTCAAAAACATAAAAGAATACAAGTTCCCATTATATCCCCAATTAACCTGCCAGCAAAAGGTAGATAAATTATGGCCAATGATGTGAACCCATTTACTGGGTAACATGGGCAGCTTTCAGATTTGAACGGGGCTTTTCTGTAGGATCAGGCTGCATTACAAGACTGCTGCTTCTTGGGCCATATATCATGGGAAGTTATATGGTGTTAGAGATTTCTAGATAAGGGTACCATGTACGTTTTCTGTGAGCCCCAAGAGAGGAGTCACAGCACAGACACCCTACACTTCTGCACCAAGATGATGCCATCTGCAACAGAGAACTATTCATCATTTGAAAAGTGGCTCCTAGCATGCTACTGAACCCTAATAGAAGCTTGGCTTCTGACTTTGGAGCATCAAGTGATTATATGATGGAGATGCCCATCCATATCTGGATTTTGTCAGAGACACTCAGTAATAAGACTGAAGGGTAAAGCATAGGATGGAAGTGATACATTCAAGTTTGTGCCTAAGGGGGCCTGGGGAAGATAAGAAAGCTACAGATGATCCAGATTTTCCCTTCAAGACACCTTTGCCTATTGCATTGATGTCAGTCCCACAGCATACTATGGCTTTGTGGGGGGGGGGGCCCCTGCATTGATGTCAGTCCCACAGCATACTATGGCTTTGTGGGGGGGGGGGTCCCTATGATTGGCTGACAGAATGTGATGGGTTCATGTTGTCATGTTGGTAAAATTTAAGTGTATTGCTGCTATACTGCAATTCCACTCAAGACAGCAGTGAGATGAAACCCTCCTGTGGGCAGAGCTTTGTATAGTATATCTGGCCATCAAGTAGGTATAGAAGGGAAGTAGTCTGAGTACATGTACATAACCTGTATTCCTGACATAGCTACATCCATGGCAACACAGTACTTGAAAAATCAGCCTCTAAATGGAGTAGTCATAGTGTCAGGGATAAAGGTTTGCACATGATGCCAATGCTGCCAAGATAGAACATGGTTACTACCAGTGTTGAATTTCAACCAGTCAAAAAAGAACTGATGTTAAATCCCAATATGGCACCATTCCTCAAGATACAAAACAGCCACTTGGTGGCAAGTTGAGTAAATCTTTCAGCCTGGAGGGGACAACAATTTAGGTTTACGGAGATCGATCCATGATTGAATATGTTTCCTTCCATCCCTTCCCATACTACCTTGGCCATCACCACTATTTGATGGCTCAGAGTTTCTGACTTATAATCATGGAATCTCACATAACATCACCTCAGAGGAAGAGGCCCATTTTGTGACAAAGCAGCTGTGATATTGGGCATATGCCCACTGGTCCTAACACATACATCATTACTCATACACTGCCAACTCAGTGGAACATCAGAATGGCTTCTTCAGTGCATAGCTAAAGTTTCAACTTAAGAATGATACCATCAAGGGGCTGGGGCATTGTTCTTCAAGATGCAGCATATATTTTGAACAAATAGCCATTACGTGGTTCAGCATTCCCAATATGTAAGATACATGCAACCAGAAATCAAGGTGAAGAAGCAAGATTAGCCTTCCTCACCATCAGTCCAAATGACCCACTGGGGACCATTGTGCTTCCTGTTCCTGAAACTTTAAGGTTTTCTGGACTAGAGCCCTGGTTCCTGAGGGAAACGGGATTACTTTCATCATGTGACAGAAGTATGAGTTCCATTATACCTAAAGATACAACTTCAGCTTGGTTGTTTTAGATTTATCATACCAATAGACCAGCAGGCAGAAAATAGCTTGTTATACTAGCAAGGATAATTAACCCTGTTTATCATGAGGAGATAAGAGTTGCTGATACATAATTGGGATAGGGTAGAATATTTTTGGAATTTGTGGGTTCACTGGGGAACCACTTCTTTCTTCCATGTCTGGTGATGATCATGCAGGACATTTATAGCAACCTGACAAAAGAGCACAAAGCCAGTTCAGAGCACAAAGCCATCTTCATCCAAAGATGAAGATACAGCTTACCCAAGAAGCATGCAACCGGGCTTCCCTGGTGGCGCAGTGGTTGAGAATCTGCCTGCCAATGCAGGGGACACAGGTTCGAGCCCTGGTCTGGGAAGATCCCACATGCCATGGAGCAACTGGGCCCGTGAGCCACAATTACTGAGCCTGCGCGTCTGGAGCCTGTGCTCCGCAACAACAGAGGCCGCAATAGTGAGAGGCCTGCGCACCGCGATGAAGAGTGACCCCCACTTGCCACGACTAGAGAAAGCCCTCGCACAGAAACGAAGACCCAACACAGCCATAAATAAATAAATAAATAAATACATTGTGTATTAAAAAAAAAAAAAGAAAGAAAGAAAGAAGGTAAAATATAATAGAGTTCTTTAAAAAAAATAATAATAATGAAGAAAAGTTCTTTATTTCAGCTAATAATTGCTAAAGACTAGCAGAGGTGTTAGCTAAAGTGAAAGAGATGTACAATGGGTGGTTAAAGAGATAAATGATATTATTTGTTGCCTTGTAACTAACTGCTACAGAAAAATAATATAGCTGGTCCTTCTAATCCACATCTTGTAAACATTTTCTTTAAAAATGATGACTGGCTACCACCTTGAAGAATGAGATTCAGAATGGAATAAACTTGAGGAGAATCTTGAGTAGGTCTGAGGGATGCAGGAGGTGAACTGTAGTAGATGATGTCTAAGATTTTTATTAATATCTTCATTCTGTTGATGGGCAAACTGAGACAAGATGGCAGAAACTCATCTAAGGTAACCTAGTTAGTGATTTCTGGGAAGAAGATTTTAACCTAGATCTTCCCCACAGGGAGCTTCCAATTAGAGCTAAAACATTTGGCTACAATTTTTGACCATATATAAAATCAATTGATTTTTGACAAAGAAGCCAAGGCAGTTCAATGGAAAAAGGATAATCTTGTCAACAAATGGAACAAAAACAATTGTATAGCCATATACAAAAAATAAAAGAAGGAGAGAAAGAAGGAGAAAAATGAAAAATAAAAATGATAAAAAAGAGAATCCACCTTCACCTTATCCCACATACAAAAATTAACTTAACATGGATCCAAGACCTAAATGTAAATTAAAGCCATAAAACTTTCTGGAAGAAAATCTTAATGACCTTGGACTTGACAAATATTTCTAAAATAGGATACAGAAATAAGTTATAAAGGAAGAAATCAATAATTGGACTTCATCAAAATTTTAATTTTGCTCCTCAAAAGTCATGACATAAAAATGATGACAAACCAAAGATTAGGAGAAAATTACATATATATATTTAGATTATATATAGACTATTATTCTAGAGTGTATAAAGACTCTTACCACTCTGTAATGAGAAAGCAACTGGTAGAACATGGATGAAAGATTTGAACATACACCTCACCACAAAAAATAAAATAGTAAAGATATAGTAAAGATGCACACAAAAAGATGCTCCACATCACTAGTGATTTGAGAAATGCTATTAAAATCATATTTAGATACCATTACATAGCAAAAATTTAAAAGACTGACTATACTTACTGTAAATAAGGATATAACAGAACAAAAACTGTCATATACTGCTGGTAGGAATGTAAAATGGCACAACATTTTTGGAAAACAGGTTGACAACTTCTTGAAAGTTAAATATATACCTACAATATGACCCAGCCATTCCATCCCCAAACATTTACTCGAGAGAAATGAAAGTACGCTCCCATACAAAGACTTGTACACAAATGTCCAAAACAGTTTTATTTTTAATACCAATACCTGGAAACAACATAAATGTCTATCAACAGATGAATGGAAAAAAGTAAATAGTTGTAAATTCATATGATACTATTACAAAGTTCTGTTTTTCTAGTGATTACTCAGCAATAAAAAGGAATAAACTGTCGATATATGCAACAATATAGCTAAATCTCAAAATAATCATGATAAGTGAAAGAAACTAGACAAAAAAAGAATACATACTAAATGATTCCATTCATAGGAAATTATGGAAAAATGCAAACAATCTATTGTAAGAGAAAGTAGATCAGTGATTGATTGAAAATGAGATGTGGGAAGCAATGATATTTTACAAGAGGGCACAAAACTATTGGGGGTGATGGGCATGTTCATTATCATGATTGAGGTGACAGTTTCATGAATTTATACTTATGTCAAAATGTACCAAATTGTTTACTAAGTATATGCAGTTTATTTTATGATAGTTGTACCTCAATAACTCTCTTTAAAAAAATCAAATTATACCTCAGTAAAGCTGTTCAGGATGTCCTAAATGACAGGAACTCTACCCTATATTAAGGATATTATAAGGAGAAACAAACACATGTAAATGAAGTATTTAGTAACTTGAAGTTGGGTCAGGACTTGGTGTACCTGCCTGTCCACCTAGTTTGCCTTTGTGGATGTTCTAGGGAGGAATTTGGATTTGTGATGCAGACTAAGAATCAGGACAGAGGAAAACAATGTGAATTGTCAATTGGTCAACGCAAGCCTGTATTCTGCACACCTAGAAAGCTGATCACTCCTACTCACTCCTACCTATTGCTTCTCCCACTAACTCTAGTCAAACTGGAGTAAGTAGAAATTTTATGGTTAACATACCCATATTGTTTGCCTGTTCTGCTCAATGACAAAACAGTGAGAAAGGAACCATGGCCTAGCAGAAGAGAATCTTATTGCTCCCCTATGCCCTGTATCAATTAGTTAAGGTTTGGAGACCAAAGGCTATCTAGAGTATTCTCGTAGGTTTACAGGTTCCAGTCCACCATGAGAGTGGAGTGAAAGGCTGATCAATTCTGTTCAGTGCTCATCTCAGCAGAACTTTTCTATTCCTTCTCTAGCAAGTTGCACACATTAAGAAAGATCTTTGTGAGACTTACCATGCCTTTACAGATTCATGTTGTCCAAGATTGACTTTAAGTCAACTGCCCTTTCCTGCTAGAGTAAATAAGGTAAAACTTAATGATGTGGAA
Source organism: Lipotes vexillifer (assembly GCF_000442215.2). Classification (NCBI taxonomy): domain Eukaryota; kingdom Metazoa; phylum Chordata; class Mammalia; order Artiodactyla; family Lipotidae; genus Lipotes; species Lipotes vexillifer. The sequence continues at coordinate 1,372,190 of NW_006787415.1, forward strand.
AGCTTGGTGAAATTTTGCTCCAGCATCCCCAAACTGCGATGGTAAGGAAGTCATTTCCTGATAATAAGCACAGTAAAATATAAAAGTAAAGCCAATCAGCCTGAGAAGCATTTCTAAAAAGGAAGGGCATGAAAGAGAAGATAAATCACCCTTGGGTGCCATAGGGAGGAATAAAGCAAGTAAGACTTGGGAGTTTGTGTTTGGTGATATTCTTGTTATAACTGCCCACTCTGATGAATAGTAAATTTAATTATTATTACCAAATTCAGCCTTCTATTCTCGCTCTGATAAGCACTATCTTAAGAACTAGCTTGTGGGAGTCAAGTGGATTGACTTTTGGACTTGGTGTCCTGAGGCATCTTAAGAACTTTGTCCCTTCATATTGGGAATGCAGAGGAATATGTGATGGATGAAGTACTGATAGCAGTGCAATGGTAGATTTGGGAGGAATAACATTTTGCTTTATTCTTTCTATTTTTAAAATAAATCATATTTATCATAATATGTTTCCCTTTTTCTTTTCTTCACTTTGGTGGGATTGATCCATTATATTTTTCCTTTTATTGTCTTCTTCTGGTAACTTAAAAGTACTATTACAAAGTTCTGTTTTTCTAGTGATTAACTTCCTATTTCTAAACACTAATATTCCATTCTGTATTTCTCAATTGATACAACAAATTTAAATAATATCACCCCAAATACTTAATTCACCAAGCAGCAAAGAAAGTTGTTGGAACCCAACATCCATTGATTGTCACAGGTAGGGAAGTGGGCACTGGGGACATGTGACAGGTGACAGTCTGAGTGAAAAGCACCCATTCATAGGTGGCTGTGATGGGGGGTGGGGGTTAGACTAATGGCCCAAAGGTAAATACAAAAGTCAGTGGCTCCAGATGCCTTTGTTCTTCTGCTACCTTTGGTTACCTGAGTTTTCATTCAGTCCCTGCTACACTGCTACTACAATTTGGGGATTATATTAGGTCCTGCTAAATACAAAGTTGATCTTTTGGATTTGGGAGATTTTTTGTTTTTGAGGTCATCTTTATCACCTTTTGGAATTTCAGAGTTTTCAGATCTTCTGGGTTTGGAGATCAATTTGTTTCTGTCTGTTTACATCTTTCGGGGATTCCCCATTTTCCTGATCTTGCTGTGTCAACCCTTCCTACTTTCCAGGGTTATCTACGAATTAGACTTGATATTTAATCTGTCATTTCAGCTGCATTTAATGAGGAAGGCAAAGTCATCACACACATGGCTATTGGGATCTCTGTAATAAAATCCAGAGGAAAAAATTGATTAAATGAGAAAGCAATAGATAATTGGGGTTTATTTATATTTTCTTTGAGAAATGCAATAGGTATGTAAAGTTACCCAAAGTTTCTGGAGGTAGTGTCATAGATTTGAAAATCATATAACTCATAGTCATGACTCTGTTTAAAGCAAATACAGCACAGACATTTAGGAGATATTATTTTAAAATAATTGTTGCTGTAAGAGCCATTCAAGGGAGAGATATTAGTCCTTCTGACTTCTTGCATTTATTATTTTTATTCTCTTAGGTGCTTGCTTTTCCTTTTCTTTTTTTTAGATTTTATTTTATTATTATTTTTTGAAGCCACCTTTATTTTATTTATTTATTTATTTAACATCTTTATTGGAGTATAATTGCTTTACAGTGGTGTGTTAGTTTCTGCTTTATAACAAAGTGAATCACTTATACATATACATATGTCCCCATATCTCCTCCCTCTTGCATCTCCCTCCCTCCCACCCTCCCAATCTCACCCCTCTAGGTGGTCACAAAGCCCGGAGCTGATCTCCCTGTGCTATGCGGCTGCTTCCCACTAGCTATCTATTTTACGTTTGGTAGTGTATATATGTCCGTGCCACTCTCTCACTTTGTCCCAGCTTACCCTTCCACCTCCCCGTATCCTCAAGTCCATTCTCTAGGTCTGCATCTTTATTCCCGTCTTGCCCCTAGGTTCTTCTGACCATTTCTTTTTTCTTTTTTCTTTTTCCTTTTTTTTTAGATTCCATATATTTGTGTTAGCATACGGTATTTGTTTTTCTCTTTCTGACTTACTTCACTCCGTATGACAGTCTCTCCATCCACCTCACTATAAATAACTCAGTTTCATTCCTTTTTATGGCTGAGTAATATTCCATTGTATATATGTGCCACATCTTCTTTATCCATTCATCTGTTGATGGACACTTAGGTTGCTTCCATGTCCTGGCTATTGTAAATAGAGCTGCAATGAACATTTTGGTACATGACTCTTTTTGAATTATGGTTTTCTCAGGGCATATGCCCAGTAGTGGGATTGCTGGGTCATATGGTAGTTCTATTTGTAGTTTTTTAAGGAACCTCCATACTGTTCTCCATAGTGGCTGTATCAATTTACATTCCCACCAACAGTGCAAGAGGGTTCCCTTTTCTCCACACCCTCTCCAGCATTTATTGTTTCTAGATTTTTTGATGATGGCCATTCTGACTGGTGTGAGATGATATCTCATTGTAGTTTTGATTTGCATTTCTCTAATGATTAGTGATGTTGAGCATTCTTTCATGTGTTTGTTGGCAATCTGTATATCTTCTTTGGAGAAATGTCTATTTAGGTCTTCTGCCCATTTTTGGATTGGGTTGTTTGTTTTTTTGTTATTGAGCTGCATGAGCTGCCTGTAAATTTTGGAGATTAATCCTTTGTCAGTTGCTTCATTTGCAAATATTTTCTCCCATTCTGAGGGTTGTCTTTTGGTCTTGTTTATGGTTTCCTTTGCTGTGCAAAAGCTTTGAAGTTTCATTAGGTCCCATTTGTTTATTTTTGTTTTTATCTCCATTACTCTAGGAGGTGGGTCAAAAAGAATCTTGCTGTAATTTATGTGATAGAGTGTTCTGCCTATGTTTTCCTCTAAGAGTTTGATGGTGTCTGGCCTTACATTTAATCCATTTTGAGTTTATTTTTGTGTATGGTGTTAGGGAGTGTTCTAGTTTCATTCTTTTACATGTAACTGTCCAGTTTTCCCAGCACCACTTATTGAAGAGGCTGTCTTTTCTCCACTGTATATTCTTGCCTCCTTTATCAAAGATAAGGTGACCATATGTGTGTGGGTTTATCTCTGGGCTTTCTATCCTGTTGCATTTATCTATATTTTTGTTTTTGTGCCAGCACCATACTTTCTTGCTTACTGTAGCTTTGTAGTATAGTCTGAAGTCAGGGAGCCTGATTCCTCCAGCTCCATTTTTTGTTCTCAAGATTGCTTTGGCTATTCAGGGTCTTTTGTGTTTCCATACAAATTGTGAAATTTTTTGTTCTAGTTCTGTGAAAAATGTCATTGGTAGTTTGATAGGGATTGCATTGAATCTGTAGATTGCTTTGGGTAGTAGAGTCATTTTCACAATGTTGATTCTTCCAATCCAAGAACATGGTTTATATCTCCATCTATTTTTATCATCTTTAATTTCTTTCATCAGTGTCTTATAATTTTCTGCATAGAGGTGTTTTGTCTCCTTAGGTAGGTTTATTCTTAGATGCTTTTCCTTTTCTTTAGTGCACAAACATGCACCTTCTGTCAACCACGAATCTGCATTCGTTCAGTACCTGTTTTGTTTTCTATCAATACATTGGCTCTATTCACTTAGTTCTCACTTTCCACTGTGCATTGCTGTGTTAGAGGAGTGTGGTGCATACTCCATGTGTGTTTTCCCAGCATTTCACCCCCCACTGCTCCTTGTCATTAATTGAAAGGAAAAAATGGAAGTTAACAGGAATCAGAGTTGATGTGGCACACCAAGTTAATGAAGTGGAGGAAACATGAAGATTCAGGAGATGCAGGAAGATGCACCCCTTGGATTGCAGAAATAACTACTCTGAATTAGATAATTTCCCAATACTCTTTTTATGCAAATTCTTAAAATATCTAGGGCTGTGTATAAAACCACTAAGTAATTAGAAATCCAGAAAAATTAATGGAAATAGATTCATTTTGCTACCGAATGAAGAGAATCAGGGGTTTGGAAAGAGTTAGGGAAAAAGAGATTGTTGTAAATATGAAAGAGAATTAAGAAATATTAACTTTTCTCTTTATTATCTCAAAAGGCAATTATGGTACGATGTAGAAGGTCAATGTTTCAGTGCCATAAAATTTTATAACCAGGAGACATCAGCTAGTATATAGCTATAACCACCTATGCATATAAACCTAGACAAAGCCATCTTTGCTGATGTAACAGTTTTAATATGTTTCTATTTTTTTAGTAACTAGGGAAACAATTCAAGTGTAGG
>NW_006787415.1:1376487-1408046 GCF_000442215.2 Lipotes vexillifer
GTAGGGAAAACAGCATCACCGAGTAAGATATTTTAATAAGCTTTTTAAGGGGAACAGTAGCATCTCAGGTTAATTCCCGGGTTTATAGGTGAAAGAGGAAGCAGCTCTGCAAAATAAGATGCAGTGGGAGGGAAGTACAGGGATGCTCAGTGTTGCACCAAGCATCATGAAGATGATTAGCGTGGCTAAAGAAAGACTCTCCTAAGGCCAGACATATCTAATAAGAATTTACCATATTATTCATTACTGATTTTGATTTAAATCCTTTCCTCCATCTCACCTATACAATCGTCAGCAAATTCTCAATTGCTCACTATTGCTTTTTTCAAATGGGTTGTTTCCATTTTTAAACTTACATATTTAAAAACTTATTTAAAGCTTCATGTAAAGCAAGGTAATCTATAAAGAAAATCAAAATGCCGTGGAAAGCCAAAAGCTTGTAACTTCAATCAATCCAACTTTTGAAATTTAGAAAAACCTAAAGATATCTCTTTCTTTAGGAAATGACAGAAACTATTTACCTCTATCTATTTATGTTAATATTATTCATTCAACCCTGAGTTATCGACTTCTTACCCTTCATGAAGCACTGGTAGGCACAATTGAATAATTAAGTCTACTTAAAATGGGATACTGAGTAGCAATATGTTCTTATAAGATCAAATACTACAGTAATTTAATGGACATTCAGTATAATGTGTACTCAGACGTATAGATCGCTCTAAAGAGAAAAATGAAGAAAACTCAAAAAGAAAATCTTGGACCTGAAAAGATAGGTAAAACTTTGTTAAGCTGAGAATAGAGTCTACACGATGGATGGGAGGGAACTAGTGGTACAGGGAAGGCACAGCAGGCTTGAGGGAGGGTGGAGATATAGGTCCAGTGACAAGTGAGAATGTAGCCGGATGGTAGCAAAATAAGCCCCAAATCAGACAGAATCTGATCCTGCAGTCACTTGTCTGATCCTGCCATCATAGAAGTACCCAGGCTCTTTAGGACTCTTACGTAAAAGTGTGGTGGTTGATTGAGAAGCAGTGGCCCCCTGAGAACTGGAATGTAGGGTGAGGCTGGAATGGAATGAATTGGTGAGTTCTGAACCCACAAATATTACACAGCTCCTTTTGCCAGTGGAGGCCGCCTCTCCTCTTCTGATGAGCTGACTCTGCCTTGCTTAAAGACCTGGTACTGACCTCCTCTGAAGCCAGTGTCGGGGGATGGATTTTAAAAGTGCTAGATCAGAGAAGAAGGAACACATCATTAGTTTGGCCATTCCACACACATTCCCTAGATGTCTCTATATAGGTTAGCAAAATCTTGCGTTTCCTTTAGAGTGTAAGCTGTCTCCTCTTGGGTGAGACTTTGAGCTTGCTTCCTGGTATATTGGTTTCCTAGGGCTCCTGTTAAAAAATTAGCAAAGATTTAGTGCTTTAAATCACACACATTTATTCTGTTAGAGTACTGGATATCAGAAGTGCTAAAATGTTCAGCAAGGCTGTGTTCCTTCAGGAGGCTCTGGGGGAGAATTTGTTCCCTTGCCTTTTCCAGTTTCTAGAGATCTCCTGCGTGCCTTGGCTCTTATCCTCATCTTCCACCTTGAAAGCCAGCAGTGTGGCATCTTTCAGTCTCTCTGAACCTGACCCTCCTGCTTCCCTCTTATGAGGATCTTTGTGATTTCACTGAGCTTGCTCAGGTAACTCAGGATAATTTCTCCATCTCTAGATCCTTAATTTAATCATATCTGCAAAGTCCCTTTGCCGTGTAAGGTAACATATTCACACAACCCAGGGATTAGAATTATTAAAGTAATTCAACAAGGAGGCTGTAGGGGAGGAAAAATAACTTTCCTTCCACCCTTCTAGGTTCTTTGCTGAGACCCTGCCCTGTAACAGAAGGCAGATTACTAGGAGAAAAACAAACAGAAGTTCAATAACATGTATAGCTCCTGTATACACAGGACAGACCCAGGAAAACTAAGTAAAGTAACACCCGAAAATGGCCCAAGCCACCACCTGAAATACCATCTCCAACTGAAGACTAAAGAAGATATTGTGTAGGGGAGGCCAGATAAGAGGTTACCAAGAAAAGCAGAGTAAACAAGGGTAAAGTTATGCAGATTCACATCCTTGCCTTCTCCACTGATAAGAGTTGCTAGAGATTTAATCATCCTTCTTTTCCTGGTAGAGAAAGGGAGATACCCTTACAAATGAAGATTTCCCTTATAAATGTAAATGTCTCTTACAAAAGGGTAATTTCTACTCAGTTTTCAGAATTTTCCCACATCTGCTATTTCCTAAAAATAATCAGCCTAAAATAATCCTTATGCTAAAGAGATAGATTTGGGGGAGGCAATTTCTGCTTGCCTTCAAGACCATTAGACTGAGGTGCCTCTAATGTCTTGGTAGCTTACATAAACACACTGAAACCTAAGCCAGGGTCAATTCCTGTAAGTGCTCTCATATCCCAGAAAACAAAATTTAAGAACTCCCAATCACAAAGAGCCAACTAGGCTTTCCCAAATAAGGCAACCACTTAAACTATAGCCAATCAAATAATTTCCTTGCTTTGCTTCTGAGGCTGCTCTGTAAAAGCCTTTCCCCAGCTCCAGTCCTGAGAGCGTTCCTAACCACTTTCAGTTTGGCACTGCCCAATTCGAATTGATATTGTTCAAATAAACTTGAAAATTTTAATGTGCTTCAGTCTATCTTTTGACAGGATGTGGGCATCTTTGGGACCATTATTAAGCCTACAATACCTGGAGCATGTGGGGATTTGATGTTAGCTGTGGGTCTAAAAACAACACAAATTGCAAAGGGTGAGTCATGAAAAGAATTGGTGTCCCATTGTAAAGTACCTGTTTCAGAGTAGCTGTGTTTCAACAATAATGATGGAGTTATATAAAATAGATAACTAATAGGACCTACTGTAGAGCACAGGGAACTCTACTCAATACTCTGAAATAACCTATATGGGAAAGGAATCCTTAAAAAGAGTGGCTATATGTTTAACTGATTCACTTTGCTGTACACCCAAAACTAACACAACATTGTAAATCAACTATACTCCAATAAAAATTTTTAAAAAATCATAATGGAGTGACAGCAGCAGTTTCCAGAATTATGAATGGCAGTAATAGTTTCCTGGAATCTGGATTATTGTATCAGGGCATGACTTTTAATTAAAAAGCTCGGTAACAGCCTCTGGCCCTCTAGTTCATCCAGTGCGTTTGTAAAAACCTAATTCCCCCATAGCAAATCCTTTGCTGCTTGAAATATCTAGATGGCTCTCTATTTCCCACACTGAACTCTAATTGTTATGACCTTGAATCTAATACACATATAACACCTGTGACAGCTAAGAGCAGTATTCTGACAGGTCTCGAGTTTGAAATCTTAGTTCTAACACTTAATGGCTATGTGATCTTGAGTGAGTTACTTTTTTTTTTTAATGTCTCAGTTTTCTGGCCTGTAAATGGGAATTATATTATCAATATTATCTCCTACCTACCCAGGGTTTTCTTTCTAACTTTTTTTTTTTTTTATTGGAGTATAGTTGCTTTACAGTGGTGTTAGTTTCTGCTGTGCAGCAAAGCGAATCAGCTAGACGTATACATATGCCCCCTCCTTTTTGGATTTCCTTCCCATTTAGGTCACCACAGAGGATTCAGTAGAGTTCCCTGTGCTGTACCATAGGTTCTCATTAGTTATCTATTTTATACATATTAGTGTATATATGTCAATCCCAATCTCCCAATTCATCAGACCACCATAACTCCCTGCCACCACTTTCCCCCCTTGGTGTCCATATGTTTGTTCTCTACATCTGTGTCTCTATTTCTGCTTTGCAGATGGGTTCATCTGTACCATTTTTCTAGATTCCACATGTATGCGTTAATATATGATACTTGTTTTTCTTTTTCTGACTTACCTCACTCTGTATGACAGTCTCTAGGTCCATCCATGTCTCTGCAAATGGCACAATTTCGTTCCTTCTATGGCTGAGTAATATCCCATTGTGTATATGTACCACATCTTTATCCATTCCTCTGTTGATGGACATTTAGGCTGCTTCCATGTCCTGACTATTGTAAATAGTGCTGCAATGAAAGTTGGGGTGCATGTATCTTTTGGAATTATGGTTTTCTCCAGGTATATGCCCAGGAGTGCTTACTTACTTTCTTTTTTTTTTATTAGTTAAATGAATTAATCAAGTTTTTAGGAAACAACTGGAATATATTATTATACAGAATATCACACCCCCAAAATATAGCAAATATTTGTCAACACGTAGAACAGTCACAAAAATTTACCACTTATATCAGTCTGGCATTTTAAAAGAGAGGATTTATATTTTAAAAGAAAGACAATTTAATGTAAGTAATTTTTATCTAGTTAATTAAAAAGGCAAAAAAGCACACTATGTTATCACAAGGTTAGAAACGGCAAGAAACAGCTATCACCTCTGGAAAACAAAGTGAAGAGATGGAAACTAATAAAAATAAGAAGCTTGAAGGAGCGGCGCCATGGAGCTGAAACCCAGATCTCTGAAGAAAGCACTATTTTTGACCATTTGGCTAGTCTGAGGGTCTCCGAAGGCAGTATAATGAGGCTGATTCTGAAAGTGTTGGGAAAAAATATTAAATAGATTCAACTGCTACAGAATGGTAGCCCAGCTTCCTTTGTTGGAAATATTTTTTAAAGCCATTTATATGAAGATACACAGAGGAGCAGGAAGCAAACGGGAAGTAAACACAAGGCAAACAGAATGGAACAAGTTTCTCTTCCCTCTTATAGCCTTGAGTCTCTCTCTCTAGTGCCAGATATTAGCTGTGATAACAGGGAGCTAGCCCAAAGCTGCAATATGATTTGTAGAGTTTCAGCCCTAATATCTCAAAATGAATATGGAAGAATGTGTTTGGAGCTGAGATAGAATAGCTTAATAATTATCAAATCTACCTTTGGCTACTCAATATTCATATAAAATAGATAAAAACTGAAATTCCATATTTCTACCCAATACAATGCAACTACCCTTCATACAAATGGAAATGTTTTGCTCTTTCCCCCAGATAAGAAGTTCCAATAGCCATTGTATCCACCTCTGGAAAACAGTCACACACACTGTTTCTTCACTATGTTAATTAATCTTCAAATTCAGTCATGGTTCCAACTTCCTATTGTATTACTTAAAAACAACTCTCCCTGCGTGCGCAGTGGTTGAGAGTCCGCCTGCCGATGCAGGCGACACGGTTTCGTGCCCCGGTCCGGGAAGATCCCACATGCCGCGGAGCGGCTGGGCCCGTGAGCCATGGCTGCTGAGCCTGCGTGTCCGGAGCCTGTGCTCTGCAACGGGAGAGGCCACAACAGTGAGAGGCCCGCGTACCGAAAACAAAACAAAACAAAACAAAACAAAACAAAACAACTCTCACACAAAATTTTATAAAATTCTAAAGAGAAGGAGGGGGAGATAGTGCATGTGGAGAATTCCCTCAAAGGGGAAAGGCAAGTTGCTCCATTTTATACCACTAATTTCAAATGTTTGGTATACTTTTTCAATTTTGCAAGTGACATACGCCACATTTGAGTGTTTTCCTTGGGTTTGCTTACCAAGCAAAATACCATTTTTGCATTTGATTGTTACATATGTTGAATTTAATATTTTTAAATGGATTATAATTATATTTTGTCTAACATTTTCTATGGTGTAAAGAGAGAGTTACATTTCCAAGATCTTCAGATTGCTATAACATCTCTCATACGTTCTCAAAATATATTTGTTTTCCTATCTTTCTATTCTCACACAGTTAAATCTGTATTACTATCGACATTATCTTCCATACCCATCTGTAAACATCTCCTATATCTAAACGTATTTCACTTGATGTTGTCATTGATGATAACAATGCATGTGTGACCTTTTACTATTTCTGAGTAAAGGAAGTGTCCCCGCTTGTCTTAATTGAAATGCAAATAATAGATTTTGAAATATACATTAGTGTGTTTTTATCCTTTTAAAAATTCCTTTCATGTGACTCCTCTCCTGACATTGTCCCACAGGCATTATTTTTCTTTAGGACAGATTTTGACTGTTACAGGAAGGGTGCCAAAAGGAAGGTGGAGTCAACATTTAGCATTTGTTGTCCAGAATTGGATTTTCAAGTCAATAATATAAAAATAGGCTTGAAAGCAGGTTGTTGAGAAGAAGATTTCAGTAACATTTCTGGGGCCAAGCTTTGCTGATTGTATCATAGAATTTTATCATAAGCCAAGAATAGAAGAGAATCAGAATAAAGTAAGGGCAGTCCTTGTTACACAGAGATGGAGAGAGGGGGAGAGAGCATGGCCTGATTGACCTTGGATTGGGAGAAGGAGAAAACCACAGACATCATGGAAGAAGAGGCCTGTGTCCTGTGTTCTGACTTCCACTTTTCTAGGCTAGTGCCCCAGGAATTATGTGGGAATTACATTAAACATGCTCTGGAGAAAGTAGAAAACAGCATAGCTTTCACCTTGTACTCTGTCTGGAGCCCTGGTAGACAACACACAGGCTGACCCCTCTCCACCAAGAAAGGGAAGAGCAAGATTGGTGGACAGTTGAGTAGAAAGATCAAAGGCAACTTTAGGCTCCCCATGGCAAAGGTTGATACAGGGACCACACAAGATTGGGGAAAACTTTGCCACATGCCTTAAGCACTGCAAAGTATCCCCTATACCCTTATTTCAGTTTTAAGAGGAAAGTGAAAGGGAGAAACTTCCTATAGGAAGTTTAACTTTGGACTGAGAGAATATAATGCAGTAGACATTTTTTAAATTGAAAGACACTGTTTAAAACAAAAGATATCTATTCTTCTGCTGATGGACACTTAGGTTGCTTCCATGTCTTGGCTATTGTAAATAGTGCTGCTATGAACATTTGGAGTGCACGTATCTTTTTGAATTACAGTTTTTTTCCGGATATATGCCCAGGAGTGGGATTGCAGAATCATATGGTAACTCTACTTTTACTTTTTCAAGGAACCTCCATACTATTCTCCATAGTGGCTGCACCAATTTACATTCCCAACAGTGTAGGAGGTACTTTTTTCTCCATGCTGTCTCCAGCATTTGTTATTTGTAGACTTTTTAATGATGGCCATTCTGACTGGTGTTAGATGGTACCTCATTTTACTTTTTATTTACATTCCTCTAATAATTAGTGATGTTGAGCATATTTTCATGTGCCTATAGGCCATCTGTATGTCTTCTTTGGAGAAATGTTGATTAAGGTCTTCTGCCCATTTTTGCATTTGGTGGTTTGCTTTTTGGTTATTCAGTTGTATGAGATTCTTGTATATTTTGGAAATTAAGCCCTTGTTGGTCGCATCATTTGGAAATATTTCTCCAATTCTGTAGGCTGTCTTTTCATTTTGTTTATGGTTTCCATTGCTGTGCAAAAGCTTGTAAGTTTGATTAGGTCCCCTTTGTTTATTTTTGTTTTAATTTCTATTGACTTGGGAGACTGACCTAATAAAACATTGGTACAATTTATGTCAGAGAATGTTTTGCCTATGTTCTCTTCTAGGCAATTTGCATTCTTTTAAGATATTTTGCTATCCTTCCATTCCAGAGCATTCTGACTGGATTCATTTTAGAGAAAAAAATAATAAAAAGTATCTTAAGATTTATATAAAAGCCCAATATTTATGGAATACTTGATACATTTATGTTATCAGCAATTAAAAAAATCGATGTTACAGTCAGAAATCTAGATGATTTGCTCTACTATTTTATACTGTATTATTTTTCATTCAGTTTACATTCTTAAATTTTGACTTAAGACTAGGAATTGACTAGCTATACTTAAAAAGAAACAATGAAATGTTAACACAAATTATCATTCTAATATAATACTTGCTGCCATATAATTTTCCTCTTTTTTTTAACATCTTTATTGGAATATAATTGCTTTACAATGGTGTGTTAGTTTCTGCTTTATAACAAAGTGAATCAACTATACATATACATATATCCCCATATCTCCTCCCTCTTGCATCTCCCTCCCACCTTCCCTATCACACCTCTCTAGGTGGTCACAAAGTACTGAGCTGCTCTCCCTGTGCTATGTGGCTGCTTCCCACTAGCTAGCTATTTTACATTTGGTAGCATATATAAGTCCATGCCACTCTCACGTCGTCCCAAGTTACCCTTCTCCCTCCCCATGTCCTCAAGTCCATCCTCTACATCTGCATCTTTATTCTTGTCCTGACCCAAGGTTCTTCAGAACTTTTTTTTTTTAGATTCCATATACATGTGTTAGCATACAGTATTTATTTTTCTCTTTCTGACTTACTTCACTCTGTATGACAGTCTCTAGGTCCGTCCACCTTACTACAAATAACTCAATTTCGTTTCTTTTTATGGCTGAGTAATATTCCATTGTATATATGTGCCACGTCTTCTTTATCCATTCATCTGTCAGTGGACAGTTAGGTTGCTTCCATGTCCTGGCTCTTGTAAATAGAGCTACAGTGAACACTGTGGTACATGACTGTTAGATAGATAGTTTGATTAATATGCGTCTCGGCATGTTTCTCCTTGGATTTATCCTGTATGGGACTCTCTGTGCTTCCTACACTTGACTATTTCCTTTCCCATATTAGGGAAGTTTTCAACTATAAACTCTTCAAATAGTTTCTCAGTCCCGTTCATTCTCTCTCCTTCTTCTGGGACCCCTATAATTCGAATGTTGGTGCGTTTAATGTTGTCCCAGAGGTCTCTGAGACTGTGCTCAATTCTTTTCATTCTTTTTTCTTTATTCTGCTCTGCGGTGGTTATTTCCACCGTTTTATCGTCCATGTCACTTATCCGTTCTTCTGCCTCAGTTATTCTGCTATTGATTCCTTCTAGAGTATTTTTAATTTCATGTATTGTGTTGTTCATCATTGTGTATTTGCTCTTTAGTTCTTCTAGGTCTTTGTTAAATGTTTCTTGTATTTTCTCCATTCTCCTTCCAAGATTTTGGATCATCTTTACTATCATTACTCTCAATTCTTTTTCTGGTAGACTGCCTACTTCCTCTTCATTTGTTAGGTCTGGTGGGTTTTTATCTTGCTCCTTCATCTGCTGTGTGTTTCTCTGTCTTCTCATTTTGCTTAACTTACTGTGTTTGGGGTCTCCTTTTCGCAGGCTGCACATTTGTAGTTCCCATTTTTTTGGTGTCTGCCTCCAGTGGCTAAGTTTGGTTCAGTGGTTTGTGTAGGCTTCCTGGTGGAGGGGACTGGTGCCTGTGTTCTGGTGGATGAGGCTGGATCTTGTCTTTCTGGTGGCAGGACCTCAACCGGTGGTGTGTTTTGGGGTGTCTTTGGACTTATTATGATTTTAGGCAGCCTCTCTGCTAATGGGTGGGGTTGTGTTCCTGTCTTGCTAGATGTTTGGCATAGGGTACCGCAGCTTGCTGTTCATTGAGTGGAACTGGGTCTTAGCGCTGAGATGGAGATCTCTGGGAGAGCTTTCGTCATTTGATATTATGTGGAGCTGGGAGGTCTCTGGTGGACCAGTGTCCTGAACTCAGCTCTCCCACCTCTGAGCCATAGGCCTGACACCCGGCCATGGCACCAAAACCCTGTGAGCCATACACGTCAGAAGAGAAGGGAGAAGGGAGAAGGAAAGAAAGAAAGGAAGGAAGGAAGGAAGAAAGGGAGAGAGAGAGAAAGAGAAAGGAAGGAAAGAAAGTTATTAAAATAAAATTTTTTTAATGATTAAAAATTAAAAAGTAATAAAAGAAAAAAAGCAAGAAAGAAGAGAGCAACCAAACCAAAAAACAAATCCACCAATGATAACAAGCTAAAAACTATACTATAAAAACAAAACAAAACAAAAAACGGACAGACAGAACCCTAGGACAAATGGTAAAATAAAAACTATACAGACAAAATCACACAAAGGAGCATACACATACACACTCACAAAAAGAGAAAAAGGAAAAAAAATATATATCTATATATAAAAAAAAGAAAGAGAGTAACCAAATCAATAAACAAATCTACCAATTATAATAAAATCTAAATACTAAACTAAGAGAAACATAAAACCAGAAACAAATGAGATGCAGAAAGCAAACCCCAAGTCTACAGTTGCTCCCAAAGTACACTGCCTCAATTTTGGGATGATTCGTTGTCTCTTCAGGTATTCCAGAAATGTAGCATACATCAAGTTGATTGAGGAAGTTTAATCCGCTTCTCCTGAGGCTGCTGGGAAAAATTTCCCTTTCTCTTCTTTGTTCGCACAGCTCCTGGGGTTCAGCTTTGGATTTTGCCCTGCCTCTGAATGTAGGTCACCTGAGCGTGCATGTTCTTGGCTCAGGCAGGACGGGGTTAAAGGACCCGCTGGTTAGGGGGCTCTGGCTCACTCAGGCCTGGGGGAGGGAGGGGTATGGAATGCAGTGTGAGCCTTTGGTGGCAGAGGCCAGTGTGACATTGCAACAGCCTGAGGCATGCCATGTATTCTCCTGGGGAAGTTGTCCCTGGATCACAGGACCCTGCCAGTGGCGGGCTGCACAGGCTCCCAGGATGGGAGGTGTGGATAGTAACCTGTGCTTGCACACAGGCTTCTTGGTGGATGCAACAGCAGCGTTATCGTTTCATGCCCATCTCTGGTGTCCCCGCTGATACCCGCGGCTCACATCCATCTCTGGAGCTTGTTTAGCCGGTGCTCTGAATCGCCTCTCCTTGTGCACCCTGAAACAATGGTCTCTTGCCTCTTAGGCAGTTCCACACTTTTTCCTGGACTCCCTCCTGGCTAGCTGTGGCACACTAGCCCCCTTCAGGCTGTGTTCACGTCGCCAACCCCAGTCCTCTCCCTGGGATCTGCCCTCTGAAGCCCGAGCCTCAGCTCCCAGCTCCCACCCGCCCAAGCGGGTGAACAGACAAGCCTCTCGGGCTGGTGAGTGCTGGTCAGTACCGGTCCCCTGTGTGGGAATCTCTGTGCTTTGTCCTCTGCACCCCTGTTGCTGTGCTCTCCTGTGTGGCTCCGAAGCTTCCCCCCCATGCACCTGCCGTCTCCGCCCGTGAAGGGGCTTCCTAGTGTGTGGAAACTTTTCCTCCTTCACAGCTCCCTCCCAGAGGTGCAGGTCCCATCCCTATTCTTTTGTCTCTGTTTTTTCTTTTTGTTTTTTGCCCTACCCCGGTATGTGGGGAGTTTCTTGCCTTTTGGGAAGTCTGAGGTCTCCTGCCAGCATTCAGTAGGTGTTCTGTAGGAGTTGTTCCCCATGTAGATGTGTTTTTGATGTATTTGTGGGGAGGAAGGTGGTCTCCATATTTTACTCCTCTGCCTTTTTGAAGGTCTCTCCCAATTTTCCTCTTTTGATATAGAATATTTCTTAATATGTTATCATTTTACTTGCCACATCCTCTAATTAAAAGCCTCTGACTGGAACTGCATTCCAGTAAATATCTGTTACAGCATGTCTGTACAGATGTCTGCTATATTTGTCTAAAATTCTCAGGACACTGGAAACTTAACATTCAAGTTTTATATAATTCTGTTAACACCACTCTTAGAACAAAAAGTTAAGGAAAATTTACAACTAAGGTACTGAAATAGCTAACAAAAATTCTGCCAGTTTAGAATATCTACTGTTGATGCTGTCCATAGAGTTTTTGTTTTAGTGCCAGAATCAAAGATTCCATTTAAAAATTAAAATAAATAGAATGTCTGGGCCACTGGTTGGCAACTTTTGATTCATGGATTTTTGTGCTGCTGGTGTCATTGAACACAAGAATTTATGTCTTCACTTTTTTTAATGTTCCTATTTTTTACTAGGAATTTATTCATCTTTGAGTTACATTTAATTTCATTGTGCTCTATTTTCTCTACCTTTGCTTTGCTTCAGTATTGTTTATCAACTTTTTACTATCACTTGGTTTTTTAAATGCATTTCCTCTTAACCAGGTAATTTTTTTTTCATTATGCACACTATTTAATGTGATAGTAATACCTTGCATTTATTGATTACTTGTCACGGACCAGACAACGTACTATACAGATTTAATTTCTTACTATTCACTCCAGATGGAGGCCTGGGGATGAACTTAAGGTGACTTTAAAAAATAACATGACACAGCATGTGTATTGAGTATATAAATTAAGATTCATACCTTACATAGCCCACCCTTCCTTAGGCAATAATGACCTTTAAAAATATTTTTAAAATGCTTCTTTCCCCAATGATACTTCTGTTTTACAAAGAATGTTAATGAAGTACTTGTTGTTTCAAGTTTTTATAACTTCTGAACTTTTTTCATTAAACATGGTTCTTAGTGATCACATTTATTCAACTAAAGAGAGTGAATAAAACTGGCATTCATTGAACAGAAATACAGTCTCAATTAATACTCCCACTTAAGGAGGCTGGTGTTACTATTATGCCCTAATTACACAGGAGGAAGCTGAGGCCCAAAGGATTAAAGTAATTTGTCCAAGGTCACAAAGCTGGCAAGTGAAAGAGCTGGAGTTTGATTACAAGTGGTCTGACTTCAAAGCATGCTTAACGATATTATAGTGAAAATTTTATTAGTCATGAGTGACAGAAATTTATCATCAACTTGCTTATGAGATGTGGCATAAAATGCCTCACATAGCTGAAAAATCTGGGAGTGGGCTTCCAAGTGTTGCTGGATTCAGATACGTCAATAAGAACAAGGTCTATCTGTTGCCATCTTTGTGGCTTCATTCTCAGACCACTTCCACATGACTAGAACGACAGTCACCAGCAGCTGTAGGCTCATAAGATCCTTGAAGCCAAAAATCATGGAGAGTGACAGCATTTTTCCTGCCACCTCTGGCAGTAATCCCAGGGAGGGCTATGATTAGCCTTGTTTGGATGACATGCCTAAAGAGGAATTGTGGTCAAGGACTTTAAGGCAGCTACAGACAATAGTAGCCCTACCCAAACCGTAAAGACTGAACAAGGTTACTGCAGAAGAGAGGTTAGATGATCTCTTAAAAGAAGGATATTGAACAGGAAAAAAAAAAAAAAAAGTCCATTAAATGTCCATTAATGCACACTGACATTAGACCTTGTGAATACTAAACGTATACAAAAACACCACATAAAACTTTACAAAAATACTGTGAGGTAGATTTTATCTTTATTTCTTCAGGTAACAGAAACAAAGACTGATACAACTTGCCCAAGTTCACACAATGTGTAAGTCATCGGATATTTTAAAGATAAATTATGTACCCAACTGCACTGCTACTAGAGGAATAATGTACAAAATTCACATACCTAGACCTAAATGGGATGGCACCAAACCTAAGTATCAATTTTTTAAAGACTAAATGTACATAAGTGAATGAAATTAGACACTAGTCTGATTTAGTCCTTCAGTGTTTGGTGATAATCTTTAAAAACTACTCTAATGTCCTATGCATCCTAACTTTTACTTGCTATTTCCTGAGGGTATAAAATCAAAGAGAGGAAAATTTCTGTTGGGTGGATGTCAGTTTTATTCACATTCTTTAGTTGAATAAATGTGATTGCTAAGAACCATGTTTAACAAAATAAGTTCAGAAGTTACAAGAACTTGAAGCAACAGCAAGTACTTCCTTAATATTCTTTGTAAAACAGAAGTGTCATTGCGGAAAGAAACTTATGTTTTAATATTTTTAAAGGTCATTATTGCCTAGGGATGGGTAGACTATGTATGATATGAATCTTAATCTATATACTCAATACACACGCCATGTCACGTTATTTTTCTAAGTCATCTTAAGTCCATCTCCAGACCTTCATTTGGAGTGAATAGAAAGAAATTAAATCTAAGACATTGCTGGGATATGCACCCCACCCACAGCTGTCTAAAATCCTAGGGTTGTGTGCAATACCAAGTATGCAGGATTATGGACCCTGAATTTATGGGTCTGCAGCGGTATCTGGTGATACATCCATCACTCCTCTAAGGATGGTTCCTTCAGGTCTAGTGGCTCTCTGCTTCCCCTCCACTGGGTGCCCTAGGTCATTGTAGAGGCTGAAACCACTGTGTCTAGGGTCCAGGCTCCCTGGAGGCTGCTACCTAGGGGGGGCCCACGGGGACCCACAAATCTTGGTCCCCTTCACAGTTTCTAGAAATGTCACATCTCGCACTTTTTGGCCTCAAAGGCCTTAGTCTTTTCTGCCTTCTCTCCTCATCTGCTGGGACAGCCAAAATGAGCTAATACTTTTACAAAAGATAGGAATGGCTACTGTCCTCAAGATGATTTTACTTCCAGCTCTGCAAGAACTCCAGGAGCAAGGAAATATAAATGGCCTGGCTACCAGCTTGAAACAGGAGAAAGAGGGAGAAACAGAAGATAAACACAAATTATTTTCTTAAAAAGATTGTTCTGCAAATGACTAATTATATACGAATAAATATCATTTAAGAGTTCAGCCATTTTCCAAATACCTGATGGTCCACAACAGGGAATATTTTGTAACTTTACTCTGTACAAATTCAAATTATATTAGCCCTTCATTGTTTGTATAAGGGAGTAAATCACTTAACTAGTGAGTGGTCTCAGTCATACTGATTCCAGATACTGGAATGAGACATTATTTTCAACTTGCTCCTTGCTCTTCATAAATCTTCTTGTCAAGGTGTTCTTGAATTTGGACATTGTCAAGAATGTCAATAGTAGTAACATACAGTTAACACGTGCATAAGAAAGCATAAGAGAGAGTAAGTGAAAGAGACTCTACTAAGGATTTATCAAAATTTTCAGCAAATCAGTTCAGCTCCCCAAAGAAAACCAAAACAGGATCAGGATCATTTCAACCTAAGTCACTCTACCTACATCTAAGATCCCAAAGTGCCTGCTTTGTTTTCATAGATTTTCTCACCATCTTACATACTATACAATTTGATGTTGCATTTCATTTTACTGTCTGCCACCTCCAACTAGTGTGTGAGCTCCCCAAGACAAGGGCAAGGGAACATGATCTGCTTTATTTAATGATGAAACCCCAGCACTTAGAACAGTGCCACATGGAAGGTACTTAGTAAATTATTGTTGAATAAATGAATAGGGGGCTAGATGATCAGTGGAAAAAAGATCAATTGCCACCTCAGACAGATGAGAGCAAATGATCAAAATTTTCTTTATAGATTCGTGTGTGTCTGTGTAAACACAGAAAGTGTTAGAATATAGACAGTTTTATTTTTTATTCCAAATTGTTGTTGTAGCTTCTTGTATACACACACATACATATACACACACACAAATGTATGAAGAAATATTTTATCCTTTGCTTAAATATATATATATGCATATGTATTTAAAGAATGTATAAAGAATCATAATAAAATATATAAAATCTTTATTAAGTACCTTCTGTGTTCCAGACCATATCCTTGGAGTGTTCATCTTGTTTAACTCATTTGATCCACACAACAGCATGCAAAACTTTTAAGGTATGTCAATAGCAGTTAAACACTGAAAGCAAGGGGCATCTTAGCATTCTCCACCCACCCTTTAATCACTGCAAGTGTTCGATTGGTTTTCTTAAAGGCACAATGTCCACACATCTGAATGTATTCTTTTTCTTAGTCTAGTTCAGCAGTCCTCAAACTTAAATGGCATAAAATATACCACACATGGATACATAACCAAGACCAGTATAATCTACTTTCTGGGCAAGTAAGGGATTTTCAAGAGTAATTTCTACTGAACCCAATTTTCAGTTTATTTTCTAATCTTATAATATCTTATAATATCTTTCTAATATCTTAAAATGTAACTTCAATTTACATTAACTTTAACCTCCTTGTGATTTCAAAACACCTTGTTTCTGCTTGAACTTCAGAAAAAACTTCAACTCTCATATTTGTGCACATATTTGAACATTGTGTTGAGGAACCTTGGAACAAGAAGGCTGCTGGGGCTTCCCTGGTGGCACAGTGGTTGAGAGTCCGCCTGCCAATGCAGAGGACATGGGTTCGTGCCCCGGTCCGGGAAGATCCCACATGCCGCGGAGCGGCTGGGCCCGTGAGCCATGGCCGCTGAGCCTGTGCGTCCAGAGCCTGTGCTGTCCTTCACCACACTCTTTAAAATTCAAGCTTGCTTATGTCCACTCACATCAAACTGCAGCAGCAAACTCATCTGCTCTGTGCCAGCTCCTCAGCACAGTTGTCAGCCGTGCAATGACAAGAAAGCACTGAAAGTGTTAAAATACACAGACAATTTTATCTCCTTTTCCAAATTGTTGGTGCTTCTTGTCTGATTGCTATATTTTGATTATGAGAGCTTTTTTTTTTTGATGTTGTAAGTAAAATCAAAATTTTCTACCTCTTTTTAAAACTTGGATTAGTTTAATTTCAGAGTGTCCTTAGATTGCAAGGTGAGTTGTTAAAAAATTGCTACTATTTATAAACCACTTATCTTCTTGAAACAGGATTTTATTTTTGAAATCATCCAAAAACAAAAAAAATACGCAGGAATAAATTGTAGGTTGAATCTCCTCTAAGACTGTAATTGTCATCTGCAGTCCTCAATGTCAAAATTGTTGTTCCTTCTTTTAGTGTATCATCTTCATCAAAGCAGCCCCATTGTTCCTGTTTGAATCTTTTAGAGAGCAATTATTTAAAAATTTTAAAAAATTCTTAACGCAATTTAATTACACATTTGTTTGTTTTAAGCAAAGGGGTTTAGAATAAGATTTTTTTTTCTCTTTTTTAAAAGTTCTGCTCCTGAAAATAGTTTGAAAATCATTGCTGTAGCCCAGAAGTTGAACTTTTTCTGAAAGAGCCAAATACTCACTGTTTTAGGCTTTGCAAGCCAAGAGGCAAAATTGAGGATATTATGTAGGTATTTACATAATATTTTAAAATAACAGTTTTTAAATGAAAACCATTTTAATATATAGAAGTCATTCTCAATTGGAGGTCACCAAAAATGGTAGTGGGCTGGATTTGGCCTGTGGGCCAGAGTTTGCCAACTTCTGCTCTAGCCCAATACCCTTCAGTTTAGTGGAGAAGAAATGCTTAGCAGAACTGAACTTCTTTTGGAAGGTTCAGAGATGTTGTGGTAATACTGAGAGAGGAGCATGAACTGCATTGTAAATCTCTTGATATATGACATCGCTGGATTGTTAATGAAAACTTAAGAATAAAAGAAGCCCAGATACAAACATCAAAAGACCCCAAACCATGGGTGAAGCCAAAACCACATAGAAAATGACTGCATAAACACTCACTGTATACAAGAAACACGTTTAGCAGGTTTTTGTATTTCCTTATTCAACCCCACTAAACTTTTTCTTAATTTTTACTTTATATTGGAGTATAGTTGATTAACAATGTTGTGTTAGTTTCAGGTGTACAGCAAAGTGATTTAGTTATACCTATCCATACATATGTATCTATTCTTTTTCAAATTCTTTTCCTATTTAGGTTATTACAGAATATTGAACAGAGTTGCCTGTGCTATACAGTAGGTCCTTGTTGGTTATCTATTTTAAATATAACATTGTGTACATGTCAATCCCAAACTCTCAATCTATCCCTCCCCCCGCCTTCCCCCCAGTAACCATAAGTTCCTTCTCTAGTCTGTGATTCTGTTTCTGTTTTGTAAATAAGTTCACTTGTATCATTTTTTTTAGATTCCACATATAATTGATATCATATGATATTTGTCTTTCTCTGTCTGACTTACTTCACTTAGTATGATAATCTCCAGATCCATCCATGTTGCTGCAAATGGCATTATTTCATTCTTTTAATGGCTGAGTAGTATTCAATTGTATATATGTACCACATCTTCTTTATCCATTCATCTGTTGATGGACGTTTAGGTTGCTTCCATGTCCTGGCTATTTTAAACAGCACTGCAATGAACATTGGGGTGCATGTATCCTTTTGAACCATGTTTTTCTCCCAATATATGCCCAGGAGTGGGATTGCTGGATCATATGGTAGCTCTATTTTTAGTTTCTTAAGGAAACTCCATACTGCTCTCCTAGTGGCTGTACCAATTTACATTCCCACCAGTAGTGCAAGAGGGTTCCCTTTTCTCCACACTCTCTCCAGCATTTATTCTTTATGGAAATTTTTTTTTTTTTTTTTTTTTTTTTTTTTTTTTCCTTGCGTTATGCGGGCCTCTCACTGTTGTGGCCTCTCCCATTTGCGGAGCACAGGCTCCGGACGCGCAGGCTCAGCGGCCATGGCTCACGGGCCCAGCCGCTCCGTGGCATGTGGGATCTTCCCGAAACGGGGCACGAACCCGCGTCTCCTGCATCGGCAGGCGGACTCTCAAGCACTGCACCACCAGGGAAGCCCTCTTTATGGAAATTTTGATGATGGCCATTCTGACTGGTGTGAGGTGATATCTCATTGCAGTTTTGATTTGCATTTCTCTACTAATTAGCAATGTTGAGCATCTTTTCATGTGCCTCTTGGCCATCTGTATGTCTTCTTTGGAGAAATGTCTATTTAGGCCTTCTGCTCATTTCTAGATTGGGTTACTTCTCTTTTTGATATTGAGCCATATGAGCTGTTTGTAAATTTTGGAGATTAATCCCTTGTCAGTTGCATGGTTAGCAAGTTTTTTCCCCCATTCTGTGGGTTGTCTTTTCATTTTGTTTATGGTTTCCTTTGCTGTGCAAAAGCTTTTAAGTTTAATCAGGTCCCACTTGTTTATTTTTATTTTTATTCCATTGCTCTAGGAGACAGATAGAAAAAGATATTGCTGTGATTTATGTCAAAGAGTGTTCTGCCTATGTTTTCCTCTAAGAGTTTTATAGTATTTTGTTTTACATTTAGATCTTTAATCCATTTTAAGTTTATTTTTGTGTATGTTGTTAAATAATGTTCTAATTTCATTTTTTTACATGGAGCTGTCCAGTTTTCCCGGCACGATTTATTGAAGAGACTGTCTTTTCTCTATTGTATAGTCTTGCCTCCTTTGTTGGAGATTAATTGACCGTAGGTGCATGGGTTCATTTCTGGGCTTTCTATCCTGTCCCATTGGTCTATAGTTCTGTTTTTGCACCAGTACCATACTGTTTTGATGACTGTAGCTTTGTAATATAATCTGAAGTCAGGGAACCTGATTCCTCCAGCCTCATTTTTCTTTCTCAAGATTGCTTTGGCTATTTGGGGTCTTTTGTGTCTCCATACAAAACTTTTACATTTTTTTTTAAATTTTGAAAAATTTTGGCCACACCATGCAGCATGCAGGATCTCAGTTCCCTGACCAGGAATCGAACCCATGTCCCCTGCAGTGGAAGCATGGAGTCTTAACCACTGGATCACCAGGGAAGTCCCTCTGCAAACAAATTTTAAGATTTTTTGTTCAACTTCTATGAAAAATGCCATTGGTAAATTAATAGGGATTGCATTGAATCTGTAGATTGCCTTGGTAGTATAGTCATTTTCACAATATTGATTCTTCCAATCCAAGAATATGGTATATCTCTCCATCTGTTTGTGTCATCTTTGATTTCTTTCATCAGTGTCTTATAGTTTTTGGAGTACAGGTTTTTGCCTTCTTAGGCAGGTTTATTCCTAGGTATTTTATTCTTTTTGATGTGATGGTAAATGGGATTGTTTCTTTAATTTCTCTTTTGATCTTTTGTTGTTAGTGTATAGAAATGCAACAGATTTCTGTGTATTAATTTTGTATCCTGCAACTTTACCGAATTCGCTGATGAATTCTAGTAGTTTTCTGGTAGCATCTTTAGGATTTTCTATGTATAATACCATGTCATCTGCAAACGGTGACAGTTTTACTTCTTCTTTTCCAATTTGGATTTCTTTTATTTCATTTTCTTCTCTGATTGCTGTGGCTAGCCTTCCAAAACAATGCTAAATAAAAGTGGTGAGAGTGGACATCCTTGTCTTGTTCCTGATTGAAAGGAAATGCTTTCAGCTTTTCACCATTGAGTATGATGTTAGCTGTAGGTTTGTCATATATGGCCTTTACTGTGTTAAGGTATGTTGCCTCTATGCCCACTTTCTGGAGAGTTTTTATCATAAATGGATGTTGAATTTTGTCAAAAGTTTTTCTGCATCTATTGAGATGATCATATGGCTTTTAGTCTTCAATTGGTTGATGTGGTGTTGCACACTGACGTGGATATTGAAAAATCTTTGCATCCCTGGGATAAATCCCACTTGATCATGGTGTATAATCCTTTTAATGTGCTGTTGGATTTGGTTTGCTAGTATTTTTGTTGAGGATTTTTGTGTCTATGTCCATCAGTTATATTGGCCTGTAATTTTCTTTTCTTGTGGTATCTGTGTCTGGTTTTGGTATCAGGGTGATGGTGGCATCCTTCCTCTGCAATTTTTTGGAATAGTTTCAGAAGGATACATGTTAATTCTTCCCTAGATGTTTGATAGAATTCGCCTGTAAAGCCATGAGAGGAAATTTTCCTATAATTCATATATAATTTTATATATAATAAACCAGAAATTCCAGAGGGCTAGGAAATAAATAAATAAATAAATAAATAAATAAATAAATAAATAAATAACAACTTCCCACCTTACATTTACAGCCTGTTTCCAAATTTTAGAAGTTCTATAAATGCAACTTAATGAATAAAAAAGTAAAAATAGAAAATATAGCATCTTATTCTTCTCACAGGCACAGCTTTTAGTCCAGATTTGTAGATTAGAGTATCAGTGATGTGACTGGGGTTTAACAGCAGAAACCGAGATTATTTCCGGTAGCAACAAAGGTCCTGCTTTTGGATTATTTCAATTAATTTTACCTAACAAGGCCTTATAAGGAACTGAGTGTAGACATCTTTACTGCTCAACCATCTTTTAAAATCTCTGGATCATCAGAAATAAAGTATAAAAAAGAATCATTGATGTTGTCTTTACTATGCAGATTGTACCAGTAAGTAAATTACTAGTAACTTTTCATAAGAATATTCTAGTTAATAAAGGGAGAGACAACGATAGGATTAAAATTATTACCATTTGTAACTTCTTATGAATTAATGAATCTAGGAATTCATTATCAACAGTACATCAGAAACAGAGATGCACATTATGTGCCTCCTACTGAAAGAACACAGTATAATTTATTAAGTACTTTTGTTCAAAAAGAAAAATTGAACTTGTATCTGTCACTTCTCCAGATCCTCATACCAATATACCAGTTCACAGAACATACAGAAGACAGAGAAACATGTTAAATGATCTAGTGTCCCCTGGGAATAGCCCATAATCAATGACCGACAGAAGTTAATGCGTAAATACAGCCAACTTCTTTACTTTTCCGATGGGATAAATCTGAGGCCATGGTCTATATTGACTACAAGAGTTTCCCAAGTGGGATTAACCAGCTATCTTCAATGGTAACTGACTTCAGAATTCACCCTTTATTGGATTCTTCCCCTTACCTTGTTTTTTTCACTTCTCCTCTCTCCTCACATTATTCCCTGGAATCCCTTTCAAATAAATTGTGTGCTCCCAAATTCTTCTGAGTCTACTTCTTGAGGAACCCAAACCAAGACATAGAGAAATGTAAATACACTCAATTAGCAAATAGCAAGTGAATGAGGGTTCTTTTATCATTTGGTGTTGGGGAACCTAGAATTTTAGCTAGCTATCCATGCTTTTTGAGGGTGGTAAATGTCAGTAGAAGGATATCATAGTTTTGGTTTTTTGTGTTAATTTGTTTATTTAACGGATGATCTTAGGACTTTGAATTATCCCAATTATCAAGGAAGATTAGAATAGTAAGTTACAAACTTCAGTATGTTTAAGAATTGCTCAGGTGTCTTGTTATAAATGTGGATTCTTCCACCTTCAGGGATTCTGGTCTGATTCAGAAGTACTCCACATTTACTAGTAATAGTTATGCACATTAAAACATTAGAAAGA
Source organism: Lipotes vexillifer (assembly GCF_000442215.2). Lineage (NCBI taxonomy): Eukaryota > Metazoa > Chordata > Mammalia > Artiodactyla > Lipotidae > Lipotes > Lipotes vexillifer. Next base: position 1,398,338 of record NW_006787415.1, read on the forward strand.
CTTACATAGGCATTCTGAGAGTCCCACTTTGAGAAACACTGACCTAAGTGCCAAAGTTTTCATTACTTGTAAGGTTTCATGGCCAGTTGGATTCTATACGTGTATAAGGTTTGATCTGATGGCTTTATCATGTCCTGGAGTCCCAATTCTGTGCTAATACTAAAGCCTAAATTTAATTTTACTCTGGTTCAGATGGCTCTGTTGCTATTCCTGCTCTGCTTTCCGTAAAGGTAGACATGGGAAGTGCAGTCTGGAAAAAAAAATGTGCGGCGTGGTATGGAGGGTGTGGTAAGCATAACTCTACCAAAGGTCTTAAAAATGCAGTGCTCCACCCCTCACTTATTTCTTGGGTGTGCCTCAGTCCTGCCTCCTTTTGAATCTTTTTGTGCCCAGTTGGGAGATGAAAGCAGAAAGCACTGCTGAGAAATCACTTAGCTATGAGGCTAGCATTTGCTCTTATTCCTCTCTTAAGGCTGTTCTTCTAGTCCTCTTTCTGCCCAATGAAGATGCAGAGCTAAGGCCACAGGGGCCCAAGGAGGGAAAGTATCATTGCCCCCCTCCCCCACTCTGCCCACACACTCATATTTTGCATCTTGAACAATATCCTTATAGTAATTTCCAAATGATGATCACTTATTTCATTTATGAGAGCCAATTTACCTTTTTCAATTAGTTCACCAGATTTTATTTGGATTTCACATTCTGTCTATTCCCAGAGTTCCAATTGGCTTCAAAAGGCAAATAGTTGCCCTTTCAGTTTTATTGGTATGGCAGTATTATCTTCTTCCTTCTTCACTAAATTTTATGACTCTTTAGATTTAACTTATTGAGACATTCTTTCTTTGGCCCAACATTACAAAATGGTTGGAGCCTTAGAATAAAGTATCGTCCTACAGTTTGTTTTTGTGGAAATTAAAAGTATACCCCTAAACTTGTTAAAGATACCAATTTGTTACTAGATACATATTAGAATCATAAATGTCTGAATTAAACTCTGTCTCAGAAGATTCATTCCTGCCATTCTCTTCTAATAGCACATGCAAAAACAAACAGTCAAAATGTTAAGCTATTGGATTCCTGGAATGCCATAGGTGTGAATCAAAAACCATGGAGGCAATAATATAGTTACAAACATGTCAAAGCTTCAAATGTGCAAATTCACAGTCACTCTCATGTTATTGCAAACTATTAGAGTCAATGTACCATCAGGGGCAAGGCATTCTAATTCAATTATTCCTCTTTAAAAAAATTGTGCTACTTTCAGGAGTTGAAGAGAATGAATGAAGGAATTGCCTTAGACCAGTGTTCTTGGGACCTCTTTATAGTCTTAAAATTTAATGAGAATCCCAAATATTTATTGTATGAGAAATTAAAAATTAGAAGTATTAAATTTTAATTTAAACAACGCATATATAAATAACCTATTATATATTAACATGAAGAAACAATATTTTATGAACATAAATATATTTTCCAAACCAAATAAAAATCATAAAGAGGAGCAGAAAATAAAAGTTCTGCCCTCCCCATGCTGACACTTGATTGAAATCCATCAAACCAGACTTTCAAGACTATTGAAAGACTGTGTCATTTATTAATTCACTATGTACTTGCAGCAGCCTTAAAATGAATTATAAACTGTACCTGCCTCTCACTCAAGATCCTATGACAATGGGTTGAGAAATGTGATATCTAACTTCTCTTGCATCTTGTAAAATGTCCTGAAATTTAATAAAAATAGGTATAAGAGAAAAGACCCCCAATCTCTCCTCTTATGCTTATTCTGTAATGATAGTGTGACTATAAAGAAAAACATTTTACATATATGCACTATATATATGTGTACAACATACATATATAGAGATCATATTTGTATGGTTTAGTATGCACAATATTTGTATACTGATACTTAAGAAAGAAGCATAATAAATCCCATAAATCTCTGAAATCCATTTGTCTTTTTGTTACCCGAAAGTGGGCTTTAAGACTTACTAGTCAGAGCTACATATACTGGGGAAAATAAAATATATTCTTAAGATTAATTTCACCTGTTTTTACTTTTTAAAATGTGGCTACTAGAAAAATTTAAATTACATATGTGGGTCATATTATATTTCTTTTTAACAGCAGTGATCTGTAGGACAGGAAAGAGACCAAGTAATTAACAGGGGTTGAAAATTAAAGAAACGGGAAGAAAGGTGGCATGTGTATTTTAACTTTTCTAAGATAGAAAATATTAAATTGGAGTTTATTAATATTTTAGGTGAGTAGTGAAAGGATAAAATTAAAATAAAAATCTTTTTAGAATAAATTCAGATTGGTGATTAGGAGCTCTCTGAAGATTTTGAAGCTCACTGCCTAATCATAGACTACTATTTCTTAAAAGTAAAAAAATCCACACATCATAAATAGTGCTTCTTTATTTGTAAAAGCTTGATTGGGTGTTTTGCTTATGTCTAAGAGACTGTCATTGGAGCCCAGGAAGGATGGAAGATATAGAAGTTTTAATTCTAATATTGTCACCTCTTGACCCTTTCATAAGTGACAGCAGTAGTTTTATTGTCTTCTTCTCAAAGTACATTGATGGTTTGGACAAGTGGATTATCTCTTAGAAAAAGCTATAGGAAATAAAAATTGAATGTATGCTGATCTTAAACAAAATATTTTCTTTAAACTTTTTTATTATAGAGAATGTCAAATCTACCCAGAGGTAATCACCCAGTCCCAACAGTCATCAATACTTGGTCAATCAATCCCCCACCACACCCCTCACATTGCCATCCACTTAGCACCACCCTCAATCCCATATTATTTGAATTCCAGACATCATACCAGTTCACCTATATACATTTCAGTATATATTTCTGAAAACTAAGAACTTCTCTTAAAAAAACATAGTCACAATACAATTATCATACCTAAAAAGGAATTAATAATTCCTTAGTAGCATCAAATATTGTCAGTGTAAAAAAAATTAACTACAGCATTTTCTTGTTGATTAGCTAAATGCAGATTAGTATAGCTTTAAAAGTTACACAGTCTTATAATGTGCTCTAAGTAATTACCTTTTCATATTTCAGTATATGAACTTCTATCATCCCTGATTTCTGAGGGAATAAAAATATAATTAAATGGTTATCTTATTATGTCTCTATGATTATAATCTTCCTTGGCAATGTCAAAAATATTTTATAACACAATTTATCCCTCAGAAACAAACTGAATTACATTATGATCATTAACCACTAGATGCCAGAGTTGCTTCATGCAAATGAAATCAACTCAGTCTTCATCTGTCAAGAAAAAATGATAATATTCTAAATATCACAGTAAAATACTAAATCAAAGTGTCTTTGCTTACACCTTGTAACAGAAGCATATGCTGAACCATATATTTAAATTTCTACCTTTAACCTTCATAACTGATCAAACTATGATATTCCCCTTTTAAACTCACTTGTACCTTGTCTGTGATTTTAAAGTTCTTGCTAATTCTTTCCAATCAATTTAAACAGGGCCTCCTGGGACTTCCCTGGTGGCTCAGTGGTTAAGAATCCGCCTGCCAGTGCAGGGGACATGGGTTCCAGTCCTGGTCTGGGAAGATCCCACATGCCGCAGAGCATGTGGGATCATGTGCCACAGCTGTGGCCTGTGAACCACAGCTGCTGAGCTTGTGCTCTAGAGCCCGTGAGCCACAACTACTGAGCCCATGTGCCACAACTACTGAGCCCATTTACCACAACTACTGAAGCCCATGTGCCTAGAGCCCATGCTCCGGAACAAGAGAAGCCACCGTAATGATAAACCCACGCACCACAACGAAGGTAGCCCCCGCTCACTGCAACTAGAGAAAGCCTGCGCAGTAAAGAAGCCCCAACGCAGCCAAAAAAAAAAAAAATTAAACAGTGTAGTACCTTTAGACCAGTCTGCTGAAGGGCTTTCTCTAAGTGTACCAGACTTGGTTTCAGGGTAGTTAACATTCATGTCATTCTAAAGCCAGGGACACAACCCCTGTGAGAGCTCTGCTTCAATGTGAATCCAGATGATCCCTTATGTTCTAATATCTTCAGCTCAGAGAAAGAGGCAATTGATTCATGTGTTACAATAGTCAAATATGGACATGCTTGAAATTGTTAAAGGATTTGGAGAAGAGAGGGAATTAGTTTTATAATTTTTCTGGAAACTATTATAATTTATGAAGTTTTGTTATTTTTTCTCAAAATCTATTGAGGTGCTTCACAGAGATTTTATCAGGTGTTTCACAAGTACATATATTGAAAAATTCTTGTTTATATCAGAATAGCAATCCTGTCAGACATTTTTAGCCAGCAATATTGGAAATTACCTACATTTCTGTATTCTTTCTTCCAATATAATGCATAGATCTGGCTATAGTTTAGTATGCATTTATTATGTTTATTTTTCTTCAATGATAGTGAGTTTCCATACAAATTTGTCCCTTAACACCCCAAATAAAATTTTTTTCTTAAATTCTTCCTAGAACACATTACTTTATTCTTTGTTTTAATAAAAAACTTAGTCCTTGGTAGAGATTTCTCAGAAAATTATCTACACTCAAAATTATGTATCTTCAAAATTAAAGTGAGTACAAGAAAATTACTTCACTGACTTCGGGAAATAACAAATAAACATCTAGAGGAACCTCAATAAACATGAAATTAAACTCATATAACAAACTTACCCACTGTTTCTACTTATTACAAATGAGGAAGAGGCGCAAACACTGTGGAAAGACAAGTCTTTTTCTTCTATTTCAAAGTGATGGGGTGATTTCAATAATGTCTTAAATGCTTTCCCTGATTCTACCTTTGTTCCTCCTCTAATATTTTCCCCCACGGGAGCTAGAGTCATCCTTGTAAAACATAAATAAAAACCATATCCCCACTCAACGCCTTCATTGTCACTCAGAATTTTAAAAATTCTTTCCAAATGTCTTCCGGGCTCAGAATATACGCTGCCCAATATGGTAAACACTAGTTACATGTGTCTATTGAACATTTGAAGTGTAGCTAGTTTGAATTGAGATGTGCTGTAAGTACAAAATACACGATGGATTTGGAAAAGTTAGTAGTGATAAAAGTAATTTTCACAGTAATAATTTTATATTGATTACCTGTTGCCATGATAATCTGTTGAATATATTAAGTTGAATGAAATGCATTATTAAAATTAATTTCACTTAAAAAAATGTGGCTACAAGAAAAATTTAAATTACATGTCTTGCATTTATGGCTCACTTTATTATTCTACTCAGTAATACTGGCTTAAATAATCAGGAAGTCACCTGCTCCCTTCCATTTTCAACCCATATTGTTCTCTTTGCTGTTCCTCAATTTACCTTGGCTATGTCAAGCCAAGGTGTTGACTATTCCCTCTTCCTGGAAGATCCTCTTTTGGATATCCTTATGGTTAGTTTCCTCACTTTCTTCTGTTCTCTGCTAAACTTATCAGAAAGAACTTCTCTGACCAACAAATTTAAAATGGCCTCATCCAACACAAGTACACACCCACCATCTCTCTTTTTTCAAAATACTTATACCTGGCATATTATATGTAGGTGCGTGTGTGTGTGTGTGTGTGTGTGTGTGTGTATAATCTCTACTCAGAATGTAACCCCCATGAAATCAAGGGCTTTGTTTTGTTTACTGTTTCTCTAGAATAGTGACTAGCTTAAGGTAGATACTAAATAAATATTTGTTAAATAAATGAAAAGATGGAACATCATTTAAAATAAAGGTGACATCGAAGAGATTTTATCATGAAGGAAGCATTGGAAAATGAGAAGAACTAACATTTTCTGAGTGCCTACAATGAACTAGACACTGTACTAAGCACTTACATTATAATATCTTAATAAATCTTCATAGAAATGTACTTGCAGATGAGAAATCTAAAGCTCAGATAATTTAAATAACTTTCCTAAAGTCACTTAGCCAGTATGGAACGTCATTTCAATACTTTTCATTTTATTTCCATGTCTTCAAGTTCCTTTTCTGGCTCCCAGACTAAATTAGGTGCTCTTGTAAATACTCTCTGAGTACCCTCCATTTTCCCTTCATATCATTTGTCACCATGGTAATTCATTTTGTAGTGTGGTATTTAATGTCTGTCTTCTTCACTGCATTTTAAACTTCAGATATGTGGCAATGAATATGTTGTTGACATTTCCATGTCTAGAGCCTTCCACCTTCCTTGTCTAGTGCTTAATTTCTCACACATATATATTGAATAAATGAATGAAGTTAACTTTATCCCAAAATATTATAATTGATGAGTAGGTTATTCGTACCTGCTAAGAATGAATGATTTTGTAGATCAGCTACATGAACTGCACCCAGTGGAACGATGACCGGCTGGATATTCCAGGGGAGAGTATGCTGGTGTGTCAGTGGACTATTTGTTCTTCACAATGGACCACAGGTAATGGGCTATGTTATGAATTTCCTCTGGAAATGTGCTGTCCAACATGGTAACCCCCTAGCCACATGGGGCTACTTAAATCAAAATTAATTAATATTAAATAAAATTGAAAATTCCTTTCCTCAACCATTTTAGCCAAATTTCAACTGCTCAGTAATCATTCGTGGCTTGTGCATGCTGTATTGAATGGCACAGATAAAGAAAATTTCCATTATACGGAAAGTTCTATTGAACAGCACTATTCTAGAAAGTTTAAAATGTCCTTGGGAAGATTTATTTTTCAATCAGAAGGGGCCTATTTGTTTGATTAGTTTTGTATTCTAACTAAAATTAAACTTTGAGAAAGAGTTCAGTAATATGTATTCCCAAGTGTTTCTGGGCAAGACCTAGCCATGGAAAAGGAGCTTCATTGTCCGGCAGATGAAACATTTAGTCAGACATGCTCATGCACAGCCAGTTACTGGTGTGGAAAGAACCACCCCTCCAAGGGCTCCAGGCAGGCCTACTGTTCCAAGGACGCTGCCAGCACCTTGCTGGATGGAGCCCTATGTCTCATGCCATTCAATACCATCCCTTTGCGTTTGATGTACAAAACAGAAAACTGAAATCTGAGGAAGAGGAAAGGGCTTGGGATGCCAAATGCACCTCAGACTGTAGTTAGATTCACAACTTCTGGAGAGAAAGCTTTTAAATGTTCCCTTCTTCAAAACTTCACATATCTTCAGGTAATTTCTTCACAATATAACTTTCAATGATTTTGGCCAATACAAGTTAACCTTTTTTGAGATTCTGTTGCTGGAGATTTTTCTTCCCTAATTGTCGAGGTAAAACATTTCCTGTCATTGCCTTAGAAAAGAAAATGCTTTATAGACAAGAATAAAAATTATATTCTCTTTTATTTTCTGGTTAAGTTCCAGGGGGGTTAAGAATTTTCTTAGCTTGGACCTTCTGGTTATTGGCTCCATTATTTGTTCACATTTCTCCATCATTTGCCAATCCTACTGAGCTAGTCTTTATCAAGGCTGCAAACAGTTCATGGTTCTCACTTCTAGACATGAAACCAACGGAGAGCTGAGGAGGGGACCACTAGGCAGCCCCACATGCCGCAGCTCAACAGGTGGGGAACATGGAATTTTTATTTTCTTTGGGGATGAAGCCCCCCACTCACCGTGACTTCCCCTAGCCTTTCAGGGTAGGTATTTCCAACCCCTCCGGAGATTTTTTTAGGAGAGACACCGAGTGACAATGGTGCCTCTGTGTACAACTGTGAAGTAGTGGTGAAAGTGGTGAAGGATGCAGGTAGGGACTGGGGAGTTGGTAAGGCTGGTTGGAGAGGTGCTAGGGTGGGGCAGATGGTTTCCTGAACAGTGAGCGGGATAAGGAGTAGAGAGAGTAGACCCAAAGTGGCAGCCGCGAAACAAACGCGAAAAGGACCGAAAACGCGAAGACAGGAGCCTGGGCGGACCTGGGCGGGGCAGAATGGGGAAGGGGCACGCCGGGACGTAACCGGCTGTGGGCTGGGGGATGCGAACGGGAAGGGACTTGCGGGCGCTCGTCGGGGGCTCTGGGACCCGAGCTCCGCTGATGAAGTCAGTGGAGCCGACGCGCTGGGAGGAGGGCGGCGGAGCCCCCGGACGCGGGTGTTGCGAGGCTGGCGGAGGGGCGGGACGGGACGGGAAATGGGACGGAGATCTAGGACCGGGGGAGGAGGGACGAGGGGGCGTCGGCGCTGGAAGCCGGAGGCGGCCCGACAGGGATCGTTTCCTTCCGGAGAGGAGGCCGGCTCTGGACCTAGGCGCGGGCGGGGGGCGTCCGAGGGCGGGTGACCAGGAAATATCGCGGCCCGCGCTTCCCCCGGCTGGCAGCGGTGGTGCTCGTGGCTCCTCCTCCGGGCCAGTCCGGAGCTCGGCGGCGGGGGGAGCGAGGGCGGGGGCTCGGGAAGGAGGGAGGAGGGAGGGACCAGGCGCGCAAGTGACAGGGTGGCAGCCTAGGAGCGGACGCCTTGCCGCCGCCGCTCCACCTCCTCCTCCTGCAGCTCCTCTCGCTGCCGCCGCCGCCGCCGCCGCCGCCACCGCCACCGCCGGGAGAAGTTTCACTCCCGACCCTCGCTCGGAGCGGGTAGCTCGGCCGGCAGCTGCAACGCGCCGCCGGCTAGGCGCCCGGCGCGCTCCGACCCGGAGGCGGCGTCAGAGCCTGGGCTGCGGGCGGCGGCCGGGGCTGGGGGCGTTGAGGCGTAGGAGGGGCGGGTGTGAAGCGGTAGACCCTTGCGCAGCGCCGCAGCCGCTCAGCCAGCGTCAGCGCCCGGGGCAGCCGCGATGGCCGTGCGCTCCCGCCGCCCGTGGATGAGCGTGGCATTGGGGCTGGTGCTGGGCTTCACTGCCGCGTCCTGGCTCATTGCCCCCAGAGTGGCCGAGCTGAGCGAGAGGAAGAGACGCGGTTCCAGCCTCTGTTCCTACTACGGCCGCTCGGCTGCTGGCGCCGGCGCGCAGCAGCCGCTCCCTCAGCCTTATGCCCGGCAGTGGCCGGAGCAGTCGCCGCCCCCAGCGCGCCAGGAGCTCCAGGGGCCGCAGCTGCCTGAAGCAGCGCCGGGGATAACCAGTTTTCGCAGCAGCCCCTGGCAGCAGCCACCTCCACTGCAGCAGCAGCGGCGAGGACGCGAGCCCGAAGGCGCGACGGGGCTCCCCGGAGCCCCTGTGGCCGAAGGGGAACCTGAGGAGGAGGATGGAGGCGCGGCTGGGAAGCGGAGAGGCGGTCGGCCGGGGAGTAGCCACAACGGCAGCGGAGATGGGGGCGCTGCCGCCCGGAGCTCCCGACCCCGGGATTTCTTGTACGTGGGGGTGATGACCGCGCAGAAGTACCTGGGCAGCCGCGCGCTGGCAGTGCAACGGACCTGGGCGCGCTTTATCCCCGGCCGTGTGGAGTTCTTTTCCAGCCAGCAGCCCCCCAACGCTGGGATTGGCCACCCCCCGCCACCCCTGCCTGTCATTGCGCTGCCTGGGGTGGACGACTCCTATCCTCCCCAGAAAAAGTCCTTCATGATGATCAAGTACATGCACGACCACTACCTGGACAAGTATGAGTGGTTCATGCGCGCCGACGACGATGTCTACATTAAAGGTGACCTCCCAGCCCCTGCTGTCCCGTCTCCCCGCCTCCCCGCCTCCTTTCTCTGCCAGGAAAGCCAGCCCCAATCCCTGGCCAGCCCCTATCCCTGGCCAGCCCCTCTCTGCTTTTCTGTCAGCACGTGCTCAGGGCTCCTACAGCCCCC
>NW_006787415.1:1408079-1438791 GCF_000442215.2 Lipotes vexillifer
CCGCCGCAACACCCTCTTGCCTCCGCCCACCATTCCTAGTCCGCTCCTCCTCCTCCTCTCCTGCGGTCTGGACCCTCCTCACACCTGCCCAGCTTATTTTCGCCTTCCTCACTCTTGCTGCTCTGGTTTCCGCCCATCTCTTGCTACTACTCTTTGCCTTGTATGAAGGCGAGGAAAGGGACCTCGGGGTTAAGCCTTAGGCTGTTCCCACTTTACACTGCTCTGAAAGCCCCAGGTGGTGGTAGTTTCCCTAATCGGTCCAGAGGGGCGTGTCCTCGGTGGAGAAAGGGAGGGTGGAGGATGCAGGCGGGAGCCAGTCTGGAGATCGGTGATCTTGATTATCCCCCTAACCTTTTGTTTTTACTGGATCAAGCTTAGTTTTGGAACTGGTGAGATTGAGGAATCATCTTCGCTGTCCCACACCCTTCTCTGTGCGTTTCCCTTCCTTCTGCACCATCCGCCGCTCAGTGGGAGTCCTTGAGCATCCCAGCCGCTCCCGCGCACAGCTCCTTCCAGCCACCGCAGTGCAGCCTCAAGCAGTTCCTTACGCCCCCGGCAACAGCTCAGTAAAACCCTGAGGGGATGGCTGTATTGACTGGAATTGGTGGTGGGGGAAAAGGGGACAGCGCCTGCGAATTACCCAGACCCTAGGAGCTCCAAGCTGTACTAGCACACACTAGGCTGGATCCTTTCCAGTCCATCTTGGTGGTTGCGGCGTTAAGCAGAGGTTGGGAAGTCCTTCCCAAAACCACGCGCAGCCCCAGCACGAGAAAACTTTGTTCGTTTTAAAAGAGGCGCGGTCCTTCACCCTGCGTGTGAGTGGCTCTGGCCAGAGATTGCTAAACTGAGCAGAGGAATGTTCTTTAGAGCGGGAGGAAATCTTTACAGTCTTGCTCTTTGCGGAGAGGAACACAAGGGAAGTAGCTAGGTTGTATTGAAGGAGGGCTCCGTGTGTGTGTGTGTGTGTGTGTGTGTGTGTGTTGCCTTGGGTCTTCTTTGCTGTGCGGGCTTTATCTAGTTGCGGCGAGCGGGGGCTACTCTTCATTGTGAGCGCAGGCTTCTCATTGCGGTGGCTTCTCTTGTTGCGGAGCCTGGGCTCTAGGCCCGTGGGCTTCAGTAGTTGTAGCACTCCGGCTCAGCAGCTGTGGCGCAGGGGCCTAGTTGCTCCACCGCATGTCGGATCCTCCACGACGGGGGGCTCGAACTCGTGTCTCCTGCATTGGCTGGCGGATTCCTAACCACTGAGCCACCATGGAAGCCCCTCCCTCTGTTTCTTTCCACATTTCCTAGCTTCTTGGTCAAAGAGGGGCAGCCCTTACTTAGTTTACACCACTCTAATTGTAGCCTCATTGCTTTCTCCTGATTCAGGTAGTATCTTTTACATACTCAAGGAAAAACAAACAAATAAATAAGACCCCCCCCCCAAAAAAAACTGTCACATTTTGGTAAGGACTGAGTGTATAGAGTTAATAACTAGAGATTTCTTGGGTTTGAGTTGAGAGGAGTGAAATCCTTAGAGATGGTTGGCAGAGAAGGTACTGATAATTATATATGAAAATAATGAATTGGATAAGTTGATACAAACATTTAAAAAAGATTGCATTCCTGGTGATTGCAGTATCTTATAGGTAGGTATAAGTTATGTAGATATCCATAATTGATAGATCCACTATCTTATAGTCCCCATGTCTTCTGTGTCTCTTTAAAATCACAAAGGTTTCCTGGCAGAAGTTTGCCACACTTTGCAGACAATTTCCAAAATGCATTAACAGCATCCACTTCTGTCATATCTTTTAGTGCTTTGAAAGATTGTCCTTCAGAACATTGAAATGCCATATTCTTTGCATTTCTATTAAGAATGAAAGGCATTTTGTATTAAGAACCCAATAATAGTCAGCTGAAACTCACTGAAATCCAAGGGGCATGGCATAGCATCAAGATAATGACTGCAGATGCTGTGCTCATCAAAACTGATAGTAGAAATGCTGACTGGGAATGTAAAGAAGGTGACTACTTATTCCAGTATATTACTTGGTAGAGTATGAAATGCTTTGGAACTGTTTTAGCTACAGAACTTTATTCTAAAATTGTTTTTTCTGATGAACTTACAAACTATAAACCAATTATATAAATTTTAACAAATGTTAATTTTTTCCTAAAAGAGTACTTTCCAAAGTTCCAAAGTGTTATATTTCATGGCAAGTTTGATATTCTCTCTCTCTCTCTCTATGTATGTATGTATATACACACACATACATATATGTATACACACACCTTTTGGGTTGTATATGACTTGAGTTTAGTTATGGACAAAACACTAAACTAAATCAATTATCAGGGTATCAGTGGTCTGCCAATCAGGGCTGAATATTAATATTTTATTTCTGAGAATTTTATCACTACTTCATACATGCTAAGAAACCTGTCTTTATTCTCCTTGTCATTATTTCACCTTTAAAAAAAATCTGATGGGCTTCCCTGGTGGCGCAGTGGTTGAGAGTCCGCCTGCTGATGCAGGGGACATGGGTTCGTGCCCTGGTCCAGGAAGATCCCACATGCTGCGGAGCGGCTGGGCCCGTGAGCCATGGCCGTTGAGCTGGCGCGTCCAGAGCCTGTGCTCTGCAAAGGGAGAGGCCACAACAGTGAGAGGCCCACATACTGCAAAAAAAAAAAAAAAAAAAAAAAAAAATCTGATGACTGTCATTAGACTTAAGGTTTTTCATTGACTAGAAGGTTGATTAAATTTTATTATAATTTAACAAGAACGGAGTGTACAGTTAATAACTAGAGATTTCTTGGGTTTGGGTTGAGAGGAGTGAAATCCTTAGAGATGGCTGGCAGAGGAAATATTGATAATTAGATATGAAAATAATGAATTGGGTAATTTGATACAAACATTTAAAAAAGAGGGCATTCCTGGTGAATGCAATATCTTATAGGTGGATAGATAGGTATATGTGATGAAGTTTTTATTATAATTTAAAAATTAGTATTTTTAAAATAATGGAATATTCAAATAGGTTTTTCTTCTTTTCAATTGTATAAGACTTGTGGGAAGTTTATGCACAATATTGGAAGTTCTTTCCCTTTCCCTATAAATGATTATGAAATTAGGAAAAGGAGTGATTGTTGCCTTTCTCTTTGTAGGTGATAAGTTGGAAGAGTTTCTTAGATCACTGAATAGCAGCAAGCCCCTCTACCTGGGCCAGACTGGCCTGGGGAATATTGAAGAACTTGGAAAGCTGGGGCTGGAGCCTGGGGAGAACTTCTGCATGGGAGGACCTGGAATGATCTTCAGTCGCGAGGTTCTCAGGAGGATGGTGCCACATATTGGTGAATGCCTCAGAGAAATGTACACGACTCACGAGGACGTGGAAGTAGGAAGATGTGTTCGACGTTTTGGTGGGACTCAGTGCGTCTGGTCTTATGAGGTAAGACGAGCTGTGATGAAAATGTTCTCATATTACAGGTGGGTGACAATTTACAGTCTGATTCTATTTATTCTCTCTGTATCTTTGTATTTGCTTGAAAATGATAGCAACAGCCAGTGATGGACACAAGGGCGATTGTGGGAGATGCCTTTCTTATCAGAGCTGAGGCCTGTCCGAGGCTTTCTTATTAGCGTGACCCATAACTTTAAGCAGCAGCTTATGTATATAGTTACATCTCTGGAAGATGCTACTTCCGCTTTATTTGCTTTATTGGTGTTTATATACATGCGTATCCGTTTCCTGTCTCTAACAATAGGATTAATTCTGTTCTCTTGGGCTATAGCTTTTAGCATTTCGTCCTTTGTTTGTTGTTATTTTGGTTAGGTATATAATCGCATCTCTGTTTTCAAATAGTTAAACTCTGTAGTTTCTTGGAAGATTCTTATGTGGAAATTTAACATACATTTTTAAAGCATAGGAAAAATTAACTCATAATGTTATATCACTTATAATAGACTTATTCACAAAACTTTAAAAGGCATGATTATGTGGAAAAACAGAAGTTCTGACGCTGTTAAGTAACTGCTTAATATTATGACTGGTTCTCTAAAATTTTGTTTTGTGTCTGACCTCATTCCATTTTCTCAACCGCACCCATTATTTAAATAATCTGAGTTATGAACTGTTGTTTTATTGTAGTAATTCGTTTTATGAAATAATCTGAGGTTTTTTTCCTTCACAAATTGGTTTTGAAATGAAAAACAATTGCGTTTAAAACAGTTTTCCTGAAAGTTAATCTTAGTAAAAGTTACTTAACACTTAAATACCGTATTGCCGTTTTCACTACAGTTTGCTTTTCAAGTGGTTGGAGTTAAATGCTTTCTCAGTATCGAAGAAATATTTTATGAAAACTTGTTCCCTGTGAAGAAGTCATTATACCTCAAGATTACACAATCCCATTTATTTTTCTTTTAGAAATGTAATCCCACTTTCCTTAATTTAGCTTTCTCTTTTATGCATCATGATATTTACACTATGGGGAAGTATTTCTTATATTTATTACAGAAAGTAAGTATTAATAGTAACTAGTTACTTGGAATATGTGCTATGCAAATTTAAAATGATTACATACCTTCTTTTATTGATAGAAACTAATTTTCTTTTATAAAACCAACTTACGTATACCTTTATAATAAAAATGTAGATAAGCACATTATAGTTTAAAAATAGGTAATTTAATAAACTCAGTGAAAAAGATTTGTCTTTCCATTTAATATAAAACTATCTGGAAGGCAAAAAAAATACTTCATGTGGAAAACACAGTCAGTTGATATTTGCTTACATGAAAATATTATTTTTCAGACATTGTCTCTGTATGGATGAGTAAAAAAATCATATTTTAAATAAAGATGGAAAATTATTATATTTTATCTGATGCTTTATTGCCTTAACATCACATAGAAAGTTTTAACAAACCTTTTATGTCCCTCCATTCAAGTTTTCATTGATTCTGCTGTGAAGGTACAGTCCTCACCTAGCAGCCTGCCCATTCCTGATCCAAGACAGTAAAATATGCTCAGGTGACCTACATGCTCAAGAGTTGATTTAATGTTTTATTTATAATATAGGCATTTGTTTTGGTTAAAGGGGAGTTAATAGTAGATCTGCACCCTCTCTGTTAGAATAAGTGGAATCTTTTCATTAATTGACATAAAAGAAGAGACAAAGGGAACTCCAAGTCTTGTAGGATATAACTTTATGATCACCATATTTACATTAACTTTTGTCAATACATTTGAATTTTAGACTGACAATTGCCCATCACTAACTTCAGAATCTGTATGAAAAAAATAATTTCTACATTTTTTCATAGCATTAGAAAATGTTATCTTCTAAAGGGATACTGTTTCAGAATGTTGACTTCATATTTTGCTAAGCAATTACATAGAATTGACTTTATTTTGGGATTTCAATCTTTAAAGGAGCTATTTAAACAACATTTATTTTAGAGGTGGCATTGATTTAATCCTAACCCTGACCCTAGCCCTAACCCTAACCCTGAGTCTTATTTAAAGGAATAATGGAAAATTTCTTTACCAAGGAATATATTAAATAGTATCTGTTAATAAATTTAGTAAAGATAAGTATACAATTAAATTATATCTAAGCATTTTAACATTAGGGTGTGTTCTGCATTTCTTGGACACTGAGTAGGTAGATTGGGGCACAGCCAAACTTGGGCTTTCCAGGTTGGGTTTTAGGTTACTTGAAATGTCCAACTATGCTACTGTTCACATTATATGGAAAAATTAAACTGTTCCACTCTGGGTTGGCATTCACATAAAGGTGAAATTTCACATCTGGTCATAGAATAAACCATGAAACCCATCAGTAATTTTGTTTCCATATTTCTTTTATAAGAACCATATATAGCAGAATTTTCTTAAAATTTTGAATTTGCTTTGCTAAACTTTCCATAGCTTTTAGGATTTTGTTTGACTTTTCCTCCTAATAAAAGTTCTTGCAGAGTTAACAGCGCTGTTACAGAAACATGTTCACAATATTTGAGTTTGAATAAATGAAGCATCATGATGGATTGTTATCTTTTAAAAATGATAAACAGGCTTGCAGATCTTGTAGGAAGAGAATTGGACAAAAATATTACAATTATAGATTGTATAGCGTGTAGCTATTCTTGACTATGAATTACATTATTTGAAAATCTAGGAATCTTCTAGTATTCTTTACTGCTGAATTAAAGTCCGCTTTCTCTGTGTATATATACAATTAAGCATAATATTGGCAAAAGGGAAGAGAGAGAAGGATGGGGGGAGAGAGAGAGAGACAGAGAGATAGAGAAACAGAGAGATAGAGGTATAAACTTGAATTTGGGTTTGAGGCACCAGTCTACCACTCATTAGTTTCATTGTATTTTTAAAATTACTTCTCTGAGCCTTGTTTAATTCAATTGAAAGCAGAGATTGTAATGGTGTCTGCCTCATAGATTTTGTAGAAGATTAAGTGAAACGGTGAAATGATCCTTGTAAAGTTCTACATAGTATCTGGCACGTAGTAAATTGTCAATAGGTGTTAGCTATTATTGTTGTAATACTGAATAGATCATGTATGATATTACATATAACATGGTTTCATCACTTTTATTCATTTACTAATTATTATTAATGAGTGATTCATCTATATCAAAAAGTCAGATGAAATAAACTTTTTTCCAGTGAAGAATACAAGTGTAAGGTTTTTTTGGCAAAGAACAAGAAACGAGTATGTTTCAGTATTTTAGAACTATGAGGAATCCAATATTGGTAAAACATAAAACGTGGATGACTTTCAGACATGCACTACAAATATTTGCTTCAGTCTTTGAGTATCATATTAAATAACTGATCTTGAGACTGTGGAAAACATTATTTAACAAGTCATTATTTAATATATGTATTGAAGGAATCTCAAACAGATCAGACTCTGTCTACATTAAAAAAAATTACTGTATGGATTTCTAGATTAGCCCCCTTTTCTAAATTTCATTGGAATTTTTGGTAGGAAAGGAAGTCAGTAGTATCTCCTTCTGCAGTCAATTCACAAGGCCACCCTGGAACTTGTCTCTCAAGGCAGCTGGAAACCCCTCCTGATGTTTCCCAGGTGTTTCAGGAAGTGATATATATTAATAGCTTCGGTTCTTCCTCCCGGTAAAGTCCTGGGGGTCTGGGAAAATATGTCTTGCTTGTTGGCACCTTGCTCTGTTTCTTCCTCTGTCATCTCTACCTACTTTTCCTTTCCTCTGTCATTAACGAGCAATAAAGTACATTACAAATGCATTTTGATATGCGTTGTTTCTCATCATGTTCTCAGTAAATTAAATGCTCATGACAGGCCAACCTTGATATTCCAAGACATGACACATAGGGCCCAGGAATGGCTTGACTTCTTCTGAATAAAGAGGGCTTTGGTTGCTGATGGGTCTCAGACAGACTGGTTCTCTCTGTACCTGAGACCATTGGGGAGTCAGAATTGAGATTCTTCCTTCCCTACCTAGAGGTAGAAACATCTAGTTTTCAAGGACATATGGCAGATGTTCATAATTATCAGACTTTGTGGGTTGCTGTTATACTCATTTATATCTTAATTGTATAAGTATAGAGGACTAACTGAAGCATGATCATGAAAAATTATTCTGTGCTTTACACTCTGTGAGTGTTAGAATTTATTGGCACCTGCTGTTGGCTAAGTTCACATTTTTGGTTGAGCTCTATCTTGGCTACTGCTTTTCTAGTTATCTGAGCTACAATCTGGCAGCTTGGGAGGCTTCATATGGCTCTTAAATGTTGTTTGGCACGTCGGGTGTTTTAAGGTTTTCTTGATTTTGTTTTTTGATGCCATTAGCAGAGGCAGGCAGTCTTGAGTCCCTTCATGACCTATTGTTGTGCACCAGCCTCTCCTTGCATGTTTAGTTTAACTGCCTGGACCAGGTAGGCATAAGAGTGTTGATATTTTGAGTCAGATAATCCACATGTTGCAAATTTCATTAAAAGATTGTCTAGGAAATGAAGTAATTTTCTAGTGAGAATGAGATGTGTATTTTAAGTAGTTTACAGAGAATTATTTTTTTCAAACTTGGCTGTTTAGAGTTGTAAATCGTATAATGCAGTTACACTTTCTTTGTTATGGGTATTTTTTAGTAAATTACTAGACTAGTGAGGAGTAGAAAGTTCTTACTGTTGAAAAATTATTTGTACAATTCATTTTCATTCTGTGTCTTAGCAGAATTGGAAGTTCCTTTTCTTTGGTTTTTGTTTTAATGAGATCAGTTACATTAAAGCATTAAAATAATTTCAATGATTCTTCTTCTCCCTGTGAGGGAGTTTTGCATTTCATCCATCTAAGAGTCATTTTCAGAATAGTATGTACTTATCTTTTTACTGTTAGCAGTTAAGTGGAGCCAAAAAATATGTATCTTTATTTTGTCTAATTAAATGTTGTTCCAAAGCAAACAGAGTTCCATGTTGATGGAAATATTTCTCTGTGGTTTAAAAAATCATTTCTTATGACTAAACAGATTTTTAATAGATTTCTTAAAGAGTTAATTTCACACCAGAATGTCTTATGTCTAATCTTGGCCCCCTGAAGGCTATAAACACCCTAGAAAATGCCATTACTTCACAAAAGGATATATTCTGGAAGTGTTTCCCTGGGCTTGTAATACCAGAGAACTATACCATAAAAAATGTAACTACATATAAATTCTTTGTAACATAACCATTAAGGTTAAAATATCTGTCCCATTCTTATAGGGCTGTTACACATCCTTCTTAGCTTCTTTCTGTTACTTATGAGCTTCCCTTTTCTGTAATGCTAATTTTACTGTATCATGAGCATGGTTTATGCCCCTAAAGTATATTAATATCTATGGAAGAAGTATAAGTCTGGGATTTTTACCTAAAATTCAGTCCTTCAAAAATTCAGTCTTTTCTTGGTTCTAATTCAGTCATATTTAGTTTTTAACTTAACTAAAAGCAGTGAGCTTCTCACACCTACTCTTCCCACCCCCATTCCACTTGTCAGATGAAAGCATCCTGCATTGATTTTATGAAATCTCTTTTCTGCCACACTGCTTTCTTCATTGTACAAAATAAAATTGCATTGTGAGTTGAAGGACAAACTTGGTAACAGTTTCTCCATGTTTTGTAGTCTTAGCTAGTCTGTTTTCATTGTTAACTAATGCCTTACCACCTGAATTCTGACAATGTGTGTTTTCCAACAGTTGTGAAAAATGCAAAGTTTGTAAGATGCTTGCATGCAATTTGAAATGAGTTCCATGATAACATAACCACTCATATTAGTTAAAAACTATGAATACTCTTCCTCCTTAATTGATCAAAAGTATTCTAATTTCCTGAAAAAATTTCAAATCAGTTTTCTACTTCCACTTCCTTTGTCTTGGTTTCCAAAAAGCTATGTGAGAAACATTCATTTCAATCTGTTTTCTAGCTAGTGAATTAATGAATTAGTGCTCAACATATAAAAAAATGTAATCTATCATATAACTATACTGCATTTTACTTTGACTCTAGCATGTTACTTCTTTTGCACAAAATATATTTAAAGTAACTTTTAATAAGGTGTTTAAGCTAAACATAAACTTCATTAAAATAAAATCAGTGTCTTGAATCATATGAGTCATTACTTGATATTATTGAGCAATAGGAAAACATGTAAACTGAAAAATTGAGGGGTTGCAGTTCCTCAGAATTCTCATGCTCTTTTCATTTACTGCCCTGTTAAACAATACTCTCGTTAAGGCTTGACCACAAATAAATCAGTTTGAGTCATGACATACATTTAATGTTAGCCTGTCTTGCAACGGTGTTGGACATTTATAGTACAAAAAGCATGTTACAAGTTTCTAAATTAACTGAATGAAAATAATATATTTATTTAAAAAATTCAGCCGGCATTGTTTTGGGGACTAATGAATGAAATGGATTTCTTAATATTCTGAGATTTTAAAATCTTCACTCACCATTTATAATTTTGAAAGCTGTGTCCCTCATTCTTCACAGTCAGTGGTAGTTGAACTCTTCATTATCCCTTTCTGTTTCATTCATTTTTATTGTAGAGCTATTTATTTATAGAGTAGATGGTTTAAAGAAATATACAGATTAATAAAAGTAACATACAATAAAATAAAATTAAAATGTGACAAAATAAGGGAAAAAGGAAGACATATATAGAAAAATAAGAAAAAAAAAGGAAAAATACATGTTGAGTTCCTTTTTTCCTGGCATTAAAGAGAACCCTAGCTTGACTTGATACTAAGACCTGGGAGAAATCTTCCCCATGGAGCAGACAGGGGTTCTGAGGGATCACATACTCAGCACCACTTCTTTGATAGTAGAATAGCATGATTTGCTTGGCTTTTCTAATAAATTCCCTCAATATAAACCAAGACTGTAATGCACAAGGGCAATTCTTCAGGAGGAATTCTACTTGGAGACAATGCAATTACGGTCAGGTACACCATTGTTGGATAACTTCCGTGACTGTATTTTAAAATTCAGAATACTTTTCAGAGAGCGTCTATGGGTATTACTTCTCAGGTTGGTCAACAGGAAATTTATTAGGTTGGTCAACAGGAAATTTGAATTATGCATATTCTCTGGTGAAAACCCAGAGTGTAGCCATTGTGTCCTTGATTAAGGGAAGATCTGTGGTTGTGCTTTCCTCAGCGAGAGGAAGGTAGAGACACCAGCTACAAATGGAGAAATCAAACCAGATCATGGACCAGATGGTGACCCTACCTGAGGAGCCCTGAGTCAGGCCCAAGAGAATTCCTAACAACTCGGCCTTGTTATCAGTGTGGTTACCTAGCTTTTGAGCGAATTATTAGAAGTGTCTTTTTTTCTTTTGTGGTACACGGGCCTCTCACTGTTGTGGCCTCTCCCGTTGCGGAGCACAGGCTCCGGAAGTGCAGCCTCAGCGGCCATGGCTCACGGGCCCAGCCGCTCCGCGGCATGTGGGATCCTGGGAAGCCCTAGAAGTGTCTTTTTTTCATAAATTTAATAATTATACTTCTATAAGTTATATAAATAATTATATATTTATTAAATTTACTATATAATTTAATTTTAATGTAAATTTTTGCATGCACAGATTAAAATATTTAAAGATCAACATTTGAATGATGAAACAATGTTTTAATAATCTAATAGTCTGTTATACAAAAATAAATTTTAAATGAAATAAGGTTATTTAATATTCATGAGTATCTTAAAATGTGAAAAAGAATATAGGGTGAAAATAAATTTTAAGTATTCTGCTTTAGAATTCAGTCATTTCACATCTTAAAAGCCAGTTGATTTCATTTGCTCAAATACATTTATTGAGCACGTCCTATAAGCAGTGGACACACAGACCTTCCTTTTCCTCATGGAGCCCCCAGGGAGGAGAACGCAGGCTTCTAACCAATCTCTTTCACATCTGATACAGAGTTGGGTTTCCCATCTCTGTCATCCTTCTCAGTCTTTTTCCTTCTAAGTCATGAAAGCTCCAGTTGGGTCCAACATTGGTACCTGTCTTGGAACTAGGATCAAATGATTCTTATTTTAATTTTCTTAAGTGAGTATCTTCCTCTCATTTGTATTACTGTCTCCTGAAGAGGAGAAAACCAAAGACGTGTTTAGTAATTTTATGGCATATTAATATATTTTGTGCCTGTTATATAGCACAGAACACCAGGATTTTGTTTTTTAATTAAGTCTGGAACTATGCTGCCTGGCTTCAAAGCCCAGCTCTACCATTCACTAGCTGAATGGCCTTAGTCAAGTTACTTCTCAGTGCCTTAGTTTCCTTATCTGTCGAACGGGTATAACAACAGTACTTACCTCACAACACTGTTGTGAAGATTAAACAAGTTAATGTATATAGCAGCACTCAGAATAATACCCAGCAGTGTTAAGCATTCTGTAACTGTTAGCTATTTTTGCAGAAGCAGAATGGCATAAAATAGTGCCAACTTTACAGAGCCATTATGAGGAATAAAAAGGTCAATGTATTAGAAGCCCTTAGAATAATGCTTGATATGTACTAATTCCTATATAACTGTTAACTATTATTAATATTTTCCAATTTACAATGTTCATATTCTGTTTTTCCTCTCACGAGAAAGAAATAATGTTGACTGGAAAGCGTTTATTGCAACTGCCTTTTGAAAGCTGGGCTTTGCTGAGGTAGGGAGGGTGCTGATTCAGTGGTTCTCTGCCCTGACTGCGCAATGGAGTCCCCTGGGGGACTTTGAAAAAATTCTGGTGATGGAACCCATCCCTGACTCATTATATCAGAGTCTTTTACAGGTGAGGCCTGTAGTATGGGTAGTGTTAAAAACTTCCCAGGTGATTCTAATGTGGCTCTAGGGTTTAGACCTTTGTAGAAATTATTTTTTATTAATTTTCTGTTTTCAAATATCCAATCCATTCTTAACTATTCCATAAATGTTATATTTTCCTTTTGGGAAAAATTATAGGAAATGAATCAGCACTTCTGCATGTCTTTCTGTGTCTGTTACTCATCTGTTCCAAAGAGTTAGTCACTGGATTTAAAGACAATGAATATAAAGCCACCACTCACAATTGTATGTTTCCTCATGGTCTGATTTTCATGGTTCATATATTACTTTTTTGTTTTAGAAAAATACAAGATTGATTTTAAAACATATTTCGAAAAAAATACATTGTTTATTCATGAAAGGCTTAAGGTGTTACTGATGGTTTTATTTATTACATTTGAATAACTATATAGTAATAGAGCTCTTAAAGTATAGGTGGAATGTTTTCTTTGACTTGTTTGCTTTAGCAATGACTTTTTGAATTGGAGCTCAAAAGGAAAAAAGGTATCAGTGATCCATTTCATTGAGTACAGAAACCAAAACTTACTTAAAAACTTAAATGAATAACTTTGATTTCAGCCAGTTATTCTCAAATATTTCCTTGTCCACTGCTATAGCTGACTCTGCTATAATGGAGGGAAGTATAAGATACACAGGAATGTAAGGGAAGAAGTTCCCAAGGAGAACAGGAAAATGCAGTGCTTCCTCCAAACTAGAAGTAATGCACAGGGACATTGCCAGGTGAGTGGGGATAGATGGGAAGGCAAAGGTGGAGGAATAGCATGATAGCAAATAGTGTGTTTGATTCAAGTATATCTGGTGGCAGGAGACATGAGGCTCAAAAGCTGTTGGTAGATCTTGATTGTGAAAGGCCCTGTATGTAATCCTCAAAGGTTTAGAGTATAACTTGTAGATCAGTGATTCTTAGAATTAGTGGGGGTGATGTAATTGGTTTAGATCCACTTATTATGGAGCCCATGAATAGTATGTTAAAAATCTTTCTGGGTGATTCTAATGAGCAGTCAGAGTGAAAAATCTGTTCCATAATTTGGAGCTTTGAAGAATACTTCATAAGTAACCATGATCAGATCACCCTTTAGTGGCTGGAGCATGGAAGGACGGATTGGATGAAAGGAAGGATAGATTATCTCTTGTGCCTAGAGATAGTGACACAAGACAGTTAGGAGGCTATTGCCCCAGACCAACTGAGAGATGAGTCTTGATCAAAGAGTCAAAGTGGAAGTGGAGGTGAGGAGAAGGAATTGAGAGGTAGTGAGGAGAGAGAATTGACCAAATTAGGTGATTGGTGAGATGTAAGGGTGGAATGGGGGAAAGTTTAAGGTGACTCCTAGGTTTTGGACTCAGTTGATGGTATTATAATATTCCTAGCAATAGGGAGTAATGGAAGAAGAGTAGTTTTCGGTGATTGGTGTATTTAAGGCATGAGCAGAGAAGAAATGACTTCTATTTTGGGTACATTGAGTCTCACTCATCATTCATTTATTCAGCAAATACTTACTGAGCACCTGATACTCCAGGCACTTTTCTAGGCGCAGGAGTTATAGCAGTCAAAAAGAAAGAACAGGGGCTTCCCTGGGGGCGCAGTGGTTGAGAGTCCGCCTGCAGATGCAGGGGACACGGGTTCGTGCCCCGGTCCAGGAAGATCCCACATGCCGCGGAGCGGCTGGGCCCGTGAGCCATGGCCGCTGAGCCTGCGTGTCCGGAGACTTTGCTCCGCAACGGGAGAGGCCACAACAGTGAGAGGCCCGGGTAACCCCAAAAAAAAAAAAAAAAAAAAAAAAAAAAAAAAGAAAAAAAAAAAAAAAAAAAAAAAAAAAAAAAGAAGGAACAAATAGACAAAAGTCCTTGCCTTATTTTCTAGAGGGGAAAGACAGTAAATAAGCAGGGGAGGGGCTGAGGGATGCAGGTTGATGGGTGTGCAGTTTTAAATAGGATTGTTTGGTGGGCCTCACTGAGAAGATGATATTTGAGCCATGCAGATATCTGAGGGAGAAGCCTTCCAGCCAAAAACAGTAGGTGGACAAGTCCCCAGGAAAGTGTATTTGGCAGGTCAAGAACTAGCCAGAAGGCAAGAGAAACTAGAGTTGAGAAGGTGCTGGGAGAGTAGTAAAATGTGAGATTAGAGAGGAAAAGGGGTGAGAGATGATGGGTCAGGTATCATATATGGCTTTGTAGCCTTTTGTAAATACTCGAAAAGTGAGGCCCACAATAGCTTGAACAACTTTCCCAGATTATATAGGCAGGAGTATTGGTCTGTTGTATTATCAGACTGCATGTTGATTATATACATACCAATTATGTGTATTATATCATATTTAGTATAAATGTATATCTGTATACATAAAACATTTCTTAATGTATGAGCTTGTGAAGACATTTAATGGGGAGTCACAGGGGTGCTTTATTACTAAAAGGCCAGTAAGTGGATAATGAGCATAAAGCATAATAAATGTTGTTATGAATTTGGACTTCCATTTATTGTGTGATTTACCAGATCTTTTATGCAATATTTTATGTCATTGTGTAGATTTTTGCAGTAGACTGCAAAACAAATTTTGGGTCATTAAAGCAAATGGCATGGAACTTTATCGTATAGTATTATTTGGCAGTGGAACAAGTTCTTTTCCTTGAAAATTTAGTTGATAATTTTAGATAGCAGTTTATTGCATATTTACATGACATCATTTTTTATACCTGGAGGTTATTCTTTTTTTTTTTTTTTTCTTTTTTTTGTGGTACGCTGGCCTCTCACTGTTGTGGCCTCTCCTGTTGCGGAGCACAGGCTCCGGACACGCAGGCTTAGAGGCCATGGCTCATGGGCCCAGACGCTCCGCAGCATGTGGGATCTTCCTGGACCGGGGCACGAACCCGTGTCCCCTGAATCGGCAGGCGGACTCTCAACCACTGCGCTACCAGGGAAGCCCTGGAGGTTATTCTTATAGAATCATTTTATAACATTTCTATCTGAAATGGCTTTAGATCAATGTTCCACATCTCTTAGGATACGTCTTCCTTTGTCAAACTGGAGTTTCAGATTTATGAACATATAATTCTGTTTTGTTTCTCAATTAATTGCACTGTAGGTGCTTCTGCTACAAGTAGATTTATAGCAGGATAATTTTAGATTAATTACATAGCATATAAATCCATCATCCCCATATAACTGCTTACATTAAGAGTCATGTGTTTACCTTATGGTTGTTTAAAATTCTGCATTTCTCTTATTTAACCTATATCTTGTCTTGGTTTCCCTTTTTTAAATTAAATATTCTTAAAGATTTATGAAGTTGTGGTCAAATTACAGAAAAAATATCTCCTAACTTTGGAAAGTCTGTATAGAGACCCACCACAGTCAAACAATCGTTGTTAATCAGTATTTGTTCTTCTGACAATATATTTTATAGTTGTGTTTGTGAATGTTTATTTTCATTGGTTGTAAGTGTGTAACTGATGATTACTTTTGCTAGTATACACATTTGTTACACATGCATTACCATATTTATATATTCAATCGAGTAAATTCTACATATGGATTGTCTAACAATCAATTGTAAAAATAATTTCAAGTCCATTATAATTGATTTGTTTTTTCATTTAAAGAGCATTTAACAGTATACCATCAATTAATTTTTTGAAACCTAAGCAATATAATGAATGGCATTGTATTAATTGAAACACATAATCATTATAATTATGATAGTTCTATAATAAAACAGAATTCTTGAATCAGACCCTATAAATGTAGGCATTTTCAGTGAGGTCCTGTAAGTCCATAATTTAAATAAATTTTATTTTTCTGTCCTTTTTTCTGCCTAACTTCTAATTTTCTTAATCTTAACTAAAATTTAATTTTCTATCCTTTATTTCCCTAATATTTCTTTGTTTTCTAGAGTTCATAGTGTTCAGATGGTATTATCAGATTTTATTCCACCTCAGTCCATTTTTAGATTGATTCCTTATCTTACAAAATACAACCACAATGACCTAATATTCTGGACACATTATGAAGCTTCATTACACTTTTCTTGTAAAACTGAATTGCTAGATTAAGAGAGAAAATATGATATCTTATTTCCGTTTTGACACTTTTAACAAAGTGTCACATGAAGTAGGTTTTGTGTTCATAGATGCGAATAGAAACCTAGCAGACACTCTCAAAATAGTCAAGGCTTAAAAAACTTAAATCTCATTTGAATTAGACCAAAGTTCCATTTTGTCAAATACATCATTTTGAAGAATTGCTTGAAACAGTTGATAATGAGTGTAATTGATTTTACCAAATTTGGCAAGACACTTGTAAACTGTGTCTGAAAATCCTGGAATATCTGTTCCATTGCTTTCCAGGTGTTACTGTATAGCAGTTATCAGTTTTGTGTAAAGTCTGTAAGTAATAATACTGACAATTCCTGCTTATGTAAAACATTTGTGCTTTTATTTTTTAAAGAGCCCCTGCTTTCATCTTATTCTTTGTCCAAAGGTAGATTTGTGATTGAAAACACTATGTGCAAAAAAAATTTTGGGGGATTTGAGTGATGAATTCCTTTTTTGGTTTCTGTTTCACCATCCTAGTTTTAAATTTCAGTTTATATGCATGTGTTGATGGGAAATAAACTCAGCCATCCTCCACAATTCCTGGGTAAGTTGAATCAAGAGTGACATTAGTGGCATATGATTCTTATGGCTAATTTATATATGCACTTATAGTCACAGATTTTGGAGTATTAGAAAATTGTGAATACATTTTTTGTTAGCATATTTGCCATGTTATTTTTTTTCTGTAGAATAGAACTACTAATGTGGCTTGACCAAATTAATCTAGATCTGGATTGAATAGATTTTCTCTTATTTTAAAAATTGGTTGGTAGTGCTGGCATCATTTTATACAGCTGTTTTGATCAGATTTTTTCTTAATGCTATACTTAACTATTGAAGTAAATTTGGATGTGTCTCTGGATCATTTTAATAATTAAGGTATATAGCTTGTGGAGAAAATGGAAGCCGAAACAAGAACTTATCGTAGTATAAAAAGCAAATGCTGATCTGAAGCCTGATGTGGTTTTATTAATTTCTACTCCATCTTGTTATGAATAAATATGCTAGGAAATGTCTGAAATGTTTAGTATTTTATGATGTTTATGATAAATAATCTAAGCTTTTAAACTTTTCTGGGTATATAATATAATCAAATTAAGCATCAGATTGATTTATATTTATATATAGCTGTAAAACAATTGATCATTAGTTACGTAGCAAGCACTGTACTGAGCTGTAAGGGAGAATGAGTGAGATGAAATTTCCTTTGTCTTATGCTAGAAGTGGACAACAGGCTCAGAGCAGTTTAGTAGCTTGCCCAAGGTCACACAGCTAGAGAGCTGTCAGAGTTTAGCTTCAAACTCTGGTTTATTTGATTCCAAAGACCGCATTTTTTTTTGAAATGTTACATTCACCTTCTGCCTGAGGAGTCAAAGAATGACATTTCATTTTTATTTTAAATCTGTGTTGTCAGATTGGAATTGACAAGTTCAAATATATTCAATATAAGGAAATTGGAAAGAAAAGAGGTAGGCTACAAAGACAGTAAAGATTCAGAATGGAGAGGTGCTGCCTTTAGTTTTAGCATTCTCTCCACTAGACATGCTTACCTGTTAGAGATAGAGTGTCTTAATCTTTCTGGAAGAGATCTGTGAAGACTAAATGAAAGGGACCAAAATTATTAGAGTTCTTCCAGTTCTTAGCATTTATGTTTACAAGAAAAATATCTAACATTAAAGTTTTCATTTTCAATAGAAACAGAATATCGTATATTTTACTCTACCTCAGGGCAAGATTAAAAATGTAGGCTGTCAGTTTTATCTAAATTGTTTTCTAGCTATACTATTTAGAAACGAAGTACACATGGGTGTATATATCACACTAGAATTTCAATTGTTGGGGTATATTCTGAGAGCTCATTTTATCTTAAGAATATTTCTTGTTCTGATAATTAGTTTATGTTAGAATGAAGATTTCTCATTTACTTCTCAGAAAAACACACATAGAGGTAATTTCTCAGAAATAGTGAAATACATTTTTTCAAAAAGAGCTAAAACTTTGTAGAAATGCTTACTGTTTCAGAGATTTTTAATGTGAGTGTTTCATAGTTATTAATTTCTAGGAGTGACTTTTACATGGACTTACATTGTTAATAAAATCCTCCTGAAGATCCCTACAGGTAAATGGGGTTATTACCATGCTTATTAGAATTATCACAGTAAGCGGGCTTGCGTTGAGTGCCAGCCGTATGCTTAGTTGTAGACAGAATATGAAAATAAAGGTGGTGCTTCAGATAACAGCTTTAGAAAGATACAGCTACTTCTTGAGTTTAAACAAAATGTAAAGTTATACAGTAGAAATATCAGGATATTAGATCATATCAGAATGAGTGTATCTGAAGCACTTACCAAGTATAAGATTCCACGTATTGTTCTTCCCATGCAGAGTTTAGAGTGTAGTGGGAAAAGAAAGAGTGAAATGAGAATGTAAATAGTGTGGAAGTGAGCCTGGAATTGATGAGTTGTACGTAGACAAGCACTGTAAATGTTTAAAAGGAGCATCGTTGGGGGCTGTAAAGTCTAGGCAGGAAGGCTTCATGGAGAAGTTGACCTTAACTTTAAAGAGTAGGTAGGTCAGGGCTTCCCTGGTGGCACAGTGGTTGAGAGTCCGCCTGCCGATGCAGGGGACACAGGTTTGTGTCCCGGTCTGGGAAGATCCCACATGCCGTGGAGCGGCTGGGCCCGTGAGCCATGGCCGCTGAGCCTGCGTGTCCGGAGCCTGTGCTCTGCAACGGGAGAGGCCACAACAGTGAGAAGCCCGCGTACCGCAAAAAAAAAAAAAAAAAAAAAAAAAGAGTAGGTAGGTCAGTTCCCCAGGCATAGAGAAGGGTTGAGCCAAGATGGGCTGTGCATTATACCCTGAGGGCATGGTGTGGGCAGGCTGGCCTCCCCTAGGTCAAAGCTGTAGAAGAGGGGGTCACAGCACAAAAGAAGGAAACGGAGATTTTGACTGTGTCGGTGTCTACCTAAGAGCCGAATTGTTGCCAGAAAGACTGCAGACAGGAGATGACAGATGGACCCTGAAAAGTATGAATGACCGTCCTCTTTTACTGCTGGGTATAGAGGATCTCTTCTGGCCTCTCAGTTACAGTAAGGTCTTGGAATTCTGGAAACCCTTATGCCACTAGGTTAACTTAATGTACTCAGAAAACAGCTTTATTTAAATTCCTGTGCAATGTGCCTCAGTCTTTCCAATCCAGTTCATTTTGAAATGCCTCTATCTGAGCCTCCATCATATTATTAAAACCTGCTTGTAATGCTATTTTTAGGTTCATATATCATGCTAACTGAAAAAAATTTTTTTTTTCATTTTGACTAATCCACTGAAAATAGCTTCTGATTGTGCAACTTTGCAAATAATTTAAAACATGTATATTTGTGAGGAGTATATCTAGCCTGAAATTGTGGCTATATTCTTATTTATTAATGTTGTTTTGTGGGCAAACTGACTTCTTAGTCTTGCTTTGTGGGTATCAACTGATGGGCAGGGCTGATTTCTTCCAGTCTAGCTATAAATGAGGCCTTTAAAAAAAAGATACTCATTAATTGTCTCAAATTCTAGTTAAGGAAATCATTAAGTGCTTAATAAATTTTACATGGGCTCATAATATTTTTAGTTTTTAAAATTATTTTCTACTAACCTTTCTCTAAGGAAACACTTACCAGTTTAATGCTGTAAATATTGGAGTAGATCTGTAAAAGCTATTTTACAAGTTATTGTGTCAGATAAGAATGTGTTTAACTAAAGAAGACAGAAAACTTGGCCACAGTGGCTTTTGTTTGTCTATTTTCCAGAATGTGTAAGTGAGTTGGCCCTGACTAAGTAGATACTGAATGATGCATCATGGTCCCATGCTTTTCCTCTCTTTTTGGTCTGCTTTTCCTTAGAGTGTTGAATCTGTTCTCATGGGTATAGATTTCAAGCATTTTAAAGAAACTAATCCTAGTTCCAGGTAGGAAGGGGGAAGACTTTCTACTGACATGAGTTCAGTCCTTTTTTCAAGAATGGAAGTCTTCCCCATACATCTCTGCCTACATATCCCTGGTTCGAATTATGTCATACAGCCATCTATGACTGCAGGAGAGGTGGGTAAATTGAATACATCCAGCTTCCATAGCCAGAAGAAAGAAAAGGAGAAGGAGCTTGGGAATAGGTGTTAATGAATCTAACCCTATATTAGGGTTCTCCAGGGAAACAGAACCAATAGGATATATGTCTATCTACCTATCTATCTATTCATCTCTCTGGAGAGAGAGAGAGAGATTTTAAGGAATTGGTTCACAGATGTGGAGGCCAATAAGTCCAAAATCTACAGGGAACACTGGCAGGCTGGAAATTCTGGAAAGGGTTGATGTTGCAGCTCAAATCTGAAAGCAGTCTGGAGGCAGGATTCGTTTCTCTTTGGCTCTTTGGGGGACCTCATTCTTGTCTCTGAGAGCCTTCAACTGATTGGATGAGGCCCACCCACACTGTGAAGTGTAATTTGCTTTACTCAGAGTTTGCTGATTTAAATGTTAATCACATCTAAAAAAATACCTTCATAACAGTATTATAGACTGTTGTTTGACCAAACAGCTGGGCATCATAGCCTAGCCAAGTTGACACATAAAATTAACCATCATAGCTACATAATTTGCTAAGGTTTGATAATATCCAATGGTTTAGAACCTTTGCAACTCAAGTCCTGCCTCAGCTTCAGTGGGTTGACATCTTTCATGTTGTAGTTTGTGTATATTAAATGCAGTCGTTTTTCTGTGTATTCCAGGAAATTCTCTATGCTAATTCTGAAATGGATTTACAAGACTAATATTAATTTAAAGAGGAATCTTAAAAAAAGATCTGTTGAGATTTCTTAGGCTCTTACGTATTTCTAAGGTGGTAAATGACCTATCATTTTAAGCAGTAAGATTACTTTTACCTAAATGACCAGAGAATGTTAGGAGGGATAGTAGAATGTTGACTGGCTTGGAAATGAAGAGACCTAGGTATTTATATTATCTCTGACATTAATTACTTTTTCACCTTGCCTTTCTGAGTCACCTATAAAAGAGGACTAATAACACATTTTGTACCTTTCCTATTGGATTGTGACAGTTACACGAGATAATGGATCTAAAAATGCTTTATGAACCATAGAATGATAAAAATATATAAAGAAACACTAAAATGTAAAGATAAATGTCTCATAACAACCTCCTCTGTGATTGGAGGATGACATGGCTTATGGGCTGTCAAATGAAGGTTAGGGCTGAATGCCGGAGTCAGAAATGATCTGGTCCCAACTGATAGAGTAAGCTTCAGCCTAGAGAACCTCAAAAGAACATCCATTCCATGAGATTTGATTCTGTGGAAAGCAATGGGAGGCCATTCCCTGGCAGAATAAGGAATGTTTTGAAATTAACATCAGGATGTTGGATTTGGTAGCATGACAGCTGTTTCAATCTATGCTGCTTCAAATCTCTCCTTCGGAAATGCACAACAATTATTCAACTAATGCTAGAAAAATATAATTTAAGAAATATTTCATTTTAAGAACAAAATTCTACAGCTAAATATTAATTAAAAAAAAAAACTAAATAGAGAAGGGAGTAACAGAAGAGTATACCTAATGTTGTCTTTAATAAGAACAGCCTTTAGTCTTGAGTGCTGTTACTTAAGTTAATTTTTCTTGTACGTAGAATAATTAGGCAAAACTAAAAGTCACTGAGGATTTCTTAATTTGGTGAGCCATCATTTCAAGCATATCAAAATCAAGTAAACTTCCAAAAATACGTGATAATAAATCTACCCATGGAATGGGATTTCTATAACTAACTACATTTATCTTTAATCTCTGACTTCTTTCATATAATTTTAAATGTCTTTGGGAGAATGATTTTGAATGTGTTTATATATGATATGAACTTATTTATGAAACTTAGAATGTGTACCTAGCAGTTTAATTCCTCTAAAAATATTGATTTTGAAACTCTTAAACAGTAACTTTTAACATGTTTTTTGATGTTCATATGAAATGGACACTTAAAATATCAAGGTTGGTTTCAAGTTTTCAGTGTTGGTTATTTGTAATATATCCATTGTCCTGGTAATTTCACTTTTAGCCATTTATCCTAAGGAAAGCAGAGATGACTTTAGACTTGTGAGTGATATTTAATGTGTGAGACAACATAAGGGATAGAGAGAATGGTTAAACTACTGGGCACCCTATGACAATTATAGACATCCATCAAAAATGATTTTCTGCGTTCACTATGCATGAAACTGGAAAATACTTATGACATAATGCTATGTGAAAAGAATGGGCTAAAAACGGAGGATAAATCATTACCTCAATTCAACACATAAATTATATACTGCAGTATAATTAGGACTTTAGGGACAATACATTGCACTCTGTTATTCCTCAAAGGATATATTAATATGTAAAATACTGTGGATACTCTGCTTAATGAAATTCAGAGTACTTCTTCATGTGGGGAAATGAAAAAACAAGCAAATATGGTGGGTTTATTTCTAGGTAATGGGCATATAGTCAATGTAAAAGAATTTATTTGAATTTAATACAATAGGCACTATCATACGTTATTCAGTAATGAATTTCCATGGTTACAGTAGTCTTTTAGGAAGATAACTGAAGCACAGTATATGGAAAATTCTAGAGGAGTAACTGGATTTGAAAAGGTGGATAAGAAGCTTTTGTTTGTCATCCAGAATGAGCTGTTCACTGGTACTTCGAGTGTGAAAAAAGGCTCAGTGTTGGTTCTTGGAAACATAAAATTAAACTTAGATATTTTACCTTTTTTTTCAAAAAAATAATACTGACATCTTTTTATTTCCAATAAAGGTCTGATATAAATAAGAGCTGAGAGAAGAGAAGCAATGGGAAAACAGGTTGCTTTAAGAGACTTAGCTTTAACAATTGGAAAGAGCTTTGCTGTTAACAACCTACTCGGGAACATAATTGTACAAACTTAGGAGCATGTAGTTTAAAGGTGGTGCTTAGAAATACAGAAAGAAATTCTTACTCATAATAAGAATTAGAGCCTCGCATTACATGAATCATACTGCGCTGGGCTATAAAAAGAAGACAAACTACTAAAAAGAGCTATTTTAATTACTGTGCTAAGAAGTACATTTCTAGTAAAGTTAAAATTTCCTTGGTTGCAACATGTTTTTTTCTTGTGCAGTTACTTCTTTTTTTATTGTGAGAAAATTTTAATGTAAATATTCAAATTCATTTTCTGAGGTAGACTTTCTAAAATATTTTGAGCAGTCTCTTTAATGTTTACATAATCTCTTTCTGATCACAGCCATGAAAGATGTTGTCTTATTCCTCCTTGTAGTCACGTATAGTCCTACGAGATATAGGAGATAAGAAAATCAAAGAAGATTTTTGTTTATTTTTGGCCATCTCTATCTTTATTCTGTGTCCCTAAATTAGACTCATTGCATAGCCTTACCTCAGAGCACTCATATTTTGTGCCAAATAAATAAGGACGGACATTACTCTTGAGGCCACTCTGTCATTTATCCAATTAAAAGGTTGGTTCTTAACAACCTATCATTTGGACAAAATATTCATTTGACACCGTTTGCATTTTCAGAGTTCATTCATGTACAACATTGATAACAAATAG
Source organism: Lipotes vexillifer (assembly GCF_000442215.2). Taxonomy (NCBI): domain Eukaryota; kingdom Metazoa; phylum Chordata; class Mammalia; order Artiodactyla; family Lipotidae; genus Lipotes; species Lipotes vexillifer. The sequence continues at coordinate 1,432,157 of NW_006787415.1, forward strand.
CTGCGTAAGGGAAATTCTCCACAAGCAGAATTGCTTGAATAAAAAGGAAGAATAGATGGAAAAGAAAAACCTAAAATTTTTCGGCTTAGAAATGAGATGGGGATACTCTTTTTTTTTTTTTTTTCTTTTGCGGTACGCGGGCCTCTCACTGTTGTGGCCTCTCCCGTTGCGGAGCACAGGCTCCAGACGCGCAGGCCCAGCGGCCATGGCTCACGGGCCCAGCCGCTCCGCGGCTTGTGGGATCTTCCCGGACCGGCGCACGAACCCATGTCCCATCGGCAGGCGGACCCATCAGCAGGCGGATTCTCAACCACTGTGCCACCAGGGAAGCCCGGGGTACTCTTTTGATTGATTGATTGATTTTTTTGCTAAATTCTGAGTTGATCACGTGGAAATATTGCATTTTTAAAGTAAATGTTATAACACAACATTTGCAGCTCTCAAATTCTAAACTGAAGTGGCCACATTCAGGTACTGACTTACATAGCTCATAAATCACTGGCTGCTGTTCAGACAGTATTCATCTGCAAAGTTGGTCCAGGAAAGTGTCCTGTTCAATACTTTTTTTTTTTTTTGCTGTACGCGGGCCTCTCACCGCTGTGGCCCCTCCCGTTGAGGAGCACAGGCTCCGGACGCGCAAGCCCAGCGGCCATGGCTCACGGGCCCAGCCGCTCCGCGGCATGCGGGATCCTCCCGGACCGGGGCACGAACCCGTGTACCCTGCATCGGCAGGCGGACTCCCAACCACTGCGCCACCAGGGAAGCCCCTGTTCAATACTTTTTAAAAGCAGATTCCTGCAAAGAAGTTTCTGACTACACAGATCTGGGAATAGGAGACAACTTCTTATTTGTTGATTCAGAAGACAATTTTTGGGAAAACAGTAACTTGAAGGTTTCAAAAAATCAGGATTTCAAAGCTCTAGTAAAGTACTATTAATTAAAAAATAATCTATTTTTAAAAAAAGATAATCTATATCCATATTCTTTTTAACCATCAATTAAATAATACGTAATAATGCATAATGTATGTCCTTATGTAAAATTTTGGGAAAACTTGATCAACTTTATAAAATTCTTTAAAGGATAAAAAGATATAACAATTCTAAATCAAACCCACATTTGGAGGAAATGATTGACTTTTGGTTCTATATACCATACAAAAGTTCAAGCACTTTTGCATGGCATATCAGTCGGGATTCTTGGTTGAAGGCAGAAGTACCACCTCTGGATAGTTTATACAGAAGCAGACTTATTAAAGGACCTTGGGCATTTCATAAAATTCTGGCAGAGCCTGAGAAGCAGATTGAGGCTAGGCTGCCAGGGACAGGCCCGGAATTACGCTCCAGGCCCTCTCTGGTGTGATGTCAGATGCTGCTGTGGCTGAGCATACACCAGACCTCACTCTCCAGACACTGCCCCTGGAGCCACAAGAAACTAGTGTAGCTGCCTTAGCAGCCACCACCCTTGCAGGGAAGCAACCTGCACTGCTTATGGTTCTTCGTGTCACTAGATTACTGGATCAGGTGGGGCTGATGGGAAAATCCCTGGGCAGATTTCTGTACCCTCGCTCTAAGGAGGCTTGTGAAGCTGGCTATGTTCCATTTCTTGCTTCTTGGACAGACTAACATGGAGGATTCCTCAAACATAAGAATGGAATATAGATGATGAGAGTCCAGAAAAAAATTAAAATGTATATGGCATTCAGGGTCTTCAACTATCAGCTTCATAGCTTACTCTGTTCCACCCTTACATTCACCCATATACCCTGCATTCTGGCCATAGACTCTTCAGCATCCCTTAAAATTTTCTGACACTGTGAAAAAAAAAATCAAATTTTTTGATGTCACAGAATCTTCCTTTTTTTTCCCTTGGAAGAAATATCATCCTTCATTTTGAGTTCTCTCTCTTGCTTTCACTCTTGTTCTCTTTTTGGTTTCTGTCTCATTCCCTTGAGTGGAAAGTTCTTTCACATGAGGTGCCACGTGTCAGTCATTTGGTGGAGCTTCAAGTCATACTGATCAATAGGCTGTATTCACTGGTACATTCTTTTAACTCTAGTCAAAAGAGTTGTTAATGTGACTCTTTAAGACCTTAATTTTGTAATATTTGAATAAGAATTTACAATTTTATTTATTTCTCCAAACACTGTTTTGCATACAGCTTCAGGTATTATCTCTACATATAATTTGAAAAATAAACCTAGAGGTTAACATACTTTGAATTTTTCTCTCTAAATAATAATGTATACTGTTAAGACAAGTTGCTTTGTATTAAAAACCAAGTCTGCCTACCTGCTTGTTTAAATGTAGGTTCAGTGATATTGGCAGGCTATCATATAAAGAATTTTTCAGATTAAAAATAAAAGACAAAACACAAACCTAGAATATTGCTAAATGAAGACTTGGAATATGGAAAGTCTTACTCTATCTGAATGATGCTTTGAACTTATTCCATGTAGTGAGTGGACTTACATTTGAGTGATTTATTATTACAGTGATTGTGGACTTACATTTGAGACATGAATAATCTTCACTGGTATTGAAAATGATAGGCTGAAAATCAAGGTGCTCATAGTTTTTTAATGCAGAGCCTGTAATATCAATTAACATGGAAAATCTTTTTATAAGTACTGTCTCAAAATGAGATGATAAAGCCTGAGGATATGAAGACATAAAGATCAAGCATATCTGAAGTTTTGTTTATTCTATTTCCTATCATAGTGGCAGATATTATTCTCATTCACTGGGGACCTTTTTCTGTTATCTGATTTATAGAACTATTAAAGAAAGTATGATCTTGATACATTATCCTAGATTTTAAGTAGTTTATGCTAATGAAATTATAATACCATTGAAAAGGTCCTTTAAAGGCTCAACATTAAATAGAAATGTTCTAAATTCCTTTTGCCAGCTGGGGTTACTTTAGTCCTTGAGGACATGGGGGAATATATTCTCACTACCTACAGCACCGCACATTGTCTCTGGACAAGGTATGAGAGCTGTAAACCCATTTTCTAGATCTAAAGGAATGTGAGAGTGGTATGTTGCTTGCTTTTTAAAAAAGAAAATGAACTCTTTGTTTACTACAGATGTAAGATGTATTTCTGATCACTGAATATTTAAGATGTGAGGAATCTTTTTCCGACTCTTGCTAACCGAGCTCATTTTTAGCACTTTTGGTGATAACTTATACGTGAATCAGAAATTGAAGTTTTTCAGTGGAAGTAGTTGTCTAAAGTATGTCATTAGACTTTTGTAAAAATTTTATTTTTAGGAATATAATCTTTAGATACTATGTTAACCTTTATCAAAATACACTGAGAACAGGGCTTCCCTGGTGGCGCAGTGGTTGAGAGTCCGCCTGACGATGCAGGGGACACGGGTTCGTGCCCCGGTCCGGGAAGATCCCACATGCCGCGGAGCGGCTGGGCCCGTGAGCCATGGCCGCTGAGCCTGCACGTCCGGAGCCTGTGCTTCGCCACGGGAGAGGCCACAACAGTGAGAGGCCTGCGTACCGCAAAAAAAAAAACCCAAAAAACAAAACCACTGAGAACAAATCCATACATAAGTAATTCTATGTAGATTCTTAAAAATGGAAAAATATGCTTGAGGGGGTGGAATTACATGAAGTTGACCTTGTTTCTCTTTGTATAAACTCTGCTTTAAAAATTTCACTTTTATTAAAAAAGGCTGCAGGACATATCCTTATGTGTATATGTATATATGTATATGATATATATTTATTATATACAATTTACAGATCAATGTGAGAGTATATTTGTATGGATGACATATATATGTATATTACATACGTTATATCTATTACACATATATTCATTTACCTAAATAGTAATTACATATATATGTCAATATACAATATGTCTGTAATTGTATATTTGTCCCCCCTACACATATACACAAACACACAGCTTTAGTAGTAGACAGATTTGTACCAGTGCCTTGATTATGATTTTTATACCATGTTTCTTAGTGAAGCTTTTCCAGACTTTTGAATGCATCACTTTTGATACAGCAAGGCCCATTTAAATTCTAATAATGTGAATACTAGGTCATAAAACCCATCTAACATGTGAGTATTACCAGAGAATAACATTCATTGAAACTGTAAAAACACTTACTTTATTTTATTTAAATGAGTCTATTATTCTCTTATAAATGTTAGTCTCTAAAATTTCTGTTGTTATTTGCAAAATTACATTTGTCAGGTTCACTTTCATAAAATTAGATAAGTTTACTCTATATTCTTGAATGTAAATTTTATTCTGGTACAAAAATAAAATCAAATAATTATTATTTAAATATTTCCCCAACAGAGATCATCTGATTAGCTAGAATAAAGAAAAGAATTCACATTTATTTAACTAGATACCATGCCTAGAATGATCTAAATTATCTTGTTTAGTTTTTATAGTAACTCTAAGTGTATGTATTTTTATCTCCATTTTACAGATGAACAAAACTGATGCTTAGATGAGGTTAAATAATCTTACTAAAGTCTATCTGACTTCAAGACCTGTGCTCTTAGCATTCTACCTCACCAGATTGGGGAAAAAAAGCACATTTTGTTTTGAATTTTTAAAAGTATCTTTTATTTGATGATGGATTTGGGAGGTAGAACTTATGTCTAAGACTTCCTTCCTTCACTTATGGCATGTTGCAAATTGTGTTGATAATAGTTTATGAGATTAGCTCAGTTTGATCTTTATATTTATCTTGCTTGCAATGGAAAGGTTTCATTGAGGTGTTATTTTTGGACCTCAAGGAATCAAGAGTTGCATTCTTTTGAGTCTGAAAGTTATTCACGGAAGTTATTCTGTGTTTTTATTTTGATTATAATTAAAAATATGTAGTGAAACATGAGCAGATTCTGGATGGTTTGGATGATACTTTATAACTGAGTCTTAAAGGATGTTATTATGCAGGATATAAGTCTATAGATTTTATACTTAGTGATATGTTTGTACATGTTTAGGTACTATAGTAATAAACAGTTAAAGTCAACAGTCATGATTCTTCAGAATTTTTTTCCTTTCAAAGTGTTTTATACATAAAATTTGATGAAGAGTTGGTTAGGATACTCCAAATGCCTTGAAGACAGGGACCAGGTCTTATTCAGAGCTCTAGAGAATAGATGCTTTCAATAAATTTGTGAAGAATTAAGCTGTGTTTTATATATATATAAAATGTACTATTAAGGAGACACAGGTCATCATGCACATAGAACATAGAACACTATAATAATAAGCATATAAGGTTTGGGGGGTTAACTATTAAACATCATCGTAAAATTTGGAAGACATGAACTGGAAATCTCACGAATTAGATGAATGCTAGGCAAGTTGCACAGAGCTGGGGAACACACATGTATGAGAATTGTAGTAAAGTTGCTTTCTGTGGATATCTTTCTGCTATTCAGTGCTTCCTCTCTTTTCTAGTGATAGCTCTGCCAGGATTCTTATCAAACTTAGAGTTCCCAGTTAGAAAGTGATAGTCAAAAAACTATCATGTTTCCCCTGTGCTTCAACTACAGCATCCCCTTCTATGGTGCTTGGAAAAGGGCCAGCTGAAATTAATCTGAGGAAGAGTCAGCACCTCTAGCCTAGAGGACTCCTTTCTTGGACTAAGATAAGTGGCTCATCGGAATACCTATGGTAGTTTGCTGGTGGCAGTGGGAGGAGAGAGAAGACTGGTCATTTTAGGCTGGTAGTGTAAGATAACAAGGAAGAGCTCCATTTTTAATTTGCTTAAATAGGATGATAAACTGTGTGAAGATGGACTTATAAATCACCTATGGTTAAAGGACCTTCAGGTCATTCATTTGGGACAATGAAATAGATTTAGTATTTTGAACTGTTGACTAGAACATATATTTATAACTATTTGATCTAACTTTTGAGATCAATACACTTGTGAAAGTGTTACACAAACACAAATTTATCCTGCTTATAGATGAAAATTCCAAATTCTGTAGTTTTTCTTCTCTTTTTAAATTACAAAAGTAATGCATGCTTCTTATAAAGTAACATTACTAACAGCTAAGGGGAACAAAGTAAGTCTCCTTTCTCTGTATATTTCACCATATGTATTCATATTTTAAACAATGGATTTTGGATTGGAAAATGAATGTCACAGCAAGGATATGTTGTCATTTTCTTATAAAATGCTAATGCCAAATGATAATTTTAGTACACTAAAATATTTCTTGGTACAACATCTGTTAGCTTGTAAAAATTTCTTTAAATTTGCCCAAATTAACTAGATTGAAAATTAACATGAAATGAACCCATAGGTTGGACCCCTTGTGGTTCAATAAAAACAGATGTCTGTTTAAATACCCATGCTACTCCACTATTCAAAGTCCCTGAATCATTCTGAAGCCTTCTGTGCGCTTCTGCCTTGGGTTTAGTAGGCAAAGATGGGCATTCAGAGACTCTGTGGGACAGGAGGAATGTGGAACATGGCACATGCACCTACTGGAAGAAAACAAAAAACAAAATTACTGGTCTGTTCTTTTCAAATTGGCCTGGGCACCCCAAGAAAAGCCACAGGAGAAATATGGCACAGCTTCCTGAAGTATCAACCACGCTTCAAGTTTTTTTTTTTTTTTTTTTTTTT
>NW_006787415.1:1438883-1467221 GCF_000442215.2 Lipotes vexillifer
CGGTACGCGGGCCTCTCACTGTTGTGGCCTTTCCCGTTGCAGAGCACAGGCTCCGGACGCGCAGGCTCAGCGGCCATGGCTCACGGGCCCAGCCGCTCCGTGGCACATGGGATCTTCCTGGACCAGGGCACGAACTCGTGTCGCCTGCATCGTCAGGCGGACTCTCAACCACTGCGCCACCAGGGAAGCCCCCGCTTCAAGTTTTGAGGGCAAAAAGTTATAATGAAATAAATAAGGTTGTGTTAAGGAACAAAATTAAATGCCTAATTTGTAGGAATTTAAAAATTTTAGCATAAAAGAGGCGAAATTCTTTTTAAGCATTGAGTTTACACTGTTAATCCCTGAAGGTATGTATCCTGTCTTCTCTGCCCTTAAGGGTACTTCTGTTTGGGTAAATTTGAGAAAGTCTGCTATATGATGAGGACTAGAGAAATAGAGAAGGGACTTGTGGATTTTTCACTTTGGGTAGTATGGGAGAAGAGATGGGTAGATAGAAACTGAGGATTTCTCACAGTATGTAATAAAATACCTTGCAGATGGTAGGGCATATAAAAATGCTTGTGGGTTTTTAAATTTAGCTTCTCTTCTTATTAAGGAACAATGATGCTGGTATTGAGCACCAGCTCCCAAACTTTGCCAGTAGGTTTTCTTTAAAACTCTTCAACTGGCTGTTACTTTTCCTTTTTTTTTAATCCTGTGGATTTGAGAGGCTCTGACTTTCTCTGAGAAAAAAAAGAATAAGACTTTGAGAGAAGTGAAACTATAAAAATATTATTGGAGCCACAAAAGTTATTTTTAACAGTCTTCCCACACTTAGCAGTAACTTGAATAGCAAGAAGCCCAGCTTGACTCAGTGAGGTACTATGAGAATACTTCACCTTTATGAATATCCCTATATTATTCACCAGCTATTTTTTTTGTCTTTAACTGTGTCTGTCTTTAAGGATGTTGGCTGATGTTAAATAACATGATTGAAGTAATTCGTTTGTTTTAGGAAAAAAAAGTAGACGTCTCTAGAAATTTTTATTTCTCATTTCATAGCTGCTTACTAAAGAATGATTTTGAAGACAGGTTAGAGGATTTTGGAAGTAAGCATATTTCTAGAAGGGATTTCTCCAGATTGAGGAAATTATTATCCAAAGTTAGGTCAAAATAAAATATAAGGTTACAGGGTTAAAAGTGAAAAAGTGTATGTTTTAAACCTAATAATATAAACACAATTATAAATTTATGTGAATTTTTTTATGTTGAAATTGTGTAATTGTTCATAGATAATTTTGCATTAATCTATACTTATCCACTTTTAATTTAAATAGGTGTATTTAAGCAAAATATATGAAATTTTCTATTTGATATTAATGTGAGTTACAGTAAATATCATAGTATCTTGGTGTAATTTGCTTTTTATTATTTAATAATTGGTATCAAAATGAGTAATTTTATTTAAGCAATACATGTCTATATAAATAAATTTGATCCGGTAGAAAAGTTAGTATGAGAATTAATATAATATTTTGTTTTTTCTAATTCCATTTCAACATTTTGAGAATTAATATGAATTCTCAGGTTTTTGTCCCATCTCCTATAAATTCAAATGTGCAGTGTTAGTGCATGAAATGAAATATAAGGTTTTCAATGTGATTAATATTTTGGAAAAACAATTGGAAGGGTATAAATAAAAGCAGTGAAATCTGTACTGCTTTAATTAATAGTCAGATATTTCAGAATACCATGGAAAGTTTGAGAATAATGTGTAGAATATACCTTCATTCAAGAATGGTCAAACTAGTACACATAACACAGGTGTTCTGAGAATATATTTTAATCCTATCAATTTTCTTTTACCAAATCTAGTAGTTTTGTGTAATCTTCAACAGATAACAGCTAAACAATGTCATTCTTCTCTCTGAACTACTACAAAACCTTTCTCCTAGTGTGCACCGATGCTATTTTAACCTTCGTCTTGGTGCTAATGTATTATGTCCATATTGAATCTGACTCTCTTCTACCCTTAACTCATGATCATGAAAAGAATCCTGTTTGGTTCCAATGAAGGGGTAAACATGGATGTAAATATACTCATACTGCCTGGCAGGACACAATTATAATGGGTCGAGGTGTCCAGGTTCCTATTCATTTCAACATAAATACTTGTGCCCTTCCAATTTGGAATTTTTTTCCACTATTGTTTCTTTGATGCATTCCTCCTCTCCATTTTTTTCCCCCACTTTTCCCTGAAGTTAATGTTTGTTAGTCAGATCTTTTGCCTGCTGAATTGATTCTCTGTTTTATCTTTCTTTTATATTTTCCTCTTTCTCAGATTTACATCCTGGGCAATATATTCAAATTTTTGTTCCAGACCTACTCTTGATCTTTAAAATGACAGTTGTGTAACTTTCTAAACGTCTTTTTAAAAAAAATTTATTTATTTATTTTAGGCTGCATTGGGTCTTCGCTGTGGTTCAGGGGCTTCTCACTGCGGTGGCCTCTCCTGTTGCGGATCACGGGCTCCAAGTGCGTGGGCTTCAGCAGTTGCGGCCCAGGGGCTCCAGAGCACAGGATTAGCAGCTGTCGCGTTCGGGCCCAGCTGCTCCGCGGCACTGAGGATCCCCCCGGACCAGGGCTTGAACCCGTGTTGCCTGCACTGGCAGGCAGACTCTCAACCACTGCACCACCAGGGAAGCCCTTTCTAAATGTTTTTAATGTTCTCATGGCTTCAGATCATCCAGTTATTTTTTATTTTTTTAACATCTTTATTGGGGTATAATTGCTTTACAATGGTGTGTTAGTTTCTGCTTTATAACAAAGTATATCAGCTATACATATATATATGTTCCCATATCTCTTCCCTCTAGCGTCTCCCTCCCTCCCACCCTCCCTGTCCCACCCCTCCAGGCGGTCACAAAGCACCAAGCCGATATCCCTGTGCCATGCGGCTGCTTCCCACTAGCTATCTACCTTACGTTTGTTAGTGTATATATGCCCATGCCTCTCTCTCGCCCTGTCACAGCTCACCCTTCCCCCTCCCCATATCCTCAAGTCCGTTCTCCAGTAGGTCTGTGTCTTTATTCATCCAGTTATTTTTATGGGTATGATGTCCATCTTGAGCATTTGGGTGTTATTACTTTGTGTGTTTTTCTTTTATAGCTTGAAATAGCCCTTTTTTCTGTTCTTTTTTGCTCATGGTCTTGACTTTCCTTGGAAATCAGGCGATTTTTGGTTGTCTGCCATATTTGAGTGAAAATTTTGGTTCATTATTCTAATTAGGCAATGTGTATTTCTTCTGATGTTGTCTAACCGGGTCTCTTTCTTGCTAAGCCTTTCTCTGGAGTTAGGGCATCTGCCTGGAAACCATGTGTGTATGTATGAGAGAGATGAGCTGACTGATGAGTATTGCTCAGAGGGAGTGGGCAGGCAAGCAGCTGACAAGTGGATGACCTCCAAGCCTGCGTTAGAAAGCTGTCCTCCAGGTTACTTCAAACTTTTTGGAACTTAAGTGCTTTTGTTGAATCACTTTTGTTATCCATTACATTTCATCTTATTGCAGGTTCTACATTCAGGGAAATCCTACTTATTAACAAGTTAAGAGTCAATTACTTTTAACCTGCAAAGCAGAGTTGAAAGAAAACAAAGAAAGGTATATGATTTCAAAATACCTGTCACAAAAACCTTAGAGAAAAATCAGGAACTTTATTTCTTATCCTTCATATAGGACTTCATTGATTTTTGTGTTTCCCTATTTTTCTAACAAGATTGCTTTCTTGTTTCTTTACCCATAGAAAAAAAGAAAAAGAAAAAGACAAGAGGTATAGTTAGAAGTAGGTGCCCTGCTGGATACCAGAAGTAAATAGAGGATGAAACCATATAATTTGAATAATAAATCATATAATCTCTAAGTTAAATAAGTAATAAATAATTCTCTAAGTTAATAATAAGTCATATAATCTCTAAGTTAAATTGTTTTCCATGCCTTCTCTTTTAAGAAAATAGAGAAGTAATTTCTTCTAGAGAGAGATTATTTTTGAATGGCCAAAGAAACATATAAAGATGAATCCCTGAAAGAATAAAAGAACTTGATATTTCCCTACTAGTCTAAATAAGTGAGTTGTTATCGTAGTTTGTTTGTCAAATATAGCAAAGTCCAATTTATCATTCAGAGGTCAGCTTGAATCTTGCCCCTTTTAATGAAGTCTTCCTGGATAAACCCCAACCACGTGTGTTCTCTTTAGTCCATTTACATACTCACATCTTGGTTTCCCTCTCTTGTGAGACTTACCATATTTTGCTTTATATTTGGATTTGTGTGCTAATACTATAGTTAGTGTTGAATGTCAATCTTGTTTTGAACAAGATTTTAATTTTTAATTATCTTTGTATATTTCCTAGACTTTTTGCCTAGTGGACGTGTAAGTAATATTGGTTAAGTGATTGGAACTATTCCAAGCTCATCATTTTCCAATAATAATTTGTTACTTTTTTCTAAGCAAAAAACATTGCCCATGTCTGCAGAATATTGCTGCCTTTTGATGCTCTCCCTTCATATTTCCTAACTTTATCTCTGGGATTATAGTTTGTATTTTGACTTATGGTTTACATCTTGAAATATGGATGTTATGAATAAAAACTTTGAACAAAATTACTTCTCTTTTTTCTCACATTCATATTTATTATAACTTAGTAGAGCAAAGAAACTCCTAATTTGCATGTAAAAGAATGTGAAATGTATCATTTTCAGTATGGTTAGAGAAAAGTAACAATAAACATATTTATGATCTGGAATAGTTGAGCTCATTGTTATTCAGCTTGAATGTACAGCTTAAAGAGGCAAGATTTTAAATATAAGTGGTTTCCATAGATAGCATTTTTAGATTTATTTGCATTAGGGTTTCTATGTCACCAGCATGGGAGAGATGCTGAGAGCTATAATAAATTTGGAAATTGTCTTCAATCACCATTTTACTTTTCATGTACTTTTTATTACAGTTTAAGGTATTGTTTTTCCTTTACTATAATTGATGTAGATCTTTTTTTTTAACTTCTTAACAGCACCTTAAAACTTCTCTGGTATCTTTTTTTGATTATTTCATTGCCACAGTCTTGTTGAATTGTTAAGCATTTCTGGTGCTGGTAATACTGTTTAAACAAACCTTAGAAAATCCCTAATCCTGAGAACTCTGAATAGAATTGGTTTTATGACAATAGGCGACCATTTGATAAAGTTAAAATGGCTTTTCCTGGACCCCATTAACACCCAGCTTTCTTCTGTTCCCAAAGCTCTCAGCACATCTTTCCAACAGGGTCATTATCTTGCCTTGGTTGGTTTTACAGGCCTTTTTATCTCCTTGGCTTTGTCCACAGGAGGATGGTTAGGGTTTGGCATCCAGCAGAGAGATACTCACTAAAACTATTGAATAAATGAATGCAACTTGATTTCCTGAACACTGGAGGACCTCAGAAGGTTTTTGACTGAAAGTAACATGGTAAAAATGTGTCTCCGAAATATTTATTTCCTGATACTTTTTTTTTTTTTTCTTTTTGCGGTACGCGGGTCTCTCACCGCTGTGGCCTCTCCCGTCGTGGAGCACAGGCTCCCGACGCGCAGGCCCAGCGGCCATGGCTCACGGCCCCAGCCGCTCCGCGGCATGCGGGATCCTCCCGGATCGCGGCACGAACCCATGTCCCCTGCATCAGCAGGCGGACTCCCAACCACTGCGCCACCAGGGAAGCACTCCTGATACTTTTTAAAATGCCATTGATCTTGGGATTTTATTACTGGATCCACTTTTTAATCAATAAGAAAAATTCAAAGATTGATTTTTTTTCATGGAATGGCTCAAGTAAATTTATTTTTAATTTTAAAAGATGGCTGTAATTAGATGAGCAAGGATTTGGACATTTTACTTGAATACATGAGAAAATGGAAATTATAAAAAGGATAATTTTACTCCAGCTCTGGTTTTAGTTAGATTTATTTGTTTTAATAAATGTTTTAAAAACTCTGGATGTAACATCTGTGATAATTTGGAAAAATGTGTGACTTTGTATCAGCATTGTTTTAGTAAAATCATTGTTTTAGTAAATCCATTGTTTTATATACTAATTGTTTTTTTTTTTTTTTTTTTGCGATACGCGGGCCTCTCACTGTTGTGGCCTCTCCCGTTGCGGAGCACGGGCTCCGGACGCGCAGGCCCAGCGGCCATGGCTCACGGGCCCAGCCGCTCCGCGGCATGTGGGATCCTCCCAGACCGGGGCACGAACCCGTGTCCCCTGCATCGGCAGGCGGACTCTCAACCACTGCGCCACCAGGGAAGCCCTACTAATTGTTTTTTAAATAATGGATTTGTTTCCTTGTTTAAGACGTAAACTAGGTTTTACTTTTCCCGAAGTCTGTTTGGCAGATTTTTATGGAACATTTTACATGTACCCTACCTCCAGTGTTAGCATGCATAGGGAAGAATGTAAGAAAGGACTGCCTTTGTAGTAATTTTACTTGGGGTCTAGTGTTCTGAGTTATCAAATTATAATTTATTTTCTAAGCTATTCTGAATACTGTGTCTACCAGAGGATATGCTCAAACCAGCAGAAAATTTCAGCAGCATGTTGTGAGCTGAAATTCTTCCCAGAGTGACTTGAATTGGAATGTTTGGTTGATTGCGGCAAGTCTGACTGGCTTTTCACCATAAATGGTACAGACGTGAGTTTTCAGAAAATGGGCAATGGAAATTACAGCTAATGCATGGAATACACCAAAAGGGGTAATTGCTTCCTTCCTTCCCTCTTTAAATTTAGTACTTCTAACATTGCTAAAGTTGCTCAAAATGCTTACGTTCCTAATTGTACCATATAAAGTCAGTAAAAGCAGGGGAGGTATGTAATAGTGATAAAAGGGTTTGAACTGAGAGAGAATAACAAATGTGTTCACATTGGCCCATTATCTCTTATAATGCTTTCATGTGAAACCATAGCAATATAGAGAAAATTATTCCTCAGAATGGTCTGAAATTCCCAAGTTGATCCCTTTCATTTGAGAATAAAATTTTAGATCATTTACCCCTTTTAAGGAACAATAGTCAGTTGTCATCACCTCCTCATCTAATATCTGAGCATACTCTACATAATATGCACTTAGCCCTGGGATGTTTCCCTGACACCCAAAAGCCCTAAAGTGCTCCAGGCTTTTACTCATCCCTGTGTTCCTAATTTTAAGCACCACCTCAGAAAGCCCTTTCTCTGGTCACAACTTTTTTTCTTTCAGAATAATCATTCAGTTCTTCCCTACTTTTCTTTCCACTAGCCCTTTTCTTGCCTTCCATCCTTTCATACCTATGAGATTATATATATATATATATGTATATACTTATCTCCACACTGTAGTCTACAATTTCACTAACACTTTGCTTTATCATAACTCCCTGTAAGCCCAGACTTTCTTGTAAAAGCACAACCTGATGTAAACTTGTGCAACAACTGTATTTTCTGTAATCAACATACTTAAAAAAAAAAAAAACACTTTCAATATCGATTTCAAGCCTTCTCTTATTTCTCATGTCATTTTCTACAGAAGACCCTGTTTCTTCCATGCAAAAGAAAATGAAAGTCATCATAGAGTAACCCAGCTTCCCTCAACCCAAATCAGGAAGCTACCTATATCTGTAGCCATCCTTTCAGCTTTCCCCTTAGTTACATAAGAGGGGTTCTGGCCATATTATACCAATCCCTTCATCTGGGGTTTGTTTCCTGTATCCTCAGCTCTCTCAAAAAATTTCCGTTATCAGTTACTCTCTTCTCTTTTCCATGCCAACTTTTTCATTTCAAAGGAATCACTGTAATCAAGACTCAGACTCAAACCTCCATGATTGAAAGCATCACTCTCAACACCATCCTCTGCCTTTGATCCTCTGATCTCAGTAAATAGCACAACTCCAAGCCAATTGCACATAGAAACAGGAGTCATTCATGAGCGCTCTTCTTCTGTCACTCCCTGAATTCAGTCTGTCCCCAAGTCTTGTTGATATTGCCTCCTAAAGGTCTCCAGAATATCTATTTCTTTCCATATCCCCACCCTAAACACCCTCATCTAGGCTGGCATCACCTGCTACCAGAGAGATTACAAAAGCCTCCTAATTCATCAAGACTGTTCTCCAATATAAAGCTGTATTTATCTTTTCTGATTATAACTATGACCCGTCACTCCTTTGCTTAAAACTCTTTAGTTACTTCAAATAGCAAACAAAATAAAAAGCAAACTCCTTTCTGCAGCCCGTAAGATCCCACATGGACTGGCCCCTGCCTGCATTTGCAGCCCTGCCTTGTTCTCCCTGCTCCCTATTTTCCAGCTCCACCAGCCTTCTTCCTCTGGTCCAGAAAAGGCATCCTGTTTCCTCCTCTTCGATGGTGACATCAGGTATCTGGACTCTGGCTTTTTGTATATATTAACTCAGTGGCAGAATTCTGGCTTCAAGGATTGCATTCAAAATAAGAATTCAGTAGAAAGAGAGGAGTTCTCTAGAATTATCTAAATTATCTAGAAGGGTAAATTGACTCCGAGAGGTTAGAGCACATGGATTGTGAACTAGGTGATAGCTACCTTGGGTGTTGGTAGCCGTTCTGGAGCAACCAGTTTAGGTGGGGTCTGTGGTACATGTTGTGTTGCTGGCGTTCTGCCAATCTCAAGGTGGTTTCTAGGAACTCAAGCTGGTTGCCAGGGTTCCAGCTTCAGTGGTGAGGCCAGGATGACCAGAGTTGACCATTGCTTATAATCAGCCCAGTATGATAGAGAGAGCCCAGTGTGATAGAGAGAGATGACCTCTATGCTGAGCCAAGGATTAGAATACTATTGATTATTAAAGAAAAATAGGACCTTATTTTGTTTCTCAGACTAGGGAAGTGGATTATAGCTACTGCAAATACCTTGCATTTCTATAGCATTTTACTGTTTATGAAACTATTTTCATCTACTAACTTGGTTCATATCTTAGCTCTTAAGGTAGGCACAACAACCGTTTTTCAAATTCTTTTTGTGTAGAGGAGGAAGCTAAAAGAAAGGTTATAACTTCAACATGACCTACGAGTTTCAAAGCCAGAACGAACAGCCACATCTAATTCCTGTGCTGCTCCTCGTGGGGTTGGTATAAAATTCAACACTATTCTGATCACAGTGTGTACTGTTAACATATTAGTGAAGTGTGATGTAGTGGTAAAATAACTAGCAGATGACACTGAAGAGTCAATTTTCAGCTGGTTTTCACAATGTGGCCCTCTATTCAGCAGCTAAATTGACCTATTTTTAGTTGTCTTTGGGATGGAGCCCAGAGCAGTACTGAGCAGAGTCTATAACCTTCTGCTTGGTGTTACTTGCCCTTAGTCATCATTTGAAAGTCTCTGATATTATCTGACTCAAGAAATACACATTTTCATTTTCTTCTACAGTATTGGTTCAGATGATCTTGAGGCCTATAGAATGTTAGGATTTTCTAAATTTTTTTGAGAATGTAAAAAAAAAACCTAATAGGTGATTCTGCATGTGTGTGTGTCTCCTGTAATTCACTTGTGATGAAAAATTTCTGAGTCGTGGTAGAGCTTAGTTTCTCCATCCTCACCTCTCAGAACCTATGTGCCAGTCAGGAATAGATAAAGTAGGTTATCTCCACATCAGTCCCACCTCATGGACAACAAGGAAGTCTAGGCTAGATGGGAATGAGATAATCATTCAGCTTCTTCCTCAGGAGCCAGGCTTTCTATGTGGGCTGGAATTTGCTTCCAGAGAAGAGAACCTGATGTGCCTGCTGGCCATGTGATCCCTGAGTGACTGACTGCAGGTTTGATTTGACTCTGTGCATATTTGTGTAGGAGAAGAGGTGTGTCCTTGGATAAGGTGAAATTCCCAGTAAGTACTGCTACCATAACCTGTCTGGTCCAATCATTCAGGCTCTTGCCTTGCTTGGGAAGAAGGAGGTAAGAGAAGGTGACAGTGGTCCAGGAAAGAAAGAATTATAACCTTCCTTGAAGCTAGGGTTTAGTGTAGCCCCAGCGTACATCCATATACAGCTTGGGGGATTCCCATAGCTCCTAATCAATCCCTGACAATATCAGATGCCTCTTTTCTGTTTGGGATCCCAGCTGGAAACTGTGCATGGTCTCCAACTCTCCTTTTTTTAACAGCCACTATTTAACAGTCTAGAATTGGGTTATTCAGTATGATTTTTTTTCCCCCTGTGTATAGCAAATAGTATGTACAGAATCTTAATCACTTTAGAAATATTATTAATTACTGACATAAGACAGGTTATTAGTAATTCTGGTGTGTTTAAAATTCAAATCGATATGAAGAGTCTTTACTCTTCCCTGTATAAACTCTAACTCTTGAGCTATGAAGCTGCTCACAGTGTAAACATTTCTTTTCTTCTGATACTTTTAACTTTTAGAGCTATGGTTGAAAAACACAAAATATTCTTAACTTAACCTTTTTTTCCCCCAATATGTTTTCTGTCATTCAAATATGTATTTCTTTTTTGTAATATGTTTAGTCTGCTATCAAAAAATACAGGTTGAATCATTTAGAGCCTTTCATTTCCACCAATTTAAACTTTTGATTTTTTTTTTAATTGAGAAAAGGTTTACATGTCTCACTAGAATGCTGTATTGGTGTCTACCTTATTACCAGTCTAAACACAGTGCACTATGATTGTCCCTCTTGTCAGCATCAGGGGCTGTAGATATGCTTTTACTTTGCCATCAGGACCCTATCTTTGAGTATTTTCTTGGCTGCAGTTTGAAAGATACACATTAATGCTGGTGGCTGTGCAGTGTCAAAAGGGGCATGTGTGTGTGTGCCTGTGTGTAGATATGTATGTGTGTGTGTGTTTATGTGTGATGAGGGGGTGAAGAATGGTAGGTACTAGAAATTGTCAGGCTGCTGGGTCACACATGTCAGGAGCCATCTCTGCTTGTACCTATTTCTGTTGCAACTGTGTCTTTGTTTTTTTTTTTTTTTTTTTTTTTGGCGGTACACAAGCCTCTCACTATTGTGGCCTCTCCCGTTGTGGGGGACAGGCTCCGGATGCACAGGCTCAGCGGCCATGGCTCACAGGCCCAGCCGCTCCGCTGCATGTGGGATCTTCCCGGACCGGGGCACGACCCCATGTCCCCTGCACCAGCAGGCGGACTCTCAACCACTGCGCCACCAGGGAAGCCCTGCAACTGTGTCTTTTTAGTTAAAAGTAATAGTTCTGATCTTATTGAAGATTTAGGTGACTGGGATTGTGATTATTCTTTTGGCAATTCATAGAATGTAAGTTCATAACAGGAGATTTTTAAAAATGTGCTTTGTTCACTGTTGTATCTCCAGTGCCTATATCTGTATCTGTGTGGTACATAGTAGGTAGTCAATAAATAACTTTTAAATGAGCGAATGAATGAGTGGATGAACTGGTCTTAAAGTGACAAGTTAAATACTAATACTCTGGAACTAATCCCACTGCACCCAGCACACAAATTGATGTAGGTCATTGTCTTCTAAAATTTAATTTCAGTGTGACATTTTTATAAATATATTATAAGCATTAACATAAGCTTTGCATATTAAACTTATTTGTTCAAAAATTTCAGTGTCTATTATATGCCAAGAAGAGTTTTAGGTGCTAAAGATTCCAAGATGAAGAAAACCAAGTCCCAGCCTTCTTGGAATTTACATTTTAGTTTAAAAAGACAGGCAACAAACCAACAAATAAATTATTCTATGTTAAGTGCTGTGCAAGTGTTACAAAGAAAAATTTTAAAAAGCTCTCTTTAAGATAACGTGAAAGGAGAGACCTGAAGGAAGTGCGGTAGTGACCCCTGTGAATATCGAAAGGAAGAATGTTCTAGTCAGAGAAAGTACAGAAGCTTTTCGGTGGCAACAAGCTTGGTGTACTCAGGGGCTTAACAAGCAGGCCAGTGAGATGAGAGGAGTGAGCAAGGCTAAGAATGGTAGTATGGAGTCAGTGAAGTCCTGGGGTATAAGCAGACCATTGTGGGCTTGGAATTCATTGTAAGGATGTTGCTTTTTCTTTGAGTGAGCTGGGAAGCCAATGAAGGCTTGCTGAATGACTTAGTGAATGGAATCATCAAGAAGAGAGGGTAAGATCTTCTCCATCACCTCTGTGGGTGATTGGCCAATGAGGCCACCCCGTCCTTGTATCCATTTGATGTCTGCAATATTGCTGTACTTGCCCAGGACAATATACTTACAATCAGAGCTAGCCAATGAGAGATCTGTAGGTAAGGCAGATGACACTCCCCATACCTCTAACCCCTCAGCACATGCTTATTTAAAATGTTTCTCCTTTTAATTTTTTTAATTCCAGATTTCACCATTGGTTTGAATTCTCTGGGTATGAATGTTAGCAAAGACTTGGATTTAAGAGGAGTTTGCTTTTCAGAAGTAAGAGGCAAGAGTTTGGGCAGTGGTGTGGATGCACGTTATATCATAGAAAAAGCTTTGTAATGGGTGTCAGAAATCTGGTTTTCAGATCAACTTCTGATAAACACTGCCGTTTAACTTTGGGCAAATGATGCTACTGCTTTAATACTTAAATTTATCATCTTAAAATAAGCAGAATTTGGCTAGATCTATTCCAAGGACTTTGACAGTCAGTATCTTAGTCAACTTGGACTGCTATAATAAAGCACCTTAGGCTGGGTGGCTTAAATAATAGAAATTTATTTTTCATGGTTCTGGAGGCTAGAAGTCCAAGATCAAGGTGCAGGCCACTTTGGTTCCAACTGAGAACTCCTGGAGTGCAGATAGCCACTTTCTGTGTCTATTCTTGTAAGGGCACTAACTCCATCATGAGGGCTCCACCCTCATGACCTAATTACCTCCCAAATACCAATAAATTGAGGCTTCAACATATGATTTTGAGGGACACATTCAGTCCATAAGAGCCAGCTTTAAAATCTGTGACACCATCACATGTTCTTTCATTGTATTGAAGAATTTCCTGCAACTCATCTAAAGTTTGCTTTAACTGTCAGTACTGACAGTTAAATAAATGTTGTATGTAGTTGCTTTGTGGAAGCCTTTATTTTAGTTATCATATGCTATTTTGGTGTTGCAGTGGTCCTTGCTGTTGTTCCATTTAAACACACCGTATATTAATACATTGCTTCTGAGAGTAGTTGAAGAAAAGTTTTTAATCTACTTTCTTTCATTGAAACAAGATAATTGAGAGGTTTCAAAAAGAAACCTGGAGTAGTTGGGAGGTTACTAATTCCAACATATAATTGATAAAGGGTAATTTTTTTCCACATTTGCCAAACGTTTTCTTCTACAGTAATTATCAATATTTGTTGCAGCAATAAGAAAAGAAGTGTAGGGAGGCTCCTTTTGGGGTTACCAGAGACTTTGTTTTATATTATAAAATACTTGTTCATCACCCATTGTCACTTGTAAAACTTGCTGGTAGAAAAATATTTCATTTAGTGAGATCAGAGTCTTAAATTCTTGTTTTAAAAGCTATTCAGTGAGGAGTAGTTGACTAAGTCTTCTCATGTTTCATGCATTCTGGATTCTATTCATCAGAAGCATATTTTGATGGGGGTAGATCTCTACACACTTGTAAAAATGTAAGGGGTCACCCTAACATTGCTGGCAACATGCCTTATTCCAGATGTTATTCTGTAAGTATATTGTAGGCTGTTAAAGAAAAATTCTCTTTAGAGTATTAGAAATGCCAAATGGTTGGAGGATAACAGCTGCAGAGACTTTTTGAGGAGTGTTTGTATGGTAGAAGCTAGTGTGGAAATATTTTTCTTCTCTTTAATCTATTCATCCATATAAATTTATCTCTGGAAATTATTCAGTGTCTTGTATCTAACAGGATGCTATGTATGGTGAATGACAGTAATCAAGGTCTCATTTCTTAGTGCGTAGTTGAACAGGTAGGCAGGGCATTCTGTACAACTTGCTGCCCTGCACAGGTTTGCATCCTGGATCTCCAACCTGCTTGCCCAATAACGTTTATCTCTCTTAAACTTCTGTGTGTTTATCGGAAAACAGGGCAATCATAAAACCCATAACTTAGGGCTGTTAGAAGCATTAAATTGGGTAATAAGATGTTAACAAAATAATATAATTTTAATAGTAAATAGATATTTTTATTTGGGGCTTAGTACATTTTAAATCAAAATGGAAAGATTCCCAAGGTATACCCATCAAATCAGTTTGGAGTTTATGAAGCTTGCAAATTCAGAAGAAATTCTTTACTAAATGGGAGCTTTTCAGTTCCATAAAAATGTCCAGTTTTATTCCGTGGTTTCTCGAGGGACAGCCTGTAACTTACTATTGAGGATCAGTTGTCTTGAAACGTGTTTCGCTCTGGCCTTGAAAAGGGAAATAGAAAAGGCAATAAGAAGTAACAATAAGAAGGAAGCTGCGTCTGACTTTATTTTCTCTCTTGGTGACCAGTTGCCTGTCTCACACTGGGCACACTGTGAGTAATTTTATACTTAAAGTCAAAGGACTCCTTGTGTAGGGTCTCAACGTGTCTAGTGTTACTTGAGTGGAGAGCAATTTAAGAAAGCAGTTATGAATGATCCTGACCATCTTCTATTTATATGACCAATTTAGAGTGACAGGGTTGTAATGGAAAAAACACTCGTCTTATATTCAAAGGACCTATGTTTAAAATCAGTCTTCAGTGCCCTCCACTGCCCTCAGTGTTCTAATCTGTAGAATAAAAAATTATGCCTCTCTTACAGATTCTCTGGTTTAATGTACTTCACACACGATAAGTACCCCCCTATGTGTTAATATGAAACTTAATCCAATTATTTGAGGTTGGCTTGATTCAAACACTGGTTTGGAGAAATATCAAAAATCTAACAAACTTATTTGAAATTGTGGTTATTTGGGTGTTGCTCTGACCCATGGTGTATCACCATTTGTGTAACAAAATGGTTCTTCTGTATATGGGGATAGGAAATAGCTTAAATCTAGCTTAAAATAGCTAGATTCACCTATTTAAATTTTCTTTATTTTTCAGAATTGAAAAACAATTATCTTTTGTTAAAATTTTTCAAAATTTAAATATTTAACATCATAGAGCCTTTCACATTTGTCATCACAATATTTTAAAAATGCAACTTATAATAATTCTCAAAATTGGGGATTACATTTTAGGTATTGAAAAGTTAATAAAAGATAAATGAGCGAGCCATAAAAGCAGGATATCTTGGTATAGCTATTTTAATCTGTATTTTCCCCCTTAGAATTCCCCTCATTTCATTTTTATCATTAAAAAAGGGATGATAAAATATTACCTGTCTCTTCAGATAATTTTATCTAAATGAGATTGACTAAATAAAATAAAATTGATGGCAAAGAAGCTGCCTGACTCAGGTGCCAATGGCCTGGGGAGGACAGAGGAGTGGCTCTAGGTCCTGAAAGTCTTTTAACATAATCAATAGGATAATGTTTGGTTTTAGGATAGAACTAGAAAATGGTTCCTGGGCAACACTGTAATTAAGTGTTTAGACATCTGGCTCAGGGAGATAAATGAACACAGCAAATCCCAAGAGAATTCCAAGCAGAAACTTTTCCTCTAATGTATATTGGTGGAAGGGAAGAACACTTTAGGGCATGAAGTGTAGTTCAGAAAGTATGAGTTTAAGAAGAATGAGAATGAGGCTGAGGGCTTCCCTGGTGGCGCAGTGGTTGAATGTCCGCCTGCCGATGCAGGGCACACGGGTTCGTGCCCCGGTCCGGGAAGATCCCACATGCCGCGGCTGGGCCCGTGAGCCATGGACGCTGAGCCTGTGCGTCCGGAGCCTGTGCTCCGCAACGGGAGAGGCCGCAACAGTGAGAGGCCCACGTACCGCAAAAAAAAAAAAAAAAAAAAAAAAAAGAGTTTAGTGTTAAATTTGGTAGTCAAATATAAAAAAAAACAAGGGCTATCAACTGTAGAGATTTAGAAAGAATAAACTTTAAAAAAAAAAAACAAGTAATATGAATGAAAACTATTTTTAAATGATCATACCTGACAAAAAGGATTTATATGACATACAAGTTATAGATGTGCTCGTACATGTGTACCTTGTTTCCTTTTAAATATCCTTTGAAGAGAATAAAACAAATTTATTTCGGTAGAAATTAAAAATAACTTCTGACTGTTCCTTTTGTGGCTAGATATGGCATTTATTTGAAAGGTCTA
Organism: Lipotes vexillifer; assembly: GCF_000442215.2. NCBI lineage: Eukaryota > Metazoa > Chordata > Mammalia > Artiodactyla > Lipotidae > Lipotes > Lipotes vexillifer. The sequence continues at coordinate 1,455,074 of NW_006787415.1, forward strand.
ATATTTACCACTCACTGCTACTATTTGGTTCCATAAAACCCTCCAATTATCTGAGAAAGCTAAATGTGATTTGGGCTTTCTTGGCAAAAGGATATTGACTTTCATTAAGACTGAATTGCAGTACAGACCTTTAAGCCTTTATCTGCATCTCATTAACTGGCATGTGATTTGGGAGAGTGGCTATTAATTATACAGATGATGATGAGTGAATAGAAAGGATCGTTCAAAGGCAAACCATACTTAAACCTGATTGTGTTCTCAAGCCGTTATTCACTTCATCTGATGGATTAATTTGCCTAAGTGTTTGGAATCAACCAGAGTAAGGGTGTTTAGAGGACACATCTAGAAGCAACATTAATGTCAAGTTTTTTTCGTTTAATTTAATTCACTGCTAAGTCATTTGTCTTGAGTTTGCATGAATGCTTGGTTGAAGTGGCAAGAAAGGAGCATATATGATATAATAGGAATAAATCCTGAAAAGCTGCAGATAATTTTTTTTAACTTTAATCCATTTGAATGCAGATCAGTTTTTATGAACTAAATTCATCTCCCCTCATCATAAATTATGATGGTGTACTCTTCTAAAATCTACTACAGGTTAAAATAAAATGTTTCCTTAGTATAAAGATAAAAGAAGACCTGTTGTTAAGATGTCAGCAAGTTGACTGTGTCGTGTTAAACATAGACTGAACAGGAAATCTGCCTTCTGCTTTCATTTCTCTTAGAGTGGCATCTTCTCGTAATATATTTTTGTAAACCCATTGTAAGTATAGATTGAAATGAGTGTGCAATAAACTCTGTGAACTTTCTGTTTTCAGTTTTATTTGTGCAGGTAATGTTTTTAAACTTTGGCCACGTGCTCTCAAGTTTGACCTTTTTCTAAAGTCAACCACTTGCATCTAATTTTTGTATGCAAAATTCACATCATTTCTGATATTAAAATGATAGGCCTTAATGTAACTCAGCAAACTTTCATTGAATGTTGCGTGCAGAATGCATTGTGCTATATTAAATCGTGTTGATAGGAGGTTGAAACTTGGAACAATTAACGTTTATCTTGGAAAGGCAGGGTAGGGAAGAGGATTTTCCCACAACACTCATGGTGTGGATGAAGTGTTTAGTCATCTGATCTGACTCTTTGGTTTCTCACTGGTTCCTTAAGAGTTGAGATGTAACTGTGTCTGTAAATGGCAGATATTTCTCACACTTCGAGCAAAAGCAAAGGGGAATCAATAATTTTGATTGTAGAATTTTATTAAATGGTAAACGTTCTGTGACAATAAGATCTTGGAGCAAATGGGCCAGGGTGTATTTAAACACTCTTCTTGAGATTTTCCAGGCTATAAAGTGCAGTGTTCCCCAAAGTTCAGGCCGCTAATAGTCTATCTGCATCTGAAATAGATGGGATATTTGTTAATGCAGATCTCTTGACCCTACTCCAGACTTGAGTCAGAATCTCTAAGTGGAGCTTGGGAATCTGCATTTACCCCAGTTATTGGATGATTCTTAACCACTGATTTGTTATCTTTCTAGCATTTGAGGTGATGAGCAATTTATTTCTCTGAAAATTGTCTGTACTTAATGGATATCACATTATAGTTTAGTCAGTGTTGTTATGTATCGGTATGTATTTTACAGAATTACTCTGTCTTTCAAAAGAGGTATCTGTGGGTCAGTGGAAGTAAGTTGATGCCATTGTGACAGGTCTTTTCCTATTTTCTTATAAAATGATACTTCAAAAATTTACTTTGTATATGTACACACAAACACGCACATAAACATACACATGAAGTTAAGAGGTGGCATAGCCAGGGTTAAATAAGTTGGTACAACTTTGGGACTGGAGTTTTGGAGTCAGTATAAATACCACTGTATTAAAAGTAGTTGATCCTACTTCTGTTTTCAAGGTAATGATTTACTCATTAATGTTTAATGCTTAAACATTACTTAATGTAATTAAGTGGATCATGTTTTATGATGCATATTTTCTTCAACTAAGCATTAGATAATTGTAGTTAAGTATACTGATTGCATGCTAAACACATTTTCTTGCTCTTTATAGACATTTAATTTAAAATACTGTAAGAGCAGCTATCAGTTATTTTTCTTTACCTCTGAATGAACTCAGGCCTGAATAGAAACTTTATCCTAAAGAATTTAATTCATTTCTCTTTACACAGAGGACATAGAATTTCAAAGCATGATGTAAGTGGATTTGCAAGATTCTTTGGAGTAGAAAATATATCCTCCTCCCCAGTTTAAAATTCTTTTATTCAGCAGCAGAATCATGTTGGTAAGGTATTCTTAGTGCTTTTTCTGCAATAGCTAACAGTCAGCCAGAGATATAAGCTTGAACAAAATGTTCTACTTTAATTCATTAAGGCAGTTTCGGTTGAATCAAGGGGGAAAAAAGAACTTACAACCAATGACTAGTGAAGCATTATGCATGTATTTATTTGTTGAATAAATAAAATGAATGCTTGCACTTCTTTCAGTTTCTCCAACACTCCAAGCTATTTCCTGCCCTCGGTTCTTGCCACATACTATGCCTCTGCCTGTGAAGAGGCTCCCAAGTTTGCAAAGCTACCTCCTTCTCATCCTTTAGATTCCCACTCGGAGTTCATCTTCTCAGATTGGCCTCATTTGACTACTGTATTTAAAAGTAGATCTTCAGTTACAACGTTTGTTTGCTTCTTTCTTAAGACTTATTACAGCTTGTAATTGTTTTGTCTGTGGACTCATTTCTTGTCTGTCTTTTCCACTGGGCTGTAAGCAGCTTGAAATGAGAGAAAATACTTGTCTTGTAAACATTTGTATCATCTGAGCCTAGCAGAAGGACTGACACACAGGAAGTATTCAATATATATATTTGTTTGACTTCAGGGTTGGATGGATGCATGGATGCATGGATGCATGGATGAGTAGCTGAATAATAAGTGCTCTTGGGTTGAAAATGTTTACAGAGAGAGATCTTAAATGGCATGCTAACTAATGCTTATATCAGATCTTAAATGGCATGCTAAATAATGCTTATATTTGATCATTGGTGAGGAACAGAGAACCCCTCAGAGTAATTTTATATTTATCTAAGCTATTTGAGTGAAATTGGACTCATTGAGCTGGAGCATTTTGTGGCTTGTGTCATTTTTCCTGAGATGCTGTGCTTTACATACACTATTAGTGTGACTTGGTTGATACTACAAATATAATTTTCTTTGTATAATGGTGGACATACTTTTTCTCCTTTTTTGTAAAAAAAGACATAACTTGTGGGTATAATATGATTAATAATGCCACCAGCTACCCTAGGCTGTAAAGCCACACTGCCAGAAGTCATGCTGTGATTTGAACTTGGTAAATGTCTAAACTTGATGATACATAGGGTGGCATTGGGAAGAAAAGAGAATTGATGTATGGAACTCTAAATTATTATTGTTAAATATCAGTGTAAATCCCTCTGCTATGCCAGATAAATATAAGAATTTGGCAATTCTTTTCCATGAAGCTAGAAAATTAAAGTTTATTGCCGTATGTACCTATAAAATGTATACTTAGCACATTCCTTGGTGTTCTTTTTAAAAATACATGAAAACATTTAGAAGAAAATGGAATATTTGGAATTCAAAGGGAATGTACTGAACAGGTCCAAGAGATTGAAAATGAGAAGTTTTCAGGATTACTCTTTTCTCTAATTTATACTAGGATGAAAGTAACTCTGCATGTATTTTAATTTTAATAATAAGGTAAGAAACTGCATTTTAGATTTGGCATCATTTTACAGAGAAAGATAGTAGATATTTAATATGTTATTTAATTAGTCAAAATATAATAAGTTGTTTTAAGACATGCTGTTTTTTTTTGTTTGTTTGTTTGTTTTTTGGTTTTTTTTTTTGTGGTACGTGGGCCTCTCACTGTTGTGGCCTCTCCCGTTGCGGAGCACAGGCTCCGGACGCGCAGGCTCAGCGGCCATGGCTCACGGGCCCAGCCGCTCCGCGGCACATGGGATCTTCCCGGACCGGGGCACGAACCCGTTTCCCCTGCATCAGCAGGCGGACTCTCAACCACTGCGCCACCAGGGAAGCCCAAGACATGCTGTTTTGAAGGTACCCAAAAATAATAATAAAATGTATGAGGTTGGTTCTTAATTTTATTTTCACATGCTACTCATTTAGCTTTATAAATTTCAAGCATTGATTAATAAAAGACTAGCATTAGAATACTCTGTACTGTAAGTTGAATTGTTTATTACATTATATTACCAGGCTGTGAGCTAGGCAAGTTTTTTAATGTATATAGATACAGGAACTCTGCAAGTTAGTATTATTACCTCTGTTTTACAAATGAGAAAACTGTGACTTAGAGAAGTTATTGGTCTAAAGCCATATTGCTAAAAAATTGCTGAGTCAAGTTTATCTTCTTTCAAAGCCCAAATTCTTTATGCTGTATCACATTGCTTCTAGAAAATAGCTTTAGCAATTTAAAATAATATTTAGAGATATTATTAGTGTAGTTTATATTTTCCATTTAGTCAATCATCTATAAGAAGTGACCAGGCACTGAACTGAGAATTAGGAATAGTCTAAAATTACGCATGAAACCTGTCCCCAAGGACCTTATTTTGGTAAAGTGAGATTGTTGCTAGTTGGCTGTAAATTTCTGTACATGCTTGGGCTCTACTGGGAATTTAGCTACACTATTTCATCTCTAGCTAATTCAAACTGTGGAAGGACTGCTTCCCCAGAGCAACTCTCCCTGTGCCTTGTTTAACCAACAATGACTAAATCATTCTGGCAGGAGACAGATTTTCCCTTAAGAATCAGGTTGGAATTTCGACTGCATTAAAATAGGTAATTTGAACAAAAAGATTTTCAGTGTTGCCTGCTACCTATGGAGTAAATCTCCGTTAGTTAGATTGATTTTAAAAATACATCATCAGTCTCTAAATGTAAAAACATTGCAAATTGTCTCTAGATTACCACTCTGAGCCCTCACATCCAAAAGGCCAGTTATCTACCTCCTTATTCCCTAAATTTGCCATGGTGGTTATTGACACTAATCGTTTCCTGTAGGGTTCTCTGTGCTTGTAGTGTTTTTGCTGCTTTGGCAAATCTTACTTGTATTTCATGTCTGGCTCAAGTCAACTTCCTTGGCAAAGGCTTTCTCAACTGTTCCCATCCCTGTTAATCATCCCTTTCCAGAATTCTTTTAGCCCATATTGTTTCACAGTTCTTTGTTCCCTAACCTGCTGTGTGCTCATTCATCTCTATCCTCAGTGTGTGACTGTATTTTCAAATAGGTTGTACACATCTGATGATCAGGGATCATATCATACATTTTGTTTGTTTTTGTAACACCCAGCTGGGACTGCAGACACAACTGGCATTTAATGCATGTGGGTTCAATTAATAAACCCAATTACTAGGTGAGGGTTTGTAATTTCTAGTGATGATCAGCTATAGTTACTTAACTCTTTTCAAGGTGAAACCTAATTAGACTAGGACTATTTCATCAGCACTGAGCATTTCGGTAGGAAAAGATTTTATCTTTGAGAACAAGGGGGAAATTCTAAGCAGCAGTCTTTACTTGCTACCATTCCTTGTCAATCACTATGAGACAGAGGGCCCAGGGCCAAATTTTTTTAGCTGCAAGGAATCTGCAATGAAAGACTTTGCAATTATACTTGTTGATACTTTAATTTTGAAGGTTCACAAAAGTGTAATTGTTTCCATTTAAAAATGAGAAATCTCATGTTGAAATCCATTTAAAGCTTAATTGAACATAAGATGTGCTTATAACTTCATCATTGCCAACATGTGGACTGTCATATTGTTCCATTCAGCCGAATTGTCTCTCTAACAGTGTCATCATGGGCTGTATGCTTTTGTGTTTGTTTTTGCCTTTAACTAGATAATAAAGCTCAAATGTGTCTAATTTCCCATAATAATCCATTGTCAGGGTGCCATCTGTAAACTTGTATATTTCATATTTTTCCAGTCTTTTTATGATCTGAGTAACAATGTGTATACCATAGAGTAATGGTATACTTCCTTTTATTTAACCCAATATGTAGCTTTAGGAATTACCACTAAAGCTGAGTGTTGCATGGGGGATGGGGAGAGGAGTTCCTCAGTGCCTGAGGTGAACAGTGTTCTACTCATATGTGCCTATGATTGCTCTCTCTCAACTGGAGTGACCTCTAACTGTCCATTCATTGCCTCTTCCTAAAAGGGAGAGATACTCCTATGCATATTTGTTATTTTATTTGTGTTTAGTATTTTAGTTCATGTTCACCTTTGAAATAACAACAAAATGTATTTTTAAATTTAAATTCAGAATTTATTAAAAGTTCTAGCCATACCAATATCAAAACAAACTAAGAAAAGTGCAGTGTCTAAACAGACTTCAGGGTTCTAGAAAGATAAAAGGATGGAAAATCATGCAAGAGAGAGGGGATGACTTGAGGACACTTAACCCCTGTCCCTGGAATGTTTCCTTTCCCACTTTCTAGTATTCCAGGATGTGCTGAAACAAGCCCAGTTTAGTCCTCTCAGCCTGTATATATATATAGAAGGAGTTATCCTGATGTTTCTTCGTAACCTAAAATTCTTGATTAGTAGTAGCCCTTATTAGCTCATTAAACCTCTTCACGTCTGTTTCAGGAGCTCTGTCCTGGGAAATCTGCACCATGGAAGCATCTACCGGCCTATTTCTGCAGTCATGTTGTGTGTGTGTATATCTGTGTGTCTTGATGAGTACGGGAAAATGCCCCACAATTGGACCCTTTACGGACACTTCCCCCACTCAAAGCCTGAACTGTAACAGGCAAGAAATAAGTAGGGAAACTCTCCTCTTTCTTCTTCTCCCAGTGTGCGGTTCTTAGGTCTGGCCATCTTATGTGCTCTCGGATGCCTGTGTACCCTAATTGCCTGTCTTAGTTGTGTGCCCGGTGTCTTCTCATCTTCTCTGTCTTGTAGGCCTGTCTCGCCTGCTCTGCCCTTTTGTCCCATGTACTACCCTGTTCCTTCTTATATGACCTTTAGCCCACTGACTGGGCCTTGTGAGGGGTCACCCATCCTTTCTCATCTTATGATGAGTCTCATGCCTTCTGTTGCTCTCACACTGTAGTTCTAAGTCTCTCACATGATGCTGCCTGCTCCTCCCTCCACTTTGAGGGCTCTTGCATTACATGCCACTCTTGTGAGTTCTTTTTCAGCTCTGGTGTTTATGATCCTGCCTTTACCAACCATGCCTTATCAGGAGTTCAGCCCTATCAGCCATAATTGTTGATTCATATCATATTACTCAGTGTAAGATCATCTGCTTTCCAAAAAGAGTTTATTCCTGTTTTATTTCTTCTAATTTTATTACACCTTTTATGAATTCTATTACACCTTTTAAAGAGAATCTAGAATCTTATCATACTCCCAGCTTAGCTTTCTCTAACTGCACATTCAAATGAACTGAGCAAATTTTGCCGATTTTTATATGTCTCTGAATTATATTCCTGTATGACTAGCTACTTTCTGAAGATAAAACTCTTGTTCCTGTTCTAATGAATATGAAATGTTTCTTTTTAAATAGTTGCTAAATTTTTGAGTTAATTTAAAATGTAACGTAGTTTCTTCAGGATTTCAAAATTACTATTTTTTCTCTCTCTGTCTGCCTTTCAAACAACCATGGCTGTTTGGTATGATTTCTGTTAGAAATTTTCAGCAGTCCGTACTGTCGTTTTGTAAAATCTCCTTTCTTCCATTTTTACAGGCAGTGCTTTGATTAAAGGCCTCATTACCTCTCCTGGAGGAATGATGAGCTGCATTCTCACAGTCCATCCCCTCTCCAAACAATTGCTTGTACAGTAATCTTTCTAAAATGTGTCATTCTGGATAAGGTGTTTTATGCTTAGGGTTCTTCACTGTCTCCCTATTGACAAAAACCAGACTTTACAGCAAGATCTGCCCCTGCTTGCATTCTCAATAAAAATTACCCTACTTGCTGTAAAACCCAAACCACTTGTGTTTTCTCTTAGAATGATATGCTGTTACACAACACTGTGACTGGATCCTCAGTCTGGGATGCTTTTAATTTGTCTATTTGGCAAATTCCTATCTGCCCTGCATTCTTAATAGATTGACCACCCCTGAAATTTTTGTAGTTGTAAAAATAACTTATTAGCCCAAGTAACTAGATATGAAATGTTAGAAATATATTTCATCAAATATATTTTGGAGCAAATGGGATTTCCTGGCACACAGCTTCTTTCTAGTAGTCCTTAATCTGAAGAGATGCCTTTGAATTGTTGATGCCTTTTATACTGATCTGGTTTCACTCCTGCCTGGATCTCCTGAATCACGTACCAGGGATGGAATGTGCCAGTCTGGGTATTCAGATTATTACCACAGAATGGGGAAACTAACTAGCCCTTATGTGGACTGACTCTGGCTTGGTGATGCTGTTACCCTTAATAAGGATTGGACCAGTCAGAGGAACAGCAATTCCAATTGAAATGTTTAAAATGTGTTTATGCTCTCTCTTACCCTCCAGTGCTCTTCATACAGTTATTTTGCTCATCTTTAAACTAGGATTCTGAAGCACCAGAATCTTTTAATTTATCTCTGGTGAAATAAAAGTACCATGGTTGAGAATAAAAAGCAAAGGCCCCTGTGTACTTAACGGTTCTTCAGGGCTTTCAAGTTGGGTAGTTGGTGCACTGCCTAGAGATTCTAGAGAAACTGCCTGGTACTGCTGTAAGGGGTGGCCCTGGGAACAGAAAGCTGAGCAGGTTTCTCTTCATTGGGTGTCCAGGTGGGCAGCACAGCAGACGATGAAAGAATCGCATCTGCTTTTACAGATTTCATGCCACTGCAGAGAGGCCTGTGTTCTTTTCGTAGAAAGGATCTAAATTTATAATTTATACTGGAAAATATGTTTTTGGCATAAAATAGAGTGTAGAGAAGTAATGTCAGGCATGATGATATTTAAAATCTAGTAAGACTGTTGCTTTCATTGTTTCTCATATCATAGCATCTACTCAGAACTTTAGCTTTCAAACTATATATAATTATTACTTAAAAATGGTAACTTCATAATTTATGATATGATAAAATGACTTCCCCATGACCCTAAGTTTCTAAAGGAAGCAGCAAGTTGAAAAATGTAAGCAAAGCGTTGATTATAAGCTGATTGTCAAGGTCTTTAATGTGAAGACAGTATTTTAATGCAATAATGAATTATTACTTACTTCATATGTAACAAAATTATTTCTTTGAAAATGTATCTATGATGGTCAAATCTAAATTTTAAATAGAAAGCACTTTCTCTAATCTGATTATTTGATGATTTTTTTTCATTTTATAAGCCATTTTTGGCATAGACTATATGTCATTCTGTGAATATTTAAATAATATTTTCCTTTGAAGCTTTCCATGTGTTCTGCATAGTGAGGCATCAGTATAATGAAGAACTTACTTTTGAACCATCTTCCTTCTGAGATTTCTCTTTGGTGATAATGATGATGACAATGATGATGATGATAACAGATAGTTGTTGTGTGAAATTTGAACTCATATTTTATGCAAGTCAGTGTTTCAAGTATTTTGTGTAGGGTCCTTACATGGATTAAATAAGGTAGGTTCTGAGGTGGTTGCCGTCATTCTCCTCTTCACACAGGTAAGGAGACCGAAGCATGGAGAGCCGAAGTGACTGGCCCCGGTTAGTAGGTGGCTGCAATTAGAGTTGCATCCCAGCTGGTCTGACCCAATTTGTTCTGTGTATGAAAAAAGATAAAATGAGAGCTTCTCTGATTGAAATTAGGGGCACAGCCTAGATCCAGTTGCACAGCGTCCTTCCAACATCTGTAGGTTCAGTTCAATAATTTGAATTGAGAGACTTGTCCAAACTCTTTGTTTTGGAAATTAAGACACTGCTGAAGAGACAGACTGAGTGGCTGTCACGTGCTTTCCCTGGGTCCTGGGTCACATAGCAGTAGTCAGTTAGGAGTAGAACCTCATGACTGCAAATCAGGCATTGTTTCTGCTACATGATTTGCCCTAAGATTTTGTTTTACTTTAATGTAACTTGTGTGTGTGAGGCACAAGACGTTAATTCAACATCTATCAAATATTTGTCCATTTACCTAATGTGCACCAGGGCCATCTCTTTCTCCTTTAGAGTTGACTTAGACACTTAATAAGGCTGCTCAGTAGTTAAGGGCTTTTTAGAGGCTGAATTCACTGGCTCAGATGCCTGAAGCCATTACAGTAGCTCTCCTTGGTTTGGGCAAGAGGGCACTTGAAGGGACCTGTGTCAGGACTGAAACAATTGGCTGGAGTTTCATCTTGTTCAAGAATGCCTGCTGTTTTATTTGCTCTCTTTTTGGTACAACAGTTGGTTTGAAAATGTCTCTGTCTTGGAACCCCACAGCTGTTAGAAATGAGCCCTGGAGGTGTCACAAAGAAGAAAGGTGTGATTAATTTGGAGCTAGAATCAGTCTTTTATGAACTGGAAATTGTAGTGATAGGCAGAAAATTCCCGAGGAAGAAATCTGGAACTTGGCCACACAGAGTACTACCTTAAGCAGTTAGAAGAGCCAAATGGACCTTTTTCCTCCCACCATCAACAGATGTGGCATCTTTTTAACTTATCTCCTCCCTTTGGTTTCAGATTGTGTTCTCATAGTTAACTTCATTCAGTAACCATCTCATATTCAATGAACTTTCCAGATTCTTACACATTACATTTGGATGACAGCACACTGGTTGATCTTATCTGTGTTCTGTTAGTAATTCAGGTATTTCCACTGTTAAAGCTGTACACCTGAAACTAACGCAACACCGTAAATCAACTATACTTCAGTTAAAAAAACAACAACAACAACAACAGAAAAAAGCAAAACTGAGGTGACCATCCAATGAGCAAATACCTACAGAGCTTTCAGGGCCCAAGCAGGCCAAATTCTAGCTGACTGCCTCACATCCTTGGAAACCAGGGATTCCTAAAGCTGAACCTAAATACAAACCTTTTTCAAAAAAAAAAAAAGCCACCCTGCCAGAAAGAGGGATATTCAAGGATACATGGCTTTTGCACTTATTTTAGGAGTGTAGTCATCACTAAACTTGCTATGAGAACTATGAGATGACATATATATACATATATATATTTCTATATGAGTATATTGCTGGGATATTCGTTAAGTAGGGTTAAAGATATTTAAAAGTCTTTATGGATTGTCTTACTCATTCTAAAACATAATTCTCTTTTAGTAAGTAAGAGTATAATGCAAAAGTAAACAGATTCTAAATATTTAGGGTGACATGCTCCATTTTTTGTAACATGGAGCGTGGTGTTTCCCTCTGAACTATTTGAGGAACATTGGGACTTTGAAAAAGGTAAAGTCTGTAAATTATAAAAAGTAAAATAAGCAAATACATAGTGATTTGAGCTCTGTAACCATTCCTGTCCTGGTTTCATATTTAACATTCCAGTGATTGTACTCAAATATTTGCTGTAACAGATGTCCACTAAAAGTCAGAGTGAATTTTCTTGAAACATTAGAATCAAATGTTATAAAAGGTGATGGTTGAATGAAGAGTGTCTGAGGACCTTGCCTTTTTTGGAAATTGTATTCCTTTAAAATATTTAGTATAGATTTTTCTGATTGGAAGACTTACATGTACATAAAACTCTTCAGACATAGATCTTTGATTTTAATGGTGGGATTTCAGGCTGTGTATATAATGGTTTGTAGAGGGAAGATGGTAGCAGATTTTTAGGAATTGGCTACTCTAGGGATTTTAACCTCATGATGAAGAACTCTCTATAGTAACATGAAAAAGATTTGTTAAAAAGAAGAGCAAAATAAATCACTTTGTTTTTCTTATGACAGTCTCTGCAGGTTGCTCCCTTGAGCAGTTCATAAAAAATATCTAAAAATTTCTCCTTTGATTTGTTGAGAAAGCAACTTCCTTGCTTATTAGATATAGATAAGTTAGATATATTACTCTATATAAGTAACATTTTCTTGTTTATTTTAGTTTTGCTTTTTTTGTTTCACATGTTAGTCTAACATTTTCATTTAATTTATGTTATTTATTTGAGTAACTACTATTCAAGGTACTGCTTGCTAGGTGTATTTCACATATATATATATATA